>NW_026442016.1:8552500-9152500 GCF_026898425.1 Galleria mellonella
TGTTAAATTAAATTCGTACGTTCAATGCTTTGATGGCTTAACCAAACGTGATAAAATTTGACATACACGTAGAGTAATTAGAACAAAGCAGGACATAGGTAGTCAATCGTGGTCAATCAACATTCTCATAGATAAAGTTGTAAATAAATACTAGGAAAATCTATTTCAAAAGTGATGGGTAGGTATTAGTTAGGAGCTATATTTAAATTATTAACTGAGAGCCCCTCTGTACGGGGATGACCTTCATGTCCGAAACGACAATAATTATACACGTCCTTACACACTATTTACTACCTAATCTGTTATGGATGAAAACGATAATCACTACAAGAAAGATAATAATAATTTATTGAAATCTAAAACACATGTTACAATTATACATTTGTTCCCAAGACTTCACACTATGATTCCCTGTGTCGTGAAGTCATGGACCCTTTTCTGGCTATAAATCTTATTAACTAATTTACAAACTTTAGCCATATTATCTATTCAGACAAAAAAGAAATCTTTCTTTTTATATGTTGTATTATAATTAACTTTTAACTGCAACATTATACACAAAATCGGGATATATAAGCAACATATCCTGTAATGTAACTACTTTTGTGTAAAAAAATGAATTAATTATTATTATTTTATCCCGGGGTATATAGTAGATAACGTATTTCTTTATCCCAAACAGCATATACAAAATTTCTTTACGATTGGAAATAAACTCACTTTTACATCTATTATCAGTAAAATAACAATATATTAAAGCCAATTAAAAAGCTCTCTTTTATATATATACCTATTACATTACCATTTTTTTTTTTTAATTTTTCGAACTGAATAAATTTACGTACAATATTAATATATATTAGAAAATTTAATATATTATACTCAGTGATCTATGTATACATATAGGTACGTATATAAAGGTTACTTACAGAGCAATGTTTTTAGATACTTACTAGTTTTTACCAGCGACTTCTTTCGCGTGACTGGGATATATTTATTGACCGGGATAAAAATCTTATAGCCTTCTTTCTCCCATATACTAGGTACGTGTATACCAAATTTTATAGTTATTGGTTTTACATTAAACATTAATGTGCTATAAAGTAACAAAAAAACTAACTCTTTTTTACATTTATAATATTAATAAGGAAGTAAAAGTTGCAGTGAAAATTCTAAATAGAAATAAATAAATAGCTAATATAATAATTCCTACAGAAATGTAATAACAGATATCTGAATCTAATCTTATTCGCATATATATGACGTTGTGAGCAGTTTCTACGAGTAACTTAAACATTATTATTATACAATTATATCCGCGAAGAGATCAAACCTTTGAAACTGACTATATGACGCTATAAAAATATAGCATATTATACTTAAAGATACTACCGAGTTTTGATTAATTCTGTTTATTTTTATAAATGTATTTATTTTGTGAAATCACGTTTTCTCAGAGATGATATAGCACTAGATTGTTTTTTTATCCAGTTACACTAAAAATTCAAATAATTTATAATCTTTTTATTTCTATTTTAACTATTTTTTTATGCAACTTAGGCAAACAAGTTGATGGAAAGTGGTAATGGTTGCCTATAGATATGAGCAGTACCATGGACATAACAGAGTATACTGTTTCGCCCATATCCTATAAATCCTATAAATTCACTGCCATATCTCACCTTTTAAACCAAAACACAGCCATGCGAACACAACTGCTTCACGATAGAAACACAAATGGGACAGAGGTGCCCAAGCAAACGACTTTTGTACAAAGTCTCCCTCTGGTAAACTACTTACCTACCCACCTACACTATCGAATAAATTTCTCTTAATAAAAACCACAAATTATGCAATGCGAAACCCAAAAATGTTAATAATCGGTGTACCATCGGTTATGCGTAATAGATTTTAATCTTATTTTTAAGCTTCACTTGTTGGATGTGGAAAGTTTGATGAACCCCTAGTAATTTTATCACGTTGGGCTTCGTACCCCAGAGCATTCTTGGGAAAATAGGTAATCTTATATTAATACCCTATACCTACCAATTCATATAATAATAAATAAAGAATTATGGGCCTGCAGTAGCGATAAACAACTTAATATTTACAAGTTAATTTCAGTTTGTGAAGCTGCGGCTTCTTTGTGGATGATGGTGGAATGATAACCTGACCTGACGGAATGTATTGCTAGCAATGGATATTAAAGTCCCCATTACTAACACCTCTCCTTCAATTTTGTGTTAGCCAAATAAAAATACTCGCATAACACATGTGTAAAATGCATATTTAGCTATTTTACTATGACGAAACTTAAATGTACACCGAGGATTGTTTCCTGTCGATCGATCAAAATGTCATCTGCGCACAGTAATAATAAAGTGTTTAAAATTGTAACAAGTTATAGTATATTTTGTGCAATAATTGATACTAGTGGTCGCCCAGTGATCGATATTCGAGCATACCATATATTGTAATAAATGAATTTATTATGGTTTTGTTTGCCATTCTATAGACAAATAATATTAAAGATAAACAATAATTATGCTTAATTGACCACAGACTTTAACAATAATCAAAAGAGTATATATGCGTGTGTGTCAAATACATCGTAGTGTGTGTGATGTTTTTTTTATTGATTTAATGTACATAATTTTAAAAAATTAGCATTCTGGAATCCTTCTCTATATAAACTATATGTGTGCAAAATGTCATACTCCTTTGTCCGCGCAATTTTGATAAAAAGGGGTACAAAGTTTTTGCTTAACGTATTAATACATAGATTCTGTGTCGAATGTTAGTAACATTGTTGATTTTATATTTGACTTATAAAATTAGATTAATATACTCCATAAAATTGTAAATAAATTGTATTTAATTTAGAAGTATTTTTTAGTTATTTAAAATAATAAAATTGTACAAATTACATTTGTAGTAGCATAAGTGAACGTAGACAAGTCACAAATACCTTTACTTTAACATTTTTAATTTATTTTCCAATTTTTCTGACTATATTTATTTTTTATCGTCATATTCAACCTTTAACATTTCAATTAAGATATTTTCATTTATAAACATTCATCAAACAATTTACGTTCACGTGAAAGGAACTTAAGAAATTTTTTAGGTTAAGTAATTGACACGTCTTTCCCATTACTGGTTTATTGCAAGAGAAAGTTGCCATAAATACAATGATGCCATTTAAAATAACAGAATACAGTAATACCATTTTAAGAAAAAATAAAACTTTTTCTATTTTAAATAATGATCTGATCTATAAATACCAACTTGTCCTGCAAAAATTACCCCCATTTATTCGACAGTCGAATTAAACATCGACTTTCAAGGTTTATACCTAAAAGTTCCTCGAAAGTTTCTTAATTATGAAAGGATGCTAATGATTTCGATTTAACTGACTATTGTTTAATATTATAACGGTTTTGACATTAGAATATTTGAAATTTACCTCGTCAAAAATTTACGTATACTTATACAATAAAGTCATTATAACATAGACTTTGACTTTAGCCATCTAATAATATGTAAAATAATGTTACAAAGCGAACAATATAAAATCAGATATTTCTAGAATATGCCCGAATATTATTAACAGTCTGTATCTAAATTGGGTTAATAATCGAGACAACAGTTTTAAATATTTGGATATTTTGACGATCTGCACGCGAATTATGTTCATACTTGTCTACATATTCAATAGATTTTACAAATACTTAGACGAAAAAGCTAAATAACACGTTCCCAAATGGATTGTCTTTAAAATTGTATAAATCTTGTAATTCGTAAATTTTATCGCAGAAACCGTCGTTTTATAAATCACAATCAATCATTTTGATTTAAAAATCCAGTTATTGTGATTTAAAAACTAAACTATTGAATCATTTTAAATAAAATTGCTATGGGACTAATATGAAAGTATATGCTTTATAACTGATGAAGCAATGAAGTAACAAACATAAAAAACACTACGGATTTATGTACTTCCTCCTTTTTTTGAAGTCGGTTGAAAAATGTCGGTCGACTAATTAACTGAAAAATCAACACTTAACAGACTGTATAATTGAGACGTTATTTTTGTTATCGAACGTTACATCTAGATTTAAATGATCTAGTTCTGATCTAAGATTTGTACTCCTTTGTGATAGTACCAACAAACCTAATCAGTTTCATGACGAAGGTAAGAGTAGGTACATATATTAGTCGAAAGGTGTTGTCTTTTTGTATTTTCGAGGACGGTCACCTGACCTTGACACTTGATTTAATTTAACCAAGCAAATCCTATTTTCCATTTTTTAAAGTCATTGATGTTAGATTAGTCTAATCATACCAAGAAGTAGAAAGTATTTTTGTTGTAAATCAATTCTAAGTCAGAGCAAAGGCTGTTTAACTCTCAACATCAGAGGGCACCATCTTGATACGACTGTTAATTGTAATAATAATATAAAATAGCATGATTATGTATAAAGATTATTATTATAGATTTTATAAGGTTGACTATCACAAAGGACAAAATATTATTACATCATCTGTGGTTTAAAATATACAATAGTATCAGACAATTACAGGAAGTGTCTAGTATCTATTTATAGAAGTAAAGTACCACATCCAGCTTCGAGACCGATTATGATTTTAACATTTAGGTACAGTAAACAGCGGGCTGGTAGGGGTTAATTCATGGCCCGTCTTTGATCTGTGGTGCGGTTAATTGGAACTCCACGTGAGGCGGCGCGCCACTGGTGTGCACTATGCTCAACATATTGTTTGTTTCGCGGCCACTTCGAAATGAGACGAATTATATGCCTAAAATTCCAAATTCAAAAATCTTATCTATATATAGAAAAGCAACTTTTAGTAAAATTGAATTTTATGATCTTACTTTGTCGTTTCCGACAATTGTTTTGACATCGTTCGAAAGTTTTCTTCACAGGAATAGAACGTTATATATATATATATATATATATATATATATATATATATATATATATATATATATCGTTAAAATGAACATACATTTTAAAGATAAGGGGATTTTCATTAATGGACTATAATAAGTAGCATATAAAAAATAATATACTTTAAAGAAAAAAAATCCAAAACAAAAATACCTTTTCTTTCTTATAAGAATCTTCATCATATAAGAAGCGACTAAAAGGACAAAGCATAAAACACCAGTTATATTTTGTTAAGGAGTCGAACTTACTTATATTGAGTATCGTATACAGTTATATCACATATAACAATAAAAATATTGTACTGACATTATATGACTCTGATATAATTTTTCCTTTTATCTGTACTGTCCATATCTTTTCCTAACGTATCTTTTAGAGACACGTGAGAAAGCACAACATGCTGTAATATCAAATTCCTTGGAAGTGAATATTTATTTAGGCACTATATTACTACATTTGAAAACACATTTACTAAATACTTTTTCTTCCTTTTTCTAAAATAGAACAAATCACAAAAATAATATTGATTAATTTAATAAATATTCGAAATCTTAAAACGATATTAGACGTGGATTCTTACGATTTTATTCACGTTACGTATATATAAATACACATAAATAAAACGATGTTTTTATATTTGATGAAGGATACAAAATATATACTGAAAACTTTAAAGTAAAAAAAAAACACGACAAAAACAAATAACACAAAGAATCCAACGGAACAGTTTTTCGACCAAACTAACTACGAAACGTTGCCAATCAATTTTGCCAGTTATTTGTGAAAGCGCTGAGAACGAAGCATTTGATTTTTTATTTTATTTCGATTTATTCTCAATGCAGATAATTCTAAGTACGTCAGCATTAGAAAAATTGTTAAAATGGATATTTTATTTATTATACACACGTAGTAGATAATGATAGAAAAATATTATGCTACATTTTTATTCTAGATAATCAATAAATACCAGTCACGTCGATGAATTTACCTTGTCGGGTCACGTGAAGGAGCAAAATTTGGTCAGTGTTGAATATGTCGTTTAAGAATAAAAAAAAACTTTTTTATTAATTATAATATTTATTCCCTAACATGTTTGTTAATTTTTAATAATAATATTTAAAATTATAACGGAAATATTAAAAAAAATACGCATCTGATGCAGTAATATAAACGACATGAACAAAATTAAAATAGTAGTAAAAAAATCTGTTTGTGAATTAATGGTTGATTCAGCAAAAAGAGATTCAATCGTATTTACGAATACATTTATTAAAGAGTACCCCAGTAATCAAAATTACTTATGTATTTAAATGTATATAGTTTAAGAATATGAAAAAATATGACTTTAATTATAAAAATATTACTATGGAATCAATACGGAATCACTCTATTGCAAAAAAATGAAAATTGTTTTAGACCGATGAAAATATCAATTAATATATACATAAAAATATTTTGTAAGATCACTTTTTACTAACGTTCAATAACTAGTAGATACATAGTTTGTGATAGTGAAAACTATTTACAAGTAGCTACAGAATGTAAAGTAACTAACTGTGTTTAGGTACCACGACCTAAGGAGTTTAACAATCGTCACATTAGCCAAATTTTTAATGCAAATTACGTAAACTTTCGTAACTTATTACCAATTTTTTTTAGTCTGATGTAACTACTTCAACAAGTATTAACAAATATGAGCAGTAGACATTATTTTTCGGATATTAAGGCCGGTACACGTACTTCTTAAGTTATTCACATGTATGAAGATGGCTCACCCAACCTTAAAAGCTACCGTAATTTTCCTGTATCATTAAGAAATATGGTAGACTTTGCGTCATACAATTTTACAATGTTTAAAAGGTTTCTGACATGAGAAAGAGTATTTAAAAAAAATACTACTTTATGAAAAGTAATATTCCGGTATTATTTACTAGTTGTGCCCGATTTTATTCGTGTGAATACAAGTAAAAAAGGTACAGTATACTAAACATTCAATGATTTTCCATAGAGAGGCTTTATTTGAAAACCCTTTGTATGGGTATCTCTGTCCCACTCATATACCGCCAAGCAGTTGTATTTACAAAAACCATCGTGGTCAATTCTAATAGTCACGATGGACTAACTGACCTGCTTTTATCGTCACCTAATATCCCTCACTGGTGCCTCGTCAGTGTATACCGTTAGCGCAGACGAAGTTACCATTCCCTTATCACTCATTAAATAAAAACACCTTATTTCGGGGAGAACGGGATCCCCGATAATGGGGTCTAACAACCCCATTGTCAGCAATATACCCTAACAGGTCAACCTACATGTTGTTTCCCCTGAAAACCATCTAAGTTAATAATTGATGAATTTGTCATTGCATCTTCGCTTATCATCTGTCACTGGTGTCCCGCCAGTGTATACTGATAGCGCTAGCTGGGATACTATTTTATCTTCACTCATTAAAATAAAACACCTTATTTCTCAGGAATATACTGTGATATCTATGACGCTTTATGTATTTAGGTGTCTGCCGCTTTTCATTAGCTGGGCGGTAAGCTTTTTTACCATTTCAGGTGAAATATAAGGGAAAATTTAAAAAAAAATTATAATTTTTTCCATACTATTTATTAGGCATACAAATTTTCTTTTAATTAGTAGTTTATTTATTTTTTATTGTGGAAGTGCTACAAATTAATGTATATGTAAATAGTACAAAATAAAAATTGACAAAAAGTTGTCGGACTTTTGTAACTATGACCAAATATCATTTATTGCAATAGAAGTTGAATGCCATTTATTGAAATTTATTATTGTTGATAGCTTTATATATTTTTTAAAAAAACGCGTAAACGGTTAATGCATCGTTGTAACACAGGGGCAATTAAGGACAAATAATTTCTATACATGAACCCGAAACACCGTGGCTGACCTCTCCCCTTGAACTCTCGTCTATAATTAGAACGTGCTGTACAGTCTCGTTGTCTGAATATTATTTTTTTATGCAATAAAAATGAAAAAACAAGCTTGGAAAACATGTTGATAGTCCATATTTTGAAAAATAGTTTATTTGAATGGATTGATATGGAATGGTAACCCAACAACGCTATCAGTATACGTTGGTATAGAAAATAGGAATAGTATCCTATAGAAATATACAGTACCATGGACATCAGAGAATACACTGTGATGCATTTCATGCATTGTCCATTCCTCAAGATTAAAGGTTTTGTCGACGTATTTTATAATTACACTGATATAGCCCATTTTTCAAACCAGGCTACAGCCATTTATATACAAAAACACGAAAGGAATAGAAATACCCATGAAGACGGCTATAGAAAGTATCTTATTAATATATTATTCTTCTTGAATTTTTAAAAGAGTTTGTAAATAAATATATTTAAATTGACATTATTTCTATTATATTCTATATATTTTGAATAGAATTCTAAAAACATGCATTTTATATTATGTAACTGAGTACTAATATGGAATTTTCGGAAATTCTCAAGGGTATAGAAGGTAGCGAACTCACATGCGTGCAGCTACGGAAAATTTTATTCATTTTATAAATATATATACCTCTGGAAAAATTGTATAATATTATGGTAACATATTTTATATGTGATACACCAATTCCATATAAAGTAGATTATATGAAAGTAAATTAGTTTTACTCATTTAAATTCATAACGTACTCTTGCTAATAGCTATTAGAACAAATTGTAAAGTACTCTAAACATAGAAGTTGCACAATCTGGATTTTTAAGTTATATATATATTTACAGGTAGAAGTAAATTTCAAATGATTTGCATTGAATGCAAATTATATTTAACTGGCATTTGCCAATTGCGTGGATTTTGAATTTCTTTATAACACAGGAAACAAATTACTCACCTGATGGTAAGTGACTACCGCCGTCCATAAGCACCCGCATCACCTGAGGAATTGCAGATATGCTGCCGGCCTTTTAAAAAGGAATATGCCATTTTCTTTAAGGTTACAATGTCGTATCAGTTCAAAAATACTGCTGCTGGAAATTGATTCCAAAGCATGGTCGTACATGAAAAAAATCCCTTGGGAATAGCACGATAGAAGACCAGATTGTTGTGATAGAACTTCAGTTTGTGGCCAGTTATATGATTGTAAAATTCACCAGAAGATATCAATCCTAACAATTTCTCAAATTGTAGTAAAACAGATGAAATAGACCAATTTTGGATGGCGATGTAGATAAAACATACATTAGATTTTAAATTCGACTTTCAAGAATACAACTATGAAAACTGGAACATATATACAGATTGACTGACAGAGGAAGTAAATTCTAAAAATTTTTGTTTTAGCTCGTATTCCTGACATGAATTTTAAACAGTATGAAAACGCAATTTTTAATGAATGATGATGGAATGGTAACCCCGCCTATGCTATTGGTACCTATATATATATATGCTGGCGAAGTAGCAGCGAGTGAAGACAGGTGAAGACGAAGGTAGGTTACTTTGTCCGTTATGATGAATGTACTAGAAAATAATCAAGATGGTTTCTATCTAAGAAGAAACACGCGAAAATCGGCCTGAGTAGGTACATTGCTAGTACTGGGAACGCTAGTCTCCGTTACTAACCCCTATCCCTCAAATGGAGGTGCAGTATCTCAAGCATGAAATTATTGCGATATTTAAAACAAAGCTATCGCTGATGTATTGTTGGCCACCAGTACCGCCTCTCTCAGCTCAACTTGCAACTTTAATTGGCTCCTAGTTGACAAATTCCGGCATGTCCCGCTAAAAATTGGTTATTGGAACTTGGCTTGTTACTTGTTACGTAGATTGTTTATGTATTTAGTGGACAATTTGTACCAAAATCTACTTAAAAATTTATTGGTGAAATCAATGAACCAATATAATAAATAAAAAAAAGACAAATATGACAAATGCAAAAGCTAATCTCGTAGATTTTAATATTTAGACGGCTTATATAGGTACTTGCACGAGTATATATCCATTTGAATGAATATTCGTCGACAGTGTGAGTCCCTAAGTGTGACATGTTCAAGTATTTTTAACAGGCAAAATCGTGAATTATAATCTATTTATTGTTTTTTTTTTGTCCGTATAAGCTACAATTTAATTTTATCTTTGTCGATCACGTGATTTCAATTTATATGAAGAAAAAAAATCAAATTATAGCGATTTAATAAATTCAAGTAAAAGCTATTCAGAGAGAAAAAATTTTAAAAGAAAACGTAACTTCAGATTCCTGTTGGACAACTATGAGTACAAAAGGAAAAAAAATTAAAAAATAAAAATTCGAATACATCAATGTTGTTTGTAGCTGTAAATAATAAAAGTAAATATTTGTATAGTATATGGTACTAATAAAATGAAGATGTTCAATAATATAAGTTACATTAGTGACTAGCTGTTAGAGTATATTAGTGTTTCAAGGCTTCCTTTACTCCTGTTTTATTATTCTTTACTAAATAGATCGCTACACTACTTAATTTATAACAGATGATTTGATTTGAGTAAACTTATAATACTTGTACTGCTTTATCTATCCAATTTATGTGACTTCATATGTAAATTAGATACTATGATAATTTGCAAATTTAGTTCCATGTAGACTTTCCTTGTAACAGTTTACTTATGATAATTTTGATATCATTTAAGATTATTTTATGTTATTCTTAGTAACAAGTAGGTGGACGTAAATACGAGGATTAACTACGATTCCAATCACGTTTTGCGGAAAACACAGTGTAACGAAGCTCTTTCAAAAAGGAAATTGTAAAAAGTGAAAAAACAAAATCTCTATCGACAGCGTATTTCTGAACTAGAAATTTTATGTCGTATCGCACTAGTAAGGTGATAAAGAAACGTATTTCAAAACAACTAATTATTATTCCACTACTGTAACTCTTCGTGTACTATTTATCAAAGCGTTTAATTTTGAATTGCCTTACTCTTTTACTAGTGTATTGTACTTTATTCCCCTGTAGTCGTCGTCTGGTATACTTGGGATAAATGGTGGTTACCACATGGACAAAACAAAGCTTATATAATCATTAACCACACTATAAATTATTATACATATGATATATGATTAAACAGATATAGTAAATATAACGTACCAGTGTAGGCAGGAATTGATGATCGAACAAAACAAATACCAATAATTACCGCATTTCCAAGCGTAATTAAAGTCAACTTAGGATAAGTTACTCCACGGCGTGTGATATCTAAATGTAAAAACTTAGAAATTATTTATCTCTTTAAATGCAGTATTGTAAAACTATTACAAAATTCTTATAAAATAATTGTCACGGAAAATTATAGTATTTACCAAATCTAAATAAAACTCTAAATGAATTATGGTTACCACATGGACAAAACAAAGCTCGTGTTATATAATCATTAACCAAACTATAAATGATGATATGATATATGACTAAATAGATATAGTAAATATAACGTACCAGTGTAGGCTGGAAATTCAATGAAAGAGACGAAACCGGAAAACAATTATACTACTGTACGTGTACCTAATATAAATGTGAGCATGTGGGCAGTTCTGGAGTTGAAAGAAAATGAGGTTATAAAAATAGTAGATATTTATTATATTTTATTTCAACTGATATTCAGGGTTTTATTTAGATTTGGTAAATACTATAATTTTCCTTGACAATTCTTTTGCAAGAATTTTGTAATGGTTTTAAAATGTCGCATTTAAAGAGCTAAACAAGTTTTTTTACGTTTAGATATCGATATCTAAGTAGACGTTAATTACACTTGGATATGCAGAAATGGTCGGTATTTGTTTTGTTCAATCATCAATTCCCGCCAGATCACAACAGATCGCTAAGAGGTATCATTTATCATAAACTATATTATCACCATCATGGCTGATTATGGACCTCCCCCTATTGAGGGGTTCTGCCAATAGTTGTTACGCTTGGCAAGCGGTGATGCTTTTAGAAGCTGCTGCTGCCCATCCCTCGCCAATTAAGGTCCCTGGTCCCATCTATCTCACTCTCATACGCATGTTACATGTTTTATATATATATATATATATATATATATATATATATATACAAAAGGTAGTATACTCATAATGTTCATACGTAATATAACAATATGATATAAACAGACTGTAAAGAGATGCCGCTGCTGATAACTGACAACCGATATAGTGCAATTTATATGAGAATCAAAACTTGTATTTCATATGTCAGATAAGGTGGAGTAATATATCGTGTAGTATAATATAAATAGTGTCCATGTGATGTATTATACAAGGTTTATTAACCAACAGTAAAAGTATGTTTATGAAACAAACAAATATTTGTTCTACTAGTGTAATGTAATGTAATGATTTAAAATGTCTATTTTTTTATAAAGAAACATGGATCGAAAAACGACAAAAAAACTGAGCTCTCAATCAAAGTGCGTCCAATTGTCAGATTGGTGTGATCGCCTTTAAAAATTTTGCCGTGTTTCCTCTTGTTTTTTTTTTTGGGAAAAATATTTAGTTTCACTGATAGAAAACTCCCATAAAAGAGTGCTGATGAATATTTTAATCACCATCACCATCATATCAGCCATTAACTGTCCACTGCTGAATATAGGCCTCCGCCATAAGGGTGGTTTTAAAAACCATCAGTTAAGATATAAACAACTGAAATTTCATTCGTGTCCGTTCAAGTGTTTGCATGAAAGAGTAACAAACATCCATTCGTTCTCATAAACTTTCGCCTTTATAATAGTAGTAATATTATTACAAAATATATGTATTTACTACCATTTTGATCGAAACTAAACAAATAAATATTTACGAAAAGTATTATAGTCAATATAAGTGTTGTAGTACAGTATACATAATTTAATTAACAAACTCATGTAAATGAATGGACGGAAGTAACTCATCTACACCGCCATACTCTTACAATGTAATAACCAGGCTATTATCAATCAAGAATACCAACTAAATATTAGTTTTATGTAGTCAATTAATCACTGCGAGTGTGGATTAAACAATGAGGTTTAAATTATGAAATAGGATGCTTAAAATCCCATTGGCACATTTGTAAGCTAGATTTTCTACACCTCGGCTGCTTTCAAAGACCGCAATCTGCGGCCAGGCTCCAGGGTTGGATTAAATTTTCCTAACCAAATTACTGTAACTCATAGTTGATGTGTATACCCTTTAGAATAATGAGGATATACTTGACTGTTACATAAATTAATCGCTTGCCGACTTAGTTTATTATGTTACCCGGCTATTAAATGTGATTAAATGTCACTAAAATATAATAAAAATTATATTGGATTTTTTTACGCAACTTAGAAAAGTAAACGAACTGATGGTGATTCTACCATCCACCTCCTGGAAAATGGTAACCGTTACCTGAAAATATGAACAGTGCCATTGATATAACAGAGTATACTGTATGGCTCATGATACCCCTTATTCGTTGGCATTCCTGAAGACTACGGTGTGTTGCCTCAGTATAAATAAATAATAAATAAATTTCCAATGCAAGACATATAATTTACCTTTTTTTATACTATCTGAAATATAATTGTTTATTTCATAGAAAATGATGGTCATCGCCTACATTCATGAACACGATTTTACAGAATACATTGTGATGATTAGATTGGTGAAAGACCAAAAGGTCTATTGTGCGATTTTTTTTCGTAGTATATTTCGTAGTATAATATACGTGAATTATGGTTACCATAACCATAATTCACGTAAGTATATAACACAATGCTACATAATTTAAGAATGTTTCATAAAAGAATCTACTACTTCAATTACAATGAGTTTTATATGACACCAATAAGGGTGTAAAACCTCGATAGTAAACACTAAAATTAGATAAAAATTAGCAATGACGTCATATATTTAAAAATGTAATAAATGTAAGAAATATACAGATAATCTTTAAAATTTAATTCCCTTGGCAGCTACTTAAAAATATATTAATTAAACGTTTATAGACTATATTATTTAAACTTGTACCTAAGTTGAAACGTCGGCAATAAAAATCAGGTATGTAGGTATTATTTACCTGCAATTGCGTCGCATTAAGTCATGATAGTGTATTTAAATTATGTGTCAACAAGGCGGAAGTATAAAATTGAGTAATACTATTTTATGAATTAATAATTAAATACAAAGCACTGAACGTCTTATCAATGATAATCTTACCAACAACGTTGTTGCAAATTTGCAACCGTCGCTACTCACGGTGATTTAGGGCAGTGGTTCGTACGAAATGAGGGTTCATTTAATGTAATTTTCCATGTCGTTCAGAGAAAACGTTTCGACATTGACAGTCAAGGTTGACTTTTGTTGATCACACACGACACGTTCGCAGTTAGTTAGTTACCTACAAATAGACATATAAGTAAATACTATCTAAATAATATCTGTAATAGATATAATCATTTCATGCGAAACTTGAAAAAAATATTTGACTTTAGAAATAGAAGAACTTGGGTTTTTTGTAGTTATTTGACACGTCCACTTGTTGGAATTCAACTACTAATTTGGGGAAAAATCATAAAAAGGTTGTCTGATAAAATATATAGTATTTATTTCTCTATTAGTACTTAATATTTTTTTTAGTTCTAGAATATTACCATAGTCACCTGTGGAAGTTGTGATTTCGACGATTCTATTGCACTCAATGTTAGTCAGTCCATTGTTGATCCTATGTTGATTATTAAATACTTTAAAAAAATAACTGTTAAAGTTGTTATTTACAAAGTGTTACAAAGTGAATTTTTTTATTATTATCGGAACTATGTTACCTAACTATACTGTACATACCATGACAATATTCTTGTTCAGAAAACTTTTTATGTCATAATCGAGTTTTATTTTTAAATTGTCTTTTTTAATATCCAATTGATTATATATTCGTAAAGTCACTGGCTGAATTAGAAAAAACAACCTTCAACTGGACATGATGTAATTATGCAAAGTAGATATTTGCATTCATTAATTTTATTAACTAAGTTAATTAAGTACCTAGTGAAGTGACGCTTAAAAACTGCCTATAATAAATTGTATCACGCTCAGAAATTATATACAGCTAATAGAGTAGACAAATTAGTTTAATGTTTCAAAGGCTTTAAAAATGTATGGATGCCTATCTTTTTACAAGTTTTATTTTTTTATAATAAGCAGGTTTAATGATAAGATGGTAATACAGAAAATACAATATTTAAGCAACGAATGAGGTTATCAAAAGTTCCCCCTAACTTTTCCGGGTAATCGTGGCTTTTCGTATTAAATAAATTTATTCATATTATTAATTATCATAATTATTAACAACCATCCTTTGAATATTAAAACTTTATCCTTTTTAGGCTTCCGTATCATAAACAAATATACAAAAGAACCTTTATGATGAACTTTGTCCGTTCATCCGTCTGTTACAACGCTGTATCTTAGCAACTACCAATGCTGTCGATTTAGATTTTAAAACAGTTTTACATATTATTTTTTTACGTAAAGGTAACAAGAAAATATAACAAAAATAAGTATATTTTTATTAATATATGAATTTTGTTCAAATGAGTATCAATGGATTGGATTTACTTCTTAATAACTAACAATGATTTGGACACTATATTTAATAAGTAGGAATAAGTAAATATTTCGTCACATCTAGTAGGGAGTCATAAATACGACTCCTCACTAGACGTGACGACCTGAAATGCGTTGCAGGGAGTCGGTGGATGCAGATGACTCAGGACTATTCTATATGGCAGTCTTTGGGGAGGCTTATGTCAAGCAATGGACGGATAATGGCTGAAATGATAAAGATGATGAATAAGTTTTTTTTAAACTGTAATTGAAGTGAGCAATTTATATTTAATTATTAAATAAAAATTTAACAAACCATTTAGTTCAGATATTCTGCCAAATATCCAAGATATATTATATATATCAAAATAATATACACTTGAAAAACTTTAATCTTTTGTTATCAGCAGTCGAGTAAATAATAACATATGATTGTTGAAAAACTTTCAAAAAAAATATTTGAGTGATCCCTAAATTTGAATTTGACTTGACCATTTTTATTTAAAATTCTAGGATTATTTGGGAAGTGGAGGTATCTATTACAATTAAGTGAATAAGAAATTCTGTATTTTTATACAACATCATGGAAATAGGATGGAGGTGTAAAGCTTGGAATAAGCATAATGACTGCGACAATAAAACGCACTTGCTCGTAAAACGGCGCCATTCTACCAAATTGGTGGGGCTACATCTACGGCCAATCAATGAAATCACAGTCTTGAATACCTACTAATACACCACTAATTAAATCTGACTTTAATAGTAATAAAAACTTTATATTTTTTATTATATATTCTTCTTATCCAAGTTTGTTTATTACCTTAAAAGCTCAATTAACATGGAAATTGCCTTACACGCAGAAATAAAAAAATAATGACTTGAAGTCGCAAATAAAGCTAATTTAAAAAAACTTACTATAATTTAACCAGGAGACTTTATGTAAAGAACTATTTACTACTATCATTGCAGAACCTGTTTATTTAAAAAATACTAACTCACTCTCATTGGTGCAATAAATACCTATCTATGTAAATTTATAATTATAACATACAATTTTAATAACTGGCAATCTGTACAATTTTAATCTATAAACACTTTAAAATGGCTATTATAAGACAATTTGACCTTATAAAAGCTATAGATAGATTTTGTAGTACTAGACCATTTGATAAAATAACAATTGGTATTAAGATATCTTGATGTTGTGAGGCAATTGAGTAGATACACCATAATACCTAAAAGAGCAAATACTTGGAATAAAAACCTTCTAGTAGTTATCCGCCATAGAACAAAAGCCTCTTATATGGGATCAATATCATAAAATGTGTCTGTCAATGAATCGATGATGAGTTGTAAGGATGATGATGATAATACTAATAAAAAACTAATCACTCAACGAAGATGACATTATAATCTGTTACGCAAGTTAAGACACGATTCAGAATTAAAATTCTCTTTTAAGATTAAAAACATTTATTACAACTTCAACTAAAATTATTTTTACGAATCTTTCACAGTTCTTGACATTTCGATCAAATAACGCTTCACTCTGGCAGACACTACTTATTTGGTCAAAAAACGATGAATTCTCGAATCTTCCAAAACTAATTTTAGATACGCTAAAATTGCTGTTTGTGGAAACGAAATAAAATAATCTTATTCCAGACAGCCAATCGTATTAGGATTCAGCATGTTGTTATTTTGAAATAAATAAATTGGCAAATTTTCTTATTCCAAGCTGTGAAGTGAGATGCGTTGAAAACTTCTGTAGTGTTTACTGGGCAAATTCCATTCCATACAAATGTTAACTGCGCGCTTCGGTTATAAATCGAAGCTATTTCATGATCAAACAAAAGTTTTCTCATATAGTTCGCTGCACGAATTCATCGTGTTTATTGCAACAGTTCTTAATAAAACTTATCAAGAATAACTAAATGCACTTTATGTATATCTTACTTTTTTATTTAACTTAACATTTTCCTGATGTTTAATCTCAGATTTATTAATAATACAAGGCTTGTTTGATCCAAGCATTTGGCGTTCCATTGTTTCTACCTACCCTAATATGAGACAGGCGTGATAGATATGTATGTACAAGTAATAATTATTTGCTTCTTTTTTTTTTTATTAATAAAGTTATTTCTATAACAGTGTATTGTGAAGCCGAGAGGTATACAAGTATTATCCAAGTACATTGCAATTAGCTAATTCTTTCTGAGTTTTTAAACTCAAAGGGTATTTGAACTTAATTTTCAATTGACCTGTAATTTTTTTCTGAGTGTATGTTACGCGATATCTTCGCTAATTAAAAAAAAAAACTTCGTTTGTTTTAATATTTTAATATAATTTTCACATTCACTCGAATAAAACCGCGAGTTACACAGCTGGCATTTTGGCAATAAATATATGGTGTGCACATATCAAAGCCCCAAATATGTAAAATACCATATATAGAATGTATCATCTTCAATGGTTTGAAATGTGCCTATAAATACTTTCTCCACTTACGCCATTAAAGGAAGGATATATATTTGAGAATCTATTGACATTTACGTTATAAGCCTTTTCGTTGGAAAGATCTTTATACCAACAGCGACCAATCCATTGCATCAACAGATTCACAAATGACCTATTTTGTTTTCTAATTTTATATCATCACTAAAAAATTTAATGACCTTATATCCTTACTCCTTTCACTAATATTATAAAAAAAATTGTTTATTTGTTTGTTGGTTTTAACTTTTTTAGTTCAACCAATCATCATGAAATTTGGTATACACGCTGTATGCGATGGAGGAGGACAAACTACTATTTATTCTGAAATTCTCTGATTTCTCGAAATATTCCGATCATGTGGACGAAGTCGCGAATAAAAGCTAGTTGTGTATAAACCATTGAAACAATTTTTTTCTTAGGAATAACTTAACAATAGAGCAAAGTAACTAACAGAATAGATAGTACTAGTTATTGTACAAATTTTAGGGTCTGCTAATCGGAACTTCTTGCAACTACCTATAAGGGCTGATATAGACAATAAACTTCTGAGGACATAAGCCAGATCAAAGCGAAGACAATTTAGAAAAGTTTCCTAATCAATTGTGAGGGAAGAGAACACGGGACCTTATTTAGGGAACGCAATTTGCTTGACCAATGACGATAAGATCTTGCACATGCTACCCACAACAACTACGATTATACCAACATAATTTAGATTTGGAAATAAATTATTCTTCGTAATACAAAATATAGTTTCCCTATGCATTCGTCTGTCAATATGAAAAGAATTTAGGAATTTGATACAACTTTCACTAATAGATATAATGATTTATGAACAAAATATATTTATATAATTTACAGGCGTCTCGCACCGACTTCATATGGGTAAATAGAAAAATAAATTGATATTTTAAACTAGTACTTGATTTGCAGCAATAAAAGATAACAAAAATCTTCTTTAGTTTTGGCATTTTTATATTATATTATACTTTACTTCATTATAACTATATATTACGTTATAACTTCTTAAACGACATATCCTTCATAATTTCTAATCGAATATACGAATCCAAATTTTTAAAAACAATGTATAGTATAACTAAAACAAACATAAAAAGCTTAACTGTGGTTGTCGACTAAATTGTTCATGACCGTTCAGCATTGGACAGTTAATTGGCCGATATGATGATATTATGGTATGTTATTCACTGATAATGTTACTTTCTATAATTAAAAGAATTTTATAATTGATTAAGTAGCTTTTGAATTAGTTTACAAACAAACAAACAAATCTTTCCTCTCTATAATATTAGTTTAGATTTAGATATGTATATGCATGTTTGCACCCGGATGGTATCTTACTAATTTTCTCAAGATTTTTCAACTAAATCTTCAGTAATTTATTGTTAAGAGGGACAAATGATCCGCGAAATACCCATGGATATCGACAACATCAGGAAAGCTATTGTTTCATAAATTACTAAAAGGACAGAGTGAATAAAAAGACTTTGGCATTTATATTATGTGTTAGTAATAAAGTGTTTAGGTTCCAACAACTTATATTTAAATGAAGTGTTTTAAAAGAAATAAAGAAATCTTTCAGTAGCGAAAGGAAAATAAACGAATTCTTACTTAGGACATTTAAAGCTTAACCGAGGCAAGAAGACAGAATTTTATATCTGTCTCTTAAGTAAGTACTTAAATGGTGTAAGGACAAGAATTGTATTTATAGAACTCGTGACGATTCATTCTTTCCCTACTTATATTTGTATTTATTTATGTTACATTATGTCCCGCGGAGATTTTAATCGGATTATTTGGAAACAAAGTCTTACAGAATCTCTGTTTGAATTGAGAGGTTTTAGTAAGTCTACAAGCAGATCTATACTGTTATTTGATCTTAACTAAAAATACATATTTATATAAACCCACGACTTTGCTAATATCAGTTAAAATATATCTCAATATATATTCAAACTAAGTCAAAAAGAATAACGTCCAAATAATTCTATTTACATTTTTTTTATATTTATAACGTTATCTAAGAGAAATATGAAACGACACTACGGTCTTAGATTACAGTTTAAATACCGTACTCGGCCTGAAAAATATTATGAACATAATAATGAGAAGTCCCGGATGAAGTCAAAACAACAAACATTGTTTATTAAATACCCGTTAATTAATTATGATGACAATTCTGTCTTGACAATTTTCAGAAAACTATTTTAAAATTTGCAAATGTTTAAAGCGTTGTTAAATTACTTAAGAGAAAAAAAAATTCTTAAAAATTATTCGTATTTTACATTATAGTATTGCAGATATAGTTAATCTTTCAACATATATGTTAAAAACAAACTACATTTTTGTATTTTTTTAATCTACAAGAAAACGTAACATTTCACAAAGTATGTAAGATTTAATATTACAATTATAGAGTTAGGTGATCAATTATTTTATTTAAAAACCATGATATCTCTATAAATTTTAAACCTAGATTAAAAAAGTGAGGTTTTATGTACTTAGCATTATATTTACTATCATTTGTTGTGATATACATATTTTATTTTTTTCGTTTTCTCAATGACGTCATTCCACTGCTATTACATAATACATACGCTCATAGCAGTTCTATGGCATTCTCTTTCTAGGATTTCGTACGTAACATAGTTAGTTAATCTATGGTTTCGTATCTTGTAAATGACAGACAAAAATTCCCAATATATTTTGGAAAAATAAAATATTTTCAATTAGTCTTAATAAAAAAAGTATGTACTTTATTTGTTTTATTGTTTATCCATGAATTACGATATCAAATATTTTTTATATTTTATTATTACAACTTTCAAATTCAACTGTAAAACACCGTTTAAATAAGAGCAATAGAAACCAAATAAGATATTTTAGAATTTCTACCTGTATGCTAGTATATAAATAGATATACTAAATGTTTTAATTACAACAAATGGTGACAATAATGGTTGCATGAATGAAGCATAGTACAAGAATAGATATGAATGAGTGAAAATGTCAGTAGGGCCTCCGCAGACGTACGTACGTCAACCAAAATATATACATGACGCGCTGAAAAGGGGCTAGTTAAAACTACCTACCCACTCGTAACCGACTATCTTGTATGAATAGATTGAGGAATGTTTAACAAATCGTAGTATTTGGTATTGTATTGTTCGAATTGTTTGTGCTTACCTTATGGGAAATAGGCGTGACATATGTATGTTACCAAGTAAAGTCATAGTAATCAACAAAGGTCTCTATTAGCTATTTATGTTATTGTTGTGTATTGTTATTTAACATTATCATACCAGTATGTAGGACTCCTTTCTATTATATAATTTTATTATCCTACCTATAAACATTTTCTTTATCGATTATTTACTTATTGATATATTGGCCTATTGTGAAAAAATCTTATTAATGTAGCTGAACTGTTAAAATTCTGTATATACAAATTTTTTGTCACACTTTTAAATTATTACCAAAATATTTTAGATAAATTTCATTTGGTAAAGCATAAAAAAATGACAAATAAAACTTTAACCCACACAAAAATTTCTAACGTACGAATATAATTCTTAAATGAAGTCTGGTATTATAATTTAAAACGGACACGTAATTCCACCACCCGATTAGCTACCACTTGGAGAATAATTAACTATGTCATTAATTTGACCTTTTTCTGCTCAGTCGAGAGTGGGAAGGGGCATTGATTTAATTTTGTCTGAATACGATAATGCGATCGCACCGCGCCCAACAGTTACTACATAATGGGCCCCTGACACGTAACACTTACTGAAAATAATATGCATGAAACACATACCTTTATGTTTTTATTGCAGATGATCTGTAACAAAAAAAAAAATAATTAGTGAGAGAAAATTAACAATTGCCTAATTGCAAGAACACATTCATGGAATGTTTTTAAGACGAGATAGGCAGAAAGTTTTTACTCACTTGTAGATAATTCTGGCTATTGGTCGTTGTTTGGGCCATATAAAAATTATCACCCTTCATGTATATCATTAAAACGGCCATGAAATATGGGAGGGCGCCAATCTCCACGTGCCACAGGAACTTTGGAATTCATAAAAAAAGAAAATTTCGTCAATTGGTTGAAATAATTTTTCTTGTAAAACAAAATTGAAATTGAATAAGTATTCTCATATTTAAACAATACAGACAGAGTTGAATGTATATTGACGCCTCAATTGTTTGACTCAATTTGTATAGGAAACTGACTTTTAATAAGTACAGTGAAGTACACGAACAACAAACGAAAGTTATCATTGCGTGAGCGTTCGAAGGCGAAATAATAATCTTACTGAGAGATGCACAGCACCGTTCGGGGACTTGAAACTTTATGGCTGGCAATAGAAAATTTAATATACCTACGTATATATATATATATATAATTTTATTATAACAGTAAAAGCAAAATTACAATAATTTGAACAAAGTAAGGTACTAATTTACTTACAATTCAAAATTCAAAAATCATTTATTCATGTAGGACATTTTAGCCGCTTATGAACGTCAAATTTTTACATTATAATTTTATATTTACCCTACCGTCCAGTTTGGTATATAGATCCAATTGAGAAGAACTGGCAAGAAACTCAATTGAATTACTTTTTTTTTTTTTTTCTTTTTTTTTTTCTCATTTCTCATTTAATTCTCATTGTATTAACTGAATTATTATATTTACTATTATAATTGTGCGAGAGTATTTGTGTCACCTTATAGTGCCTTAAGAAATTATCATGTAGCCCTTTCTTTACATAAATAATAAAAATATATGTAGTATCTGGGATGGAGATTATAAGCTTTTTTTATCCTGGTCAATATATATAAAGTTTGTGCAGACGAAGTCGCAGGTAAAATTAGTACATATACTTTAAAAATAAATAAGTAAATAAAACTGTAGATATTGGAACCACTAAGAAGAAATAAATACTAGTTGTAATTGTATAATTACATATTACCATGGTATCTAATATTTTATAATATTATATTTCAAAAGCAATTAACGATAGCCCTTTATGTAAGATCTTGTTTTATAATTGCTGGCGAAAGGAAATATGAGAATTATATAGCAATTGAGCCCATTCTATGTACACTATATGTATATATAACGAATTCACCTTCACATTTATAATTTTAGTGAGAATGTAGTGTATATGGGTTTGAAAATACTATATAGATAAATAGGTATTATAAAAGTATTAATTACAGTCAGATTTTACCACAAAACTTAAGAGAAGTCATAAACTTTGCCGGTCCCTTGAGCTTGTTAAACACCAATTTATGCGACCACACACATCCATCCAATCTTCCTTATAGCGTCTAACTTCTATTTAGTACTTACATATAGTAATTTATGATATAACACCTTCCCCGGGTACCTAAGATTGTCTTTTGGTATAACAAAGTTTTAATTGTAAATCGTTTTAAAACATCTATGCAACGCAATGATAAGGCACGTAATTGGAGTCACTCGTTTGATTTTAGTTTAGTTAATTGAGAAAGTAAACTAGTTTATACTAATTCCTACAGGGTGTAAGTTATTCTGTGAATATGAGGTGAGGTGTGACTGTGAGGTGAGGTGTGAGTTATATAACTTAATTAAGTTTATATAGGACATCCCATTACATAGCATTTAATTTAAAGACTACAAGTAGTAAATTCGTATGCTAACTTACTTGGTATGTTTTATTAAAAAAATATATTATGTTTTAGAATATATACATTACAACTAATTATGTGTGATTTGTGAATTGTGAATATGTTTTGTGTGAGAACTTACTTATGTTATATCATTTGTACATTACTACATTTGTACATGACTGCTCTGCCGTTAGCTTGCTGAAGTATGGCTTTATACACATTCCGGAGTACGAAGCATAAGACTATATTTGAAAAAAAAATATATAGTTAGTTAAAAATTGTTGTTATGGTTAGTTTGAACTAAGACCATAAACCAAACGATCCACCAGCTAATCTATCACCGATTAAAAAGTATTTTAAAATGCAAAGAAACAATGAAGTCACGTATCTAAATCAATTGACTTGCTATACTTTATCCGGTATTTAAATGTTTGAAGTGAATTCTCCAATGTCACGGTTGTTCTAACATTTATTCAAACCTATCGCTACCTGAATATTCATAAGTTTTAAACGAATATAAGTCCCAAAGGGTTGTCCACTAATTTGGGTAAATCAAACGTGACAAATCTTAATTTAATTTTAACCTAATCTGTTAGAACAACATTGCTTTAAATTTGTGAATTTGGATGTGACTAAACCATATGTTCTATCCCGCAAGTTATTGCGAAACTAAATATTATCATTTCTACGTTTGATTTAAAATGTTTTTATTAAGTAAAATTTGTGTTTTCTTTGATTACTATAACAAGATTTTTATATGATATGTTAAGATTTCATTATTATTATTTATTATATCAGCCGTTACCTGTTCACTACTAAACATAGACCTTCCCTATAAAGGGAGTTTTGCCAGTAGTTACCACGCTCGGCAGGCGGGTTGGCAACCGCAGTTAGGGTTACCCGTAGCAGTTAGTATAGTGATATTTTAAAACAAAAGGCTGCTGCCCATCCTTGTACCATTAAGTTCCCTTGATCGCCTCTTACGGCACCCACGGGAAAGCAAAGAGTGGCCCATTTTATGCCGGGACCACACGGCATTAATTTTTACCTAGCTCAATAGCTTAAGGTTTAAGCTTAATTTCGATACCCGCGATTTCGTTTACTGGTAATATAGTATAATATTGATAAACCAGCATAAAAGTAGTTTATTTCACATTATATGACGATTAAGTCGCCGTAAGATAAAACAAAAATAATATTTAATTGTAAGAAGAAAACCTACTTAAAAAGAGAAACTGTCAACAGTGCATAACAGAAAATAATGGATTTATAGCTAATTTTCACAATTAATGGAAAATTTACAATTTTAAGGCAGAAAAGCCACATTATTTACTTCAGATCTCACGCAACAAGTATAAATAACTGAACTGTAAAAACGGCTTAATACAACTGCATTACTGATTTATTACCATAATACAGTAAGACCGTATATTTTCAATTCAAAGAATACCAGGTATTTTCATTTTCAACATTAAAGATTCAAATATACAATTGCTTTTGCATCTATAAATACAATTATATGAATTGTAATCTGTGTATTTCGTTCATCTATTACTCCTGGCGTCGCAAGAATTCTTGGAAAACGGTGACGGATCGTTTGATTGCCATTGCTTATTTATTTTTATACTAAATAATATTCGTTATTCATTTCCAACTCACATTACGGCAATAGATAATACTATTATCATACCAAGTTATGCCACATTAGGTTGGAACATTTTTTTTTATAATATTAAAGTTAAATGCGTATAATATATTACGCGACAATTCAACTCGATTACTAAAAATAAAAATAAGAAACATCTTTAAATTTAAAGGGTTTTAATGAACAATATCGTGCGGTATCTACTCAATTTAATTTTACTATAAACTCCTCGATAACTTACCTAAGATGAATATCAGATTTCTTGCTTAAATCTTGATATACGAGTACGAACCCAACACGTGATCCTTAACTTAGCGGACAGCTGTCTAACAGCATATGGAATTTTAGATGAGGTACTGATTTACCCTTCGTTATTCACTTTTCATCAATTCACGTCAGTTACTTGTGTATTTATAATATTAACATAGAATTTAATATAATGTATTTATATTTAAAGTTATCACAACTCTTTCTTGGTTGTTCGTTCAATTAATACAATCCAAATACAAAATGAAATGTTATGTAATGTGCTAAATTTAAATTTAAGCGCATCACTAATAAAGTACAAGTATTTTTATTTAATATTTTTAAGGGTATTTAAACACACACCCGATGTACCGGACTTCATGTTCTGTCCTAAAATTATGTTAATTCTTAATTATATAGGATACCCTTTATTCTAGAACTACACTTACGTTAATTTTAGGTAACGAATAGTAAGCGCCTTCGGTCTATTAAATAATTTATAAAATGTCTTTGAGTTTTTTTTTAACCTTAGAATGGCAAACAAGCTGACGACCTACCATAAGAGGAGTTTTGTCAGTAGTTGTCACGATTGGCAGGTGAGTCAGTAATCGCAGTTAGGCTTTAGTGATGTTTTAAGGGGGAAGCTGCTGCCAATATCTCGATCATTAAGTTCATTTAGTTATCTCTTACGACACTCATGGAAAAGGAAGAAGTGGAATTCTATGACGGGACCATATGATCCATATGATGGTAATACATACTTACAAGTAGATATAATACATACATATAAGTATGTATTCAGATATATGTGGATATATAAAATTATCAATGTATACGACACATCGAGAGTTTTCTTTGCTCTAATTGACAATAAGTTGTTATATATATATATATATATATATATATATATATATATATATATATATATATATATATATATATATATATATACATTACAAATACGCTTATTTGTATTACATAAAATCGGTGAACCGTATTTACAGAGAAGAGCAGTGGGTACTGAAGTGACAAAAAGATGAAATTTCCTTTGAATAAGGGACTTTATTCATGAGCCGTAACAAGAGGATCTCCCGGAAGGGGCAAGGAAGTAACAGCCTTTTGATCACTCATTTGATCCTGGTGGCGAAATGTTTGTTATAATTATCAACCGACGTTCAAAAGAAGAGGTCCTCAATTGGATTGTAATTTTTTTTTTATGTTTGTTACCTTAAATTCCGTCAATAGTATGCCGATTTAGAATTTTTTTTTTTATTAAAATGTGGTCACAATAATACCAACTGACCTGTTATTATATTAATTCTCACCTATCATCTTTCATTAATAACTCGCTAGAGTATACCGATAGCGCAGGCAGTGTAACCATTCTATCATCGCCTATTAAAAAAAAAACTTGTATCACCTTATTTAATAGTACTGATAAAGCAGGCCGTATTACATTTTCATTCAATTAATGTATCTGCCCTCTTATGTAAGAATATCTGGGCCGCCTTCGTAATACATGAAGGCTTCTGGCGTGACTTATAGGACAATGGCTTAATAGCGTCCCATTACCACGCTGGACAATCACTTTGGTATAAGTTTATTCTATGGTCTCAATTTAAAATAAGTACCTATTCCTTAATGACAAAGCATTATCTGCCTTAACTAAAAAAGTTAAACTTGCTATAAATAAGTGTTAATAAATTTTTATACGTCTTACTACAAACGAGTGTCTGACATCTGTTTATGGCTGAACAAAAGAAAGTCAATGTTATTAAAAACAAAAGATGATTAAAATAATAAATTTTATTATAATAATGCATAAATTTTAGCATATGAAGTTATAAATAAACATTATTACACTAACTGAACAATATTTAATCACATAAACGGAGTTATATTAAATATTGTATATTTAATAATTTTTCAAATAATTTTAACATTGTAAATAATTTTGTAGTAGTATTTAACAAATAGATACTTTAACAGTATCAATACGAGTACAATTGTAAATGCAAAAACGTACATAACTTTTTTAGTCACATAATAATGAACAATTCAGGATAATGAAATAACAAGGAGCCTCTGATTACACGGCCTTTTGCAATAGATTATAAAAATAAAATAAAAATCACATATGTACGTATATCACATAATGCAACAGAGAGGATTGATTTGCATACGTAACCTAATTTTCATTCGGATCACGTGCTGAGAGCGATAAAATTAACCGTATTTTTCCCCTTTGAAACAAAAACAGCATAGATATTCTGTTCGCATCACGTGAATTACTTATTAGGTACAATCAAATAAAATCTGCATGTATATTTATATGTAGATGGAATTCCATTGGAGTTTAATCCTATTAATATTTTGTAACGAGATTGGATGAATGGATTGATGTTTACGACTCTTTCACACGAAAACTATTCAGCAGATTTGAATGAAATTTAGTACACGTGTAGGTTATACCCTAACAGGATATTTTATACGCTGATTCATGTGGGTAAAGTAAAGCCATGGGAGACAGATATATGTATTATAATATAATTGACTAATTATAAATAATCAACATTAAGAATTGTGAGTGACAAAGGAAACCAGAAATGGAAATTGGAAATATGTATATTGGCAAAAGGACCTGAGTAGACTAGGGCCGTAAAGGGAAGCTAAACAGAAACAATGGAGATGCATGTCAATTTAGAATTTGGTAAATAATAATATAAAAACTATAAATATGTGGCCTGTACTTCAGAAGGGTGCTATTTTCCAGACGCTCATCTTTCAGTCTAAAAAAAGAAAGTATTGAGAATTCAAAAACTTAGTTTTCGGGTAACGCACAAAGAGTACTATTGGCATTATAGTATAATTTTTTGCGATAATCAAGGTAGGAGTACCTTACGTACGTTTGTTTACAACGATTACCATGTCCCATGAAGTGGCCCTATAGTCTATTCGAAGCCCTATTAAAAAAAATAACTTTTACTGAACAATTACATAGACACCTTAAAGACGAATAAAATAACTATTATATTATATGAATTAACACACACACACACACACACACACACACACACACACACACACATACACACATGGAATGAATCCTTATAATAATGTACGCTTATACTATGTTGAATATTCTAATACACATACTGTCAAAAATTTTGATTTTAATTTGGGAAGTGTGTACATCATACTCGAAAAGACCTTGTTATTTTTTATTTTTTTATTTAATACACCATATACCAGAGATATGGGAGCAATGGGACGCTATATCAAAGTATCCCATGAGGCACAACGATTGATAAACAAAAAATAAATATTCGTGTTGTGTGACATGGTTTTATGAGTTATAACCATTAAAAGCCGATTGACAATTTATAAATACCCTTAATTATAACCAAACAAGTCGACAATATATAATTTATTTTTATATAGAACAAATTTATTAACACAATTAATAAGTAATCTTGACCTGTCGTTTTATGTACATAAACAGTACATAAAATTAAACAAATAAAGAAAATAAATTTATATTTTTATTTATCACTAGCTGTAACCTACAGTTCCGTCCGCCCCAATCAGTACAAAAAGATCCTAAATGCTGAGTTAGGATATAATCTACCAGTGTACCAAATTTCGTTTAAATCTGTTCAGTAGTTCATACGTGAAAGAGTAACAAACATCCATCCATCCATACATCGTTACAAATTTTCGTATTTATTATTAATAGCATTAATAGAATACATTATTACAAAAATACAAAAAATAACGAATAAAATAACATGAAAAATGGACATTTAGACGATTCAATTTTGTTTTTTGTTTAATTTTTATATTGTTAAATTCAATACAAAGGCTTTGTAGGTGAAATGTAGGTATAACAAGTGTAACGTTTACCGTTGGGGTAAAGGCTTGTTAATCACAACAAAAGAATGAATAAATTACTCACCCAGTATCAAAATGATGCCAATATAAATTCCCGCTTTAGTGGACCGTTGTCACAACTCACATCTTCATGTCACACGCACTCTTGTAAAATATTTAACCTTGCTGACAATAGGGTATTTTATTTAGGAAGGTATTTTGTTTAGAGTATTTTACGTCATTAATTATTGTTTTATTTTTTATTATTTTTGCACATTTTATTTTCTATAATAATGAGAAATTAAATGCACCTGTGTATACTAGTATTAAATGTGTAACTGTGTAATAACCTACAAATTTTGTAATTAATATTTTAATTACATTACGGTAGCTATATTTTTTAAGATTTCATAACTTTCATTAGTGTGGTTGTACTACTTTTGTGTCATCCTTCGTATTATTTAATTAGGTGCTACGTGACATCAACCAGAATAAACAATATCAGTATGCGGAACCAGAATAAGTAGGTACTATGTATCAAATTTTACTAAAATTCCTTTAGGTAATTATTAAAAAATATCCAAATGTCTTTACTATCATTCAAATATTATGTACCAGCTTTTACCCTCGACTTCACTTCATCCGCGTGACCAGGAAAAATATTCTTCTTTATCTCATATAGTATGTGTATATCAAAATTTAATTGCGATTAATTAAGCTTTTACGACGCTAAAAAGTAACAAACAAATTTGCTTTCACAATTATAATGCTAGCGTTTATCTGCGACTGTGGCGAGACTGGGATATGTAGATTACAGTTTCTTATAAAATATTATATGAATAAAATAGTCTTATAAAATGTTAAATTAAGTATTAAAAGTATTTATATATTCGTATATAGAATATCATTTGTGCCTTAAAAAATAATTTTACCCGAAAAAGTGAAAAATTTCGCGCGTGGTTCCCATCCCAAAGAGAAACAGTGTATCACAAGCAAACGATTTTAGACCAGGGGCTGTACTGTTTGCCTTCATTAAATTATTCGAGTCAATTTTACACATTCGTATTAGTAAAAAAATCGAAAGTATATTAGCCGACTTTCAGCATGTCACATATGTCACAGAGGCTGTGGACTCTGGATTCCAGGTAGATGCAGCTTATTTTGACATAAGCTTTTCCACAAGTTCTCAGCTGCCGGATTTTCTCCTTTATTAATATTTTTTCCAACTACCTTCGTGATAGAAGACAGTATATGCAGTATAAAGGACATAATTCCAAACCATACGTATTCTAGTGTAAGCCAGAGAAGTAATTTAGGGCAGTTAGAATTTTTAATATTTATAATTTAATTTAGTATTGACCTGCTGGGGGTAGGGTGTGATGTTTATTATTTGCAGATGACTTAAAATTATTTTTTTCTGTTACTAAGTTTTCATACTGTGAGCTCCTATAAAGCGATATTAATAATATTTTAGGTTGGACTGAAAAAAACAACTTAGTGTTCAATGATACCAAATTTTCGCTTAACTTTCAGTAGGGAATTAAGGATTCGTGTTGCAACAATCACAACAAATAGATTGTATATAGGCCAGTAAATTAGAAGGTAATGCAATTATCTGGAATCCACATGAGTCAAAATATATACTTATGAACGAGAAAATTCAAAGAAAATTTATAAAGTGGCTGTATCATAAACAGTATAAATACTATGTTACCTATTATACCATAGTAAATTTTTATTGAGCATGCTAAGACATAACTCACTTGAAGTGAGAGAAAATTGACTTTAATTGGGTATATTTTAAAAGTATTTAAAGGCTATAAATATATTCACAGCATCCTGGCATTGATATCCATTTGAGCGCCTTCTAATTATGCTCAAGCACGTTGAAGGAACTGTTTCCATGTCCTGTTGAGAAAAATAAAGCTAGCAAAACAGGGTCCTCTTCTACTAGCACCGACTTTGCTCAACAATATCATGAGTCAGTATCCGGACTTGGATATATTATATTTAATTGTAAACTTGTCAAGTTTCGCAGAATGACAATCAATTATTTAGAGAGTTGTCCAATATTTAAATGTGATAATGTTTGTATATATTGTGGCTGCAAAGGAAGTGAATTGGAAAACTGTCAAGCTTCCAACTTAGTTGGTTAATATAATATAATAATATAATAAATAATTATTTAATATTTTTCAATATTTCTGACTGAATGTTTTAAAAGCGCTCTGCTAATAAACTAAATCTAGACAACTTTATAAAAATAAATCATGTAATAATAATTTTATAAAGCTGTCACTGAAAGCAGAGTATTAGTGATTTATTTATGATCAGGACACAAATCCATACTTAATCAATTAAAATAATATAGTTACAGTAACAGACATTGCAGTACCTTAATAGAATATAAAGTTATTTATATGTCTTTAAGAAAAAAATTAAAAAATATTTGACAGTTAAATGCTATTATACATTATATGACTATTATAATGATGAATATTGGACTTGACTACATTAGAATTAAATTATCTTTATTATTACAAATAATTATAACATTTTCATATAAATTTTATAATAATGTAAAATGTGGAATAATAGACATGTAAAAAATATTTTCATCTAATGTATGTATAAATATTCGTTTAATAAATTATTTGATTTGATTTGAAAAGTAGCTATAAATTTGTTTTCAGTAACTATGAGAGAGACCTATTTTTAGCAGTGGTCAGTTAACGGCTGATATGAATGAATGAAAAAATTATAAGCCATCGAGAATAATAAAATATAAATACTGCAGACTAATTATTAAGCTCATAATTAGTTTTGCTGCTTTGGTTTTGAAATGAAAAAATAATAATTAACGTTTTAGTTCGCTAAGATATTAAAATGTTAAAAAAATACAATGAAAAATGTTATTTATTTTTAAATTGAAAAATAATTGCGACGTTGTCACACTTTATGCATTTATAAGAAAAGTTATAAACGCTTTTAACTTATAACAGTAACAATAATTCTAGTATTTTAACACTAAAACATAACCCTCTCCCTAATTACTTGGTTGCATCTATGGACAATCGTTACGCTGGTGCTTCGGAAGCCCTAGATTATATAATATTCATTGTCACTAATGAGACGTCGACAAACGTTCTCCGGGCTTTTTGTTATTGTTTACTTTTATGTTTCTATCTCACAATTTCAACAAACGTGCAATTAACTTCTGCTGGAAGTGCAGCATAGACATATATTTAGTAGCACCTAACTTTTGCACGCTTTCATCCGTGTGACCGGGAAATGTTCACTGATCAAGAAAAAAAAAATAGCAATCTCATATAAAACTTGTCTATCAAATTTTCACTGTAATTGATTAAAACATAAATAGGTGACAAACAAACAAACTCACATTCACATTTATAATATTAAAAAGGAAGTAAAGATATTAAGCATAAGTATGGACAATTTATATATTTTTATTAAACACTTGTATTACTCCACAATTTGTTATAATACGTTACTGGTTTCGGGTTCTTAAAAGCTCATTAGGTACATTGTATGCACCATTTTTATTCCTACAAGATTTATAAAAAAAGACTTTTGGTTGCCCGCTAATTTTATTGACTATGACACTATTATATAGCTCTTGAGAACTATCTCAAGAGTTATACAATAGTCTCATAACTTATACATACTATGTATCAACAACTTTTAAATGTTATAATAAAATCTTTAATGTACTCTACTAAACTTTTTTTTTTATTTCGCCATATTCATCACTATATTTATCACGTTGAAATCTAAAATAAACAAGAGCACTATCACCGATTGAATATTCAAATAAATTATATAACTTCATTGATTTTCTAATAAACGTAGTCATGGTACCGAGGATTAATTCCAAAGAACTAAATTTAAATACTTTTGAAAATCAATGTCGATCTGAACATTGCTAACTGTCGATAGTCCTCAAAATTTCTTCAAAGGCACGTCAATGGATCTTAACAAAATAATAATTGTAATGGATAAGCAAAAATTCATAAATTAATAACAGGTATATACTTTATAATAATAATGAAATAATAATAATAATATACTTTATATATTTTTTATAACACGGTGCTAACGAGCGTGCGGCTCATCTGATAATAAGTGACTACCGCTGCCCATAAGCACCCGCAACACCAGAGGCATTGCAGATGAGCTGCCGGCCTTATAAAAAGAAATATATGCTTTTTTCTTGAAGACTATCAATGACCTGACTATCAATATCAACTAACCAGTTTTCCAACTATCATCTCTCAGTAGTGCCCTTATCAGTGTAAACCGATAGCGTAGCGAGATTACCATTTCGTTTTCAACCGTAAAAAATCCTGTTTACTACACACTATACGCAACTTTATTCAAGTGTCCAGGACAAAAAGCATGCATTTATGTCAAATTCTAATTATTCGTTTATTTTATCATACTTGTCAAATAAATGAAAAATAACAATTATTTTTAATTGATATTCCAGTAATTATATTATTTCTGCAGTTGCCAACTCTAGTACCATATACCGTGGCTAATAATTTCATGTGTATTTATTTAAACTCTGTGCACTTTTAATACAAAAATATAACAAAGACTTAAAAGGAATTGAAGCGGCTGTTCCCTATTTCCAAGTGTAACAACAGAACGTTATGGACCGGTACACACTGTCAATGGAATGACATGTCATAGACAGGAATGACAGCGACCGCAGCAATACCGCTGAAAGACACCGCAAATCTAACTGACGGCTCACTACGTAATGACAATTGGTGATCACTCGCACGACACAGATTTACACATTTAACTAGAAATGATAATCATGCTTTAAATAATAATAAAAAAAAATTATACGTATATTCATTTTGTATTACACATCACAAATTGAACATTTTTAAATTATGTAAATATAAATAATAATAACAAAGATATTATTATTTTAGCCGCCAATTGTCCACTGCTGAACATAAGCCTGCCCCATAAGGGGAATTCTTCCAGTAGTTGCCACGCTGGGCAAGCGGGTTGGCAACCGCAGTTTAGCTTTTAGAGATGTTTTAAAAGGGACGCTGTTGCCCGTCCCTCGCCCTCCTTTAATCGCCATAACAAAGATAAAAGTACATTAATTATAAATCAATCAGCATACTGTAGATACTTTTTTCTTATATATGTGCTATCAATATGTGTATTATTAAAATATGGGTGAGTACTTATATACCACTTTCTATACATGTATATATGCCATCGGGTCGTTTGTCATTCCAAATTGTAAATATAAAAAAAATCTCCTACTTAAAGTTAGTATAAACAACAAACAAACTAAAAAACCAAAAAGAAAAAAAATTCAAAATAATCAATCCTTAAAACACCTAAACACTGTATAGTCTTTTTCTTTACAATAGTATTATATAATTATTACTAATCGCAAAACTTTAGCTTTTAAAGCAAACAAATTTTAAATGTCACTTCTGAAAGAATCAAAATCCTTGTTCACTTGACTCGGACAATCGTCCTCATCCTTTCAGTTCATACTATTTGAACGCAAGCCTCTTCAGTCGGAGGCTTTATAGTCTGCCAATGAAATTGGAGTTCAAGTGGAGGCTATCTTTACTAATAAAAGTTCAATATTTTAAGCGCATTTCAAAAGGAGGAAGTTCTAAATTTCCTTGAATTATCTAAATTATGTGATTACTTTGCCCACTCTGAATCACTTTTAATAATTATCTTAAAATCAAGGGTTGATTTTAAGATAATAATTATTAAGGATTGATTTATTCATTAAAAACAGTAAGAAAGTGCGTCGTAATTTATGAAAATACTAATATGAAACTATAATTAAACTGTATACTAGCAATCCGGCCCGGCATCGTGTAGTTACAATTTTCGAAAATAACATATAGCCTATGTTATTCGCTGACAGTGTAGTTTACTATTGGTAAAAAAAAATCGGTACAACTATTTTTAAATGTATGTTTATTTGTAATAACAAACAACTACCACCAGTAACATCAGGTGCGCCGCCAGTTTGTTTACTATTCTAAATTGCATAAAAAACAAACATTGAAATTTTTCCTCTTATACTAATATATAAAGTATAAGATATAGTATTAGTATAAATAATAATAATTTATACTAATATTATATATTAGTACAAATTACCGTAATCACTATACATATAATATAACAAACTAGTAGTAACTAGACAGTGTCTGTGCACGCATTACACAAAAAAAGAAAGAAGAAAATTAAAAACTCGCCGCGCAAACCAATTGAAAGTATAGCAGTCTGTTTATATAGCTATATATAAATAGAAATATACATTTCCAGTGTTGAAGAAAAAGATAAGTTCATTCCGTTTACCATTAAATAATTTGACGTACTTTATTGTTTTATTTGCAGTCGACTTTTTGGCGGATAACCCAATAAATTAAAGAAACAAGTTACAAACAACTAAGAGTAAAAAATAAGATAAACTCCAAGAAAAATGTGGAGCGTAGTAATTTGGTTTGCCAACTTTTGAGAATTATTTTAGCGAGCCCCCGCTCTACGTCTCTTTAACTGAGATATAACAAACGCCCGCAAACAAGATTGTTTCTGGAATAATGAATGCAAGAAAAAAACTTTATATCTACCATACATAACTTTCAGTATATGCCTTAAATAATAGGTGCATCTATTTTTAAGTATACATATGAAAAAATGTTAAATACTAAATAAATAATACCGTTTGATTCCAAGATATAATGGGCCACCCCTTCCTATCCCGTGGGTGTCGTAAGAGGCAACTAAGAGAACTTAATGGTCAAATTATGGACAGCAGCGTCCCTCTTAAAACATCTTCTGTGATTGCCAACCCATCTGCCAATCTGCCAAGCGTGGCGACTACTGACAAAAACCCCCTAATGGAGGAGGACTATGTTCAGCAGTAGCCAGTCAACGGCTGATATAATGATGATGATGATAAAATTGTTACCTACACAACGCCCTCTAGTTCCAAACTAAGCAAAACTTATAAGTACTCTAGGTACTAGAGAACTGGTAGAACTTTATTTTTTTAATACTCGTAAATTGTGGTTACGGAACCTATTTAGGCAAGTCCTACACGTTCCTATCCGGTTTTGCAATTATTATGAGATCATTTATTTTAATTTAAAATATAGTTAAAAGTATTTATTAAAGCGAAATAAAATAGTATTGTGTGGGTAAAAGCTTTTAAAGTGCATATCCTGGTGCATATAAACCGTTACATGTCAATGAAATAGTAAAATATCTTTACAACCGACCAGACAAGGATAGAGTAGATATAATTCAGTCATAAAACTGCCTTTATGGTCGACGACAAGACAACTCTTTACCCTCCAGTGTCAACACAGAGCAACTAGAGTAACAGAGAATTTGTTCATTAACAAGACTTATATCTCAGACGACGTGTAACCTTTGTATTTCCTGCCAGCATTACTTACATATACTTATACATATGTTATTGTATTACTCAATGATAAAAGGGACTTCTTTGTTTTCAAACAATGGGGGTGGGAGGGGTATACATAAGTGACGCGACGATAACTATAGTAATAAATTATATTTGGAAATTTAAACTTTATTTTTAGCGACTTTAAAAATAAATATTGTGTAACATACTCGTAAACACAATATAAGGTGATTATGGTATTTCATTTTGTATCTCAGTTACGTATTATTTTTAAATCTTTTTTTATTTTTTTTTTATGTCACAGTGTTTATTTAAAAAAGTATTTTAGCTATTTACTTTTTAAGTACTGTGTTTTAATATGTGAAGCAAAAGCTTTATAACTCTTTTTACGGAAGTTGCGCGGAGGAGTATGAAATTTGGCACACACTTATAGTTTATATAAAAAAGGAGTGCAGAATGCGAATATTTTTTTAAAGTTATGTATAAAAAATACATAAAATCAATAGATAAAAATTACACACACTACCATGTATTTGATACACACACGGATATATATCTTTTGTTTATTGTTAACGTCTGTGATGAAATTGTGAATAGAGTCATATTGTTCGTCTTTAATATTGTTAGTCTATAGTCTTACTGAATGTCAAACATAACTAGAATATATTCACTTATTACAATATATGTTATGATCGAATTTCAACCACAGCCAGGTCAGCTAGTTTTGATAAAAAGACAAAAGACTTACAAAAAATATTTACTATGTCAAATGCACACAGACACAGATTATACATACATTGATATTCTGTAATAGGTACAATCTGTCAATATCTATTTATAACTAAGATGCAAAATAAAAAATATGTCGATTTATTAATGCCTAATAAAATCATGATGGGTTTCATTTAATTTACAAGTAACGAGCTTCGCTAAATGACATTCGGTCTCAAATTAAATTCTCTCTAAGAAATTTCATTTTAACTTGTAACTGTCTCCCGAAGTATGAATATCAGATTCTTCAAAATTGATGCAAATAAGATATTATGTACTCTTACAAGTCCACATAGAAAATTCATGGTAATTTATCAATAGGTAAGTAAATTATTTATACGGGTAAGAAAAAATGGAATGGAACAAAATTTATTTTAATATCTTCTAATAAATAATATTTTTTTTTTAAATTCGAACTAACAGAAGTGACGATAACGTGTTCATAGAAAAATACAATGCAAACAATGCTAAATCAAAATACAGTCCAATTGAGTACGTATTAAGATGATATATAAGTACTAAAATTATTTGCAAATTCACTTTTTACTTTTTACAATTTCACAAATACTTTCCAAAGTTTTACATTTATCACAATAGAATTTTAAATGGTGGGTACTGGTAAGTAGTATTTTTAAATTAAAAAGAAACAGGTTCTTAATGGTTATAAATTTTTATGGCTATGTTATACGATTACATTGCCAATTCTGCAATCAGTAGAATTCACTTCGTGTTATATGTTACTCTCACATTAGTTATATGACAATGAAGCTCCCGTTTTTCTTTTCAGAACATAAAACTACTTGTTGTAAACAAAATCTACAGGTAAACACGCACGTTCTAAATTCACATGTTTTCAATATACATACATCTTGTTCTTTCAATATTGATGTCGCAATTCTGTGGAGCAATGTGTACTTTATTTCTAATATATACCTATGCTTTATTCAGATGATGCTACAATTTTTCGTTACTAACTCTATTAGGTGATTGAACGATACGACTGAGATAAAAGAGAAATGTTAAAATCGTTTTACGTGAACTGCTATAGGTTCATAATCCTACCTGTATTGTAAATGTAACTAGCTACTCCGACTGGTGAGCAAACAACCATTTCATTTCATAAAATGAAAACCGCGAAGATGGAGAGCGCAGCAAACTGTTTACTTTGTTACCCGTTCGTCTGTACTTCGTTGGACTCCGTCGTATATATCTTTTTTAAAGCACCTATCCACGGAGATTTCCCCTGGAGACTACAGTATAGGATTCTTTATAAAGGGTGTATTGTTTCTCCAGAGTTGGCAACGCGCACGTGACATCCGGTCTGCAAGCGTCCATACACTACAATGACCATTAAACACTGAGATTATGTACGTTACACTATTCTATGGTTTAACATCAGGCTGTGTACTTGCTTGCCACCTTCGTTGTATAAAAAAAATAATAATCTGAATTCAAAATATTCTCAATTCATCATTTTTACGTGTTGTTTTTGTTATTTTAGCAAATATTTTCGTCAAAGGTGCGGAAGGATGCGGTGTAAAAACCTTTAAAAATATATAGTACAAACATTTATTATTATTTAAAGGCGCATGAAACAAAAATTTTAAAACATGTTGGACTAAAAATTGCTACTTTATTAGATAAATGAATGAAAAATTGAAAATGAATTTGAGACGTTTCGCACTCTGGATTTGCAGTACTAGCGCTATAATGATTTCGTATTGTTCTGATAGATGCATATTAGTGTAACTTACCAATGCAAACTATTATAAACCGATTTCAATTATAACGTAATTCCTAACTGTTGTTTCATGAGAGCAGTATAAAATTGTCATTGGCATTAAATTGGATTGATATTGATATTTGATTCAAGGTACCTGCGTAATAGTTATTGTTTCCTGTTTATTGAATTAATTATTATAAACACTTAAATGGAACTTCAATTGCAAAAACATAATTATTGTTTAACTAAAACTAAACCTTTGTGATGTTGTATTAGAAAATCGTTTGTGGCCTGTCTGTTTTAATTTATTGGAAACCAAATTCGTTCAAATCTATTGTTCATGTAATTAAATGTGCTCAAACGCATTTGAGTGTATGCAGTGCACCGATATCGCAATATCGGTGCATTTTAGGAGTATATTCTGGATTTGTAATTAAAAGTGCTTTTTGTATGTAATGTAGAATAGCAAATTTTCGTCCACATGATAGAAAGTGGTAACCATTGCTTATAGAAATGAGCAACTTTTCGGATATCATAGAATAAATACACTGAAGTACCGCTCATATATCATCAATTCTGAGACCTTGGTCTTTGTGTCTACTGCGTATACTGCATACACAATGATATTCTATCTTTAAAACTAAAATATAAAACAAAATTAGTTAAAAATGATCAAAGATACTGTGTAATATACACAAAATATATAAATAATTATAAAACAATTGGGAATATTTTCCTTTCGGAAGTATGGAAGGTTAAAAATAAATATTCTTAATTAATTATAAAATATTCTAATAATTAAAAAAAGAAAAAGAAAAATAATAACAATAAATTTTCATAAAAACTATTCAAATTCATTAAAGGTGAAATAACATTTGAAATAAGCAGTCTAAGAATATGAATATTTACTGATCCTAAATCTGCCTATCTAGTATTTTGAAATAGCACACCGAGGCTAATTCAATGGAACAAATCCCATCGCTGATCAATATCATGACGGTTACCACATTTGATTATTCCATATCGCTTGCTTTTCCACTGATTTGGTGCCTAAACTGATACAATCACGTACAATATGCTACGGGTTGAAAATAGTTTAAATTTCAAAATGTAAAAGGAATAAACCTAACCTTGTGAGTTTTACTGATAAATTTACATCAGCTCAGAATTGGTAATATGTTCTAAAAACATATAATTTACAGGATAGGGTTTGTTTGAAAGAAAATGTTTGACAAATCGCACGGAAAAGTGAAAGTTACACCCGTGCGAAGCCGGGGCGGCCAGTTAGTAAAAAATAAATACGCCTACGACTTTAATCCTTGATGTGGCAGTCAGATGCATTAGTGGACTATTACCGTAGTGGCGAACGTAACACTCGACTTGCCTCTACATTTCGCCGAGTGACAAGGAGCGAGCACGCCGCTGTTACCGGCTTAATTTGGTTTTTAACAGTCTTTCCCCTCACCAGAGGCTTAGTCGGATATTTAAACCGTTGCTTACAAAATGTTATAATATTATGTTGGTAACAAAATGATATATTCCATTATAAAACTATTATTCATTTTATATATTTTTATATATTTATTCATCCTAACTCTAAGAATTACAATGATCCTGTCTATTTTTTACATTTACCACGTCTCTGATGTAAATATAAAAAAAAAATCGATTAACCGTAATTCGGATTATTACAGTAACAGAGATTATATTACACACCAAAGTCTAATTCCGGTTGCCAACCCGCCTGCCAAGCGTATCAACTACTTGCTAAACCGTCCGAGGGCCTCCCCCTATATAGAAAAAATATATTAAGTTAATATTATCTTCAAATCAATTAGTCATCATATATTTTAGCCATTCTATTTTGCTATTTTGTCCACTGACCATTTCAAAAATTCAAACATTTTGAACTTGGCGCAACTTCCGTTTGAACTTCGACTCAAAGAGATCAAAGATCTATTTTGTTTGTTTCAATACTATTCTGAATTCCCAAGAAGGAATTGTGATACCTTTTTCGAATACTTTTTTCTAAAATTATTTAAAGAATATTTCATAACTGAATTTTCAATTAGTGTCCAATCAGTACACAACCCTGAATATGGTAAATATTATATATACTGAATATATACCGAATGTATTAATAATCAAGGAATATTAAAGTCTAATTATGTAGGTACGAGTAGCAATTATTTAGAACTTATGAAATAATATTATTTCTTTTATACTATTAAATATATAATGATTAAATTACTAAATTAAATGGAAATCTTTATATTTATTATGTTTATCTGCTCCCTAAAAACGAAGTAAATGGCGATACTAATGAAATTTTAACTATACTTTTAATAAAAAATTATAAAATATAAAAGAACTGAATCTTGACTTCAAAATCTTACTCCTAGCTTAAAAAAGGTTCCTTAAAGTATTATATTGCCTAAATGGGTATTTTTCTTAACGAATTTGTGATGCTCTGTTTTAAATATGTATTTCACTATATATCATTTAACAAATTTTGAATTAATTTAGTAAGGACTGCAATATATTTGACATTCAAAACAACTGACAAAATATTCGACGCTCACTACATTTTCTGTTTATATTTTATTTATATTTTTAATCATTATAATATATATTTACTTATAATAAGTAAATACTACCATCTATTATTTTACGAGAAATACTTATTTTAATAGAAATACTTTCTGGTGTATAACAAAAACAATCATTTTCCGTGTAAAACAACTGTAAGCAGCGTAATCCGTTGAAATTGGAAAAATAATCCAATTACTCAATGTCTTTGAATGAACTACAACATTGTGGTAATTTATAAAATATTATACTTTCTGGGTTTAACCAAAAGATTCAATATTATTACTAAGTATCGTCATTAAATTATAAAAGAAAATTATTTCATTTGTAATTACAAGTTATATTACATTGTTTCAAGAATTGAAAAAATATGAGTATTATCAAAAAGTGGAATAAACATTATTTTTTAAGTAGTTTATTGGCACAAAAATTTTATCGGTTATTTTTTATGTTTTATTTTTATTGTCTTTATTCATAAATAATAATTAAGTTTGCTACGTATTTTTTATATTTGTTTATTATATATAGTTTTACCTAACCTTCAACAAAAATTAAACGACTAAATAATTTTAAGAGATTGAATAAATATGAATTTCTAAATTAAAATAAGGTACCTGTACATATACAATCAGGAAAGCCCACGTGTTTGACAGTTGCCCAACGATCGTCTTACGTCATTTTCACAACCTTTGATAAATAACTGGCTATATTATATAAACCCCAACCAACGTCAAACAAAATAACATAGATGTTTAACTATGTGTGTTTCTATCATGTAATTGTTGTATTTTATATTTATGTCAAAAACAAAGTTGATATGTTGATATTAACTGAGACAGCTTCTTTCACATCTGATTTGTATAATTGTATAAATTTTTTATAACAAAAATATTATAAAAAATTTGCCATTGTACATTATTTAAATTCGTCGGCTTCGATATGAGTCAGAAGAGTGAGAGAGATATGAAAGTGATAAGTCCATCTTTAAAAACTTTTAATTAGAATAATTTTTTTTATAATTTTTTTGTGATACATAATTTTTAAAGTAAAATTGTCAGATTGTGTACTCAAATACATATAAAGATTTAGTATTATCTGTAATAAAAATATTACACACAATGCAAATTATTTTAAATATTTTGCACGTAAGAATGTTTTACATGACGAGTTGTACCAGTAAACGTCCCTGACTAAGCCGTCTGAAATTCCACTGGTGAGTATATTTTTTTATAAGATATATCTAAAAGCAGTTATATGTAATCTTAAAAGCTGTGGCATTCCTCGCTCGAAGTATAAGCTTAGCCATTACAGTGAAGTTACGCCAGCGCCGCTAGCATCTTAGGGGTGTATTACATTGTTAAATGTATATATTTATAAGGTAATATAAAAACGTAATATAAAGGTAAAAGGGTAAAAACGATAATTTATCTCACTGACTTATTTTTAGGTTGTAAATTATTGGAAAACTAGAAAGATATTAAAAGTATGTTAAGAGTTCCATAAATTGAGAAACTGGTCACATTATGAATTTCATATGTTTTAAGTACATTAATTGGATTTATCGTTTAATAAAAATTTGCTTATGTTTTTCTTCATCCCAAATATTATGTCCATGACAAGTTTCGTAATTATTGGTTTAGTTACATAACAAACTAGCATTAACATTTATAATAACGAATGAAGACTAATAAAGTTGAAATACCAACTAAAGAGAAAGCGCTACAACACAACAACATGGACTGATATTAATAACAAGCTACATGTCATTAGGTTTGTTGCAGCAACATTATACCATAATTATCAACGATTTCTCTAGTTACTAACGGGCAACCGTTAACGAATAGTAGTTATTAGCTGAAAACACGTTATTAAAGCTAACTAGCTATCGCTGTGACATCTTTGGCGGTGGGGCATACTTTGTCTAATCGAGATAAAACGAAGCATATATCTCGTTCATCTCAAATATTACATATGTGATATTTATAATGATTAACTGATCTGCTAACAAGTGAAAAAGTAAGAACTAACTCGTATAGTTAAAATAATTATAATTTTAAGGATACCAAAACAGACTGGTCATATTATTTGATTTGGTAAAAATAAATTGTAGAATTATGATCGTCAAGTCGAGAGAGACACACATAGACAGGATTTTGATAGAAAATTTAGCTACAGAAATGTGAACACCAGGATAACAAAGATCTTTAAAAATATAAAAAGCCTTTCTTCGTATTTAAAATATAGATCTTTGAAAAATCAAAAGTAAAAATATATAGGTGAGTTTAAAAATTGTTGATCAAATAATATAATTATTCAAAATTGAATGACAAACATGTTGTTTCTATTACTCTGTATACTTAATAATGATAGGATAATTAATATAATGTAAACATGTTTAGACATGATAATTGCCTATGAATTAATTTGACAATGTATTATTTAAACATCTAAATATTCCTCGTACTTAATCCAAACAGAATTAGGTTAACGTACTTATCTGGATTTAAACTTTCCTGACTTTAATCCCAATAAAAATAAACGCAAGGATATAAAATGTTCGTATTTTCCCGTTCAAAATATCCATTAATTTTATAAGTACACATAAAGCTCCGTTAGAACTGAAATTAAACATTCGTTTCACGATAATATATTTGCACTGTTTAATGCGAGTCATTTCCTATGTGGGTTGATACTTAGTAGGAAATATAAAACTTAACCATCCAAGATCATATATATTATAATATGAACGTACTGAATAAAAGTTATATTTTTATATAAAAACTCAATTTCACAGGATGTCATCGATTTATCGTTGAAGTGTGACATACTGATTTCCATATTTATATCTCCTCTTCCTGAAATACGTTAAAGTATCTTTTTGTTTGTCACCTGTTATATGTAAAAATATACTTATTATGTATCAAACGGGTCGATAAAATCACTTATGATAAAGACTCTGTCTAGTATATGAAAACAAAATAGGATGGAATAAGAAAACAGTTTTATTTTATGTAAGTCTAGAATTGATATTCTTAAAGTGAGTTCTTTACTCAAAAGCTCATGCATTTATTTAAAATATGTTTATTGAATAAGTAATGTACTATATATATGTATATTTAAGTATTTTAATAAATAATGTATTATATTTGAGTAATTGGTAACCAAATATTCTATAAATCTATAATATAAGCTGTACGAGAATGTAAAGTGGACTGTATGTACGATAAGTTCTTTGAAATATTTGAGAATGCGAAAAACGACAAGTTGTTTTAAAAGCAGTACTAAATTACCTAGATTCAAAATTAGTTCAAATGACTTACCCTTTGATTAGCGAAAATTCCTTTTACAACATACTCAGATCACTCAGTTCCCTAAAGCATGCTAAAGTTACCTGAGATTACCTCGTAAATGTTATAAGAACTAAGGGTTTCGATCTTGAATCTTCCGACAGACGTTTCAATCTTAAATCCTTTTAAATATTTAAGAACGACACGAGAAATTATCTGTTGTGTAGTTCTTTTATAAAACAAAAATATTAAATTCAAAAACTAGTCACACGATTGTGAAATTAAATGTTATACTTATTAAATACTTTATGAGCGACAACGACAAAACTGTTCTGTTTCTGTATTTAAGAGCAGACACCAACAACTTTTTTTTATCTTACTACCTCCAATCAAAATTATTAATTGCCACATACAAGAATAAATGTTTTTATGAATTATCGAGAATGTTACCATGCAATTATTACATCTAAAGTGAACATTCCGCCCACCTAAATACAAGGTATTTAAACGAAAATAAATAATAATAATACACAAAGAAGTACAATTATGAATCTTAATAAAGTTTACTAATATAATTTGAAATTACAGCTATTAAGAATAAATAATTTAGCGAAAATATTTTAATAACATATAGGCAATGGACAAATTTTAACAACTGGTCTTTTGTATTGACTGGTTACAGTTTTTACTGTTACAACCCTACAGACACCATCATGTCCGGGATGCAAAGCGATGATACGACCCATAGTCCATTTTAAGGGGCTTGAATAGAATAGAATAGAATAGAATAGAATAAATTTATTGTGAGCTGTATGTTACAATTTTTCGTAAGATGTTATTAACGTCTCAAAGGAAAACAGCCTACCCATACATCGGGCATACAATACGATTAATTACAAAACATTAATTATTTTAGAGTCATACATTAAAATTGTCAATAAAATTGTCAATAAAATAAAACATGTCAATCCACAGTCACAAACTAACTCATGGTCACCATTAGAACATATTAATTATCATCCTATATATTAATTAAATTATTTATAATGTCAATGTAAAAAAAAAGAAAAATGTCAAAGAGCAAAGAATTCATTCATATTATAGAAAGCATTTGCAAGTAGCCATTTTTTTAATAATAATTTGAATTTTGTATTAGGCACTTCTTTTAGGTTATTTGGCAAATGATTATATATTTTGATAGCCATTATATAACTACTTTTATTGTATATCATTGAGTTAGCTTGCGGCAAATATAAATGATCATATTGTCTCATGGGTACATTTCTAAGTCGAACTTCAGATTTCTTTTTAAATAAGTGCATGTTGTTTACTACAAATAAGCTGATTTCTAATATATATATGCATGTCAACGTAAGATATTCTTTATTTTTAAATAATGGTAGTACTGACTCATCACTTTTTTTATTGTATATGATTCTTAGACAACGCTTTTGCAATAGAAAGGTACTGTTTACGTTGACTGAGTTACCCCATAAGACAATTCCATATGTTAGTAACGGGTACACATTACCATAGTATGCGTTACGAGCCACATCTACTGATGACACATCAACCAGGACCGATAGAGCATAACAGTAACTGGCAATTTTACTATTAATTTTATCAATATGTGATTTCCAATTTAAGTGAGCATCTACAGATATTCCCAAAAAGTCCGTTGTTTCAACATCAAAAACCTTATTGCCTTTAATATTAATATTTAAATTTAAACTATTTTTTTTATAATTTCTTATTTGCATAATTTTCGTTTTCGAAGAATTAATTTTTAAATTTAAATTATATAGCCAGTCCGTAATATTGTCGATATTAGCGTTGATCTCATTTTCATAATTTTGTAAACTTGAACCATTATTTGTGAATAATAACGTTACATCATCTGCAAATAATACACATTGATGATCTGTCTGTTCAGGAAGGTCATTGAGGTAAATTATGAACAATAGAGGTCCCAATATGCTACCCTGTGGAATTCCCAGTTCTGTCTTTTTGTAGATAGATTCCACGTTTACCAATGTTTTTGAGTTTTTATTATAGTGTATTAATGTTGTGGCTTGGTATCTATCATTCAAATAACTTTCTAATAGTTTAAGAGCTATTCCACGAATTCCTAGTTGATCAAGTTGATTTAAAATTATTTCTGGAACTACAGAATCAAAAGCTTTAGACATATCCAAAAATAAAGCAGTGACGTTTTTTTTTTGATCAACAGACTCACATGTCTTAATAAGTATATTTAAAATAGCCATTACAGTAGAGCGATCTTTACGGAAACCAAATTGATTATTATTGAGTAATTTATTTTTTTCTAAATATTTTATAATTCTATTATATATTACGCGTTCAAAAATTTTCGAAAATCCCGGTAGTAATGCCACAGGTCTATAGTTATCTGCAATGTCCTTCGGACCCTTTTTATACAGTGGTTTTATTAGGCTTACTTTTAACTTACTTGGAAAGCATCCACTTTCAAGCATAAGATTAGTTAAATATGTTAAAGGTTTGACAATATAGGTAGCACTTGATTTTATTATTTGCATTGATATGCCATCTACACCGCAGCTTTTTTTGTTTTTTAACTTTTTTATTATGGTCATTATTTCTTGTTCATCTGTAGGAGTTAGGAAAATACTATTACCTGTACTATATTTTGTGGGTTTGCGATTTTTTGATGTAATCGAGTAATTATTTTGTTGTATAAAATGATTATTCAATATATTTGCAATTTCATTTGGACATGTTATCACTTCATTCCCATTCCTTATTTGTTTTATCGTCTGACTTAATTCATTAGTTTGTTCAGTATTGTGTTTTATTAACCCCCAAATAGCCTTTGTTTTGTTTGTACTATTCTTTACATAATTTAGATTAGATAGTCTTTTCGAGTATCTTATTGATGATCGCAATAATCTTTTATATGTCTTGTAATGAGTTGTTGTTTGTTGTGATGTATTATTTTGTATCTGCAGATAGAGTTGTCTTTTTCGTTTACTAGATATAATTAATCCTTTACTTTTCCAATTAGGCTTTTTTTTTAATGAAATTTTCACTTTTTCTATGGGAATACACAAGTCATGTATCATTTTAAATAGTTCTAAAAAAATACCATAAGCCAGATCAACGTCGTTTGTTTGGTATATCTCAGAAAAGTTTACTTGTGAGATATATTTCAAGAATATGTTCAGGTTAACATCAACTTTCCTTTTGTACACATACCAAAATTTGTTATTATAATTTAGTTTGCAGGGCAATTCTAAAATCTGGCCAGCATGGTCTGATAAACCTGTATGCACAACATTAGATTTAAAATTTTTGGTATTGGTTATAATATTATCTATACAAGTTTGGGAATGAGATGTAACCCGTGTAGGTTCTTTTATAGTACATTTTATGTTATATTTATTTAATGTTTCATTGAAAAGCCTCGTATTTTTATTATTTTCTAGAATATTAATATTGAAGTCTCCAGCAATGATTAGCTTTATATTAAGATTTCTAGCCCTACGACAAATTCTATATAATGTTTCATCCAATTTGTCAATAAACTTATTTATATTACTATTTGGAGGCCTATATATACATAATACCCAAATTTTTAATTCTGGTATGGCTATTCCACAACATTCAAATATTTTTTCTATAGAATTATCTGAAAGCCAGTCAATTTTATTATATTGTAGTGATTTTTTTACATAAATAGAGACTCCTCCTCTTATCAAATTTCGCCTTGTGTAGTAAGATGCAAGTTCATAATTTTCAATTTTAATATTACATATGTTTTTCATTTTACTAACAAAAGTCTCCGAGAAACATAATATGTCAATATTTGATGTCAATGTATCTAAATAAAGTTCAATGTCATTAATTTTTGATTTAATTCCCATAACATTATGATGAAAAATTACAAGTTTATTATTATTGGTTTCCTCGAAAAAACTCTGTGTCATCTGTCTGAGTGCCAATTGTGACTAACGTTTTATTGTATACAATTTCATTTGGTTTTCTATTTAAATATTCAAAATATTTGCGTTTATATTCTAAATGAAGAATATCTCTTAGTATATTTCTACACAAATTTAGAAGGCGATTACCAGAATGTTGCTCCCCGCTCGTGCCCAATGTATATCCAGTGAATGTTGCCCAGTCAAATTGATCACATATAAATCTATACATATAACGAATTTCTTTTAAATCTAAGAAGTAGTTACAAAACGTCTCAGTTAAAATTACATTAGTTTTACACAATTGGTTAATATAATAGTATAAATTAGATTTTAAACTAAATGGATTCCTGTCATTTGACCCACCTATTATAATTACATAGTCTTGTTTCGTTAAAGATTTGCAATGATTTAAACATGAATTTAATAGTTGATGCACTTTTGCGCCTGGCATTGTAATAGAAGTCACTTTAAATTTTAATCCTAATAATGACTGTAGAATCTTGCACACACCCTTTCCTTCATCATTTGCAAAAATAAGCACCTTGTGACCTTCAATCATTGGCGGAATTTGGTTGTTGTCAGTATGTATATTTTTTGAAAAGCTTTGTTTGTCTTTAGTTAAAGAATTATTTTGAGTTTTTACTTCTGTTTTATCTCTTTCACTTTGTTTCAATATGTTACTATTTATTTTCGCATCACTATCGTCTTGACTTTGATCTCTTTCATTGTGGATGTTAATTGCAGCTTCATTAAGTTTTACAGGTAGTTTATTTACTTTTGGTGTACTGTTTGTTATATTTTTCCTACTTATACGTGTCGGAGTAAAGTTGCTATCATTATTGAAGTAAGTAAGAGAGTTCGAAGTACGGCAGTTGCTGCAAATATTCGCTGTTGGATTAAACTTAATATGTTTTAAAGCTTTTATCGTTATATCATTTTGTAGTAATTTTTTTGAAAGTTCGCTATTTTCCAATAAAAGATTTTCGATTTCAGCGTGTGCTATGACTAAGTTCCTTTCCACTGTATTCAATTTGTCCTTTAGTTCATTAATTTCAGTATTATTTTCTAAGGTCATACTTGGTAAGCTTTTCATGGAACTATCCATTAACATAGAATTATAATGACTGCTGCTTTGATTTAAACTGTGGGATATGTCCAATAAAGAAGTTTCTGAGTTACATCGTGGTCTACGTAGAGTTACATTGTCATTTTTACTAATGTTAGCCATTTTTGATAGTCCTATTTTTGCATTAACATGACTATGTTGAGTATTTGATAAACAGTTTTTACATTTCCATGTTTCTTTATTCTGTTTTGTCATTAAGTAATATTTTTTTGTAGTAATATTCGTATCGATTAAATTTAACATACTTTTGCAAAGTGAACATTTTATAAATAAATTTTCTTGAATGATTTCTTCATCGGTATACATTTTTAGAGCTTCTTATCAATGCCCTCACTTTCGCAATCACTTTAAATATACAAAAATAATATACTGTATTTGAGTTTCGAACTAGCGATTATTTAATAAGTAGTGAACACTGTAGCCATTGGACCACTTTCAAGCTAGCAAAATTCGTGAATTTAGCGGTATCATTCATAGAAATATTAAATGTAACTTTTATTTAGGGTAGTCCACTACGTTTCATATCTAAAATGTTGTATCAATTACCCACATTTTATATTTTTATCTGTGTGTAATTGTAATTATAATTTTTGAGTTAGTTTCTTCTATGTTTAATATTTATTTTAAAAATCAAAAGGGTATATAATATGTTTATGTTGTTTTTATTTATGTGTGCGCTGTATGAACAAGTATTATCTCCAATATCTTTTCTATGGCAATATTGATAGTGTTGTTACATTACCACAATATTCTGGGTTCGCTTCAACAAATATGCTCACAAACACTGTCACTAATTATTTACATTATATTATTCCCAATGTATTACTTTCCATTAGGTTTTATCAAGTTTAAATATTATTATAAACAAATAAATGGAGAGGCAATGTTGACACTTCAATGTCATTCAATCAATCATTCAATCATTAGTACTAATTGTAAATGAATTGATTGTTCATTTACAATTAGTACTAATGTACCGATAGCTATATTAGTATAATTTTTATCCCATTTAGCCTTTTGGTTAAGCGTGTGTATATATTCACGTTGGTACCTACGCCAAAAGTCCTGATGGATTTTTTTAACTAGCTTCCATCGCTGAAGGATGCTAATAGTTTGATTGGTTATATTTTCTTCCGGAATAGTCGACAAAGGTTCCAATGTCAAGAAATGGCCTGGGGTTAACACTGAAAAATCGTTAGCATCAGAGCTGAGTGGCGACAGAGGACGAGAATTTAACATTGATTCTATCTGAGTTAAAATTGTATAAAATTCTTCAAAGGTTAATCTTTGAAGACCAATAACCCGAACCAGATGAGCCTTGACAGACTTTATTCCAGCTTCAGCCAACCCATTAAAATGCGGGCTACCAGGTGGGCTTAACGAAAATTTTATTTCTTGAGATTCTGAAATCTCTTTCATGATCGAAGCAAGATAGTTACTAGCACCAACGAAATTTCTTCCTTGGTCCGATATAATATGGCTACAACGACCTCTTCGTGCGATAAATCTTTTTAATGCGGCTAAAAAGGCTTCAGTTGTAAGTTCTGAGGCAAGCTCTAGATGAATGGCCTTGGTGGCAGTGCACACAAAAACGCAAATGTAGCCTTTATAGGTCTTTACGCCCCTACCACGACCTAACGCAATATCAAAAGGACCGCCGTAATCAACGACAACATTTGAAAAAGGTTTAATTTGATTGATACGATAAGCGGGCAGATTGCCCATAAGAGGGGCTGGAGCCGGCTGAGGCTTAGCCCGAAAACATTTCATACAACCTGCTATGACAGATCGAATCGCTCTCTTAGGTGACAGAATCCAAAAATTTTGCGCCAGTATATTCTGAAGTGTTTGTGCACCAGGATGCATAAACTTTTTGTGACAATCATCAATTATGAGATGAGTTAGGCGATGATCGCGAGGTAAGAGAAGGGGGTGCTTGACATTATAATTTACATTGGCATTAGCCAGTCGTCCGCCCACCCTCAAAAGTCCCGCAACATCGAGGAACAACGACAATTTACGTAAGCTTTTAGGAAGTAAATTCGAACGGTTTCTTTTCAAATTATCAATTTCCTTCGAAAAGGTAGTTTGCTGGACATATTTAATTAAATACATAAAAGATTTATTCGTTTCAGACGACAATAAAGGACCAACATTTTTTTCATTTGAACTGCTTCGACGCGAGTTATGAATAAACCGGAAACAAAACGACAATACACGTTTCAAAGTTATTAGCAACGAGAATTTATTTAATAACTGATCGACAAAGTTGACATTAGAAGAAGTTTGAAGACAAAGAATCTTTTGCTCTGCTTGAACGTCATGAGAAGATGGCAAAATTAACAATGATTCTGGCCAATTTTCTTCAGGTTCAGATAGCCATACTGGCCCCTTCCACCAACATTTATGTTTAACTAAGTCAGCTGGATGCATGCCGCGTGATCCTCCATCAGCAGGATTAAAATTTGTACTAACATGATGCCAACATTCAGGAGAGACTATGTCTTGGATATGACTTACTCTATTAGCTACAAACGTCTGCCATTTAGATGGGCATGACTTTATCCACGACAAAGCAACAGTAGAATCTGACCAAGCAAAAATGTTATTTATATCATGCAGTGGTTTCAAAGCACTCAGTACTGAATTTATCAAGTCTGCTAGTAAAACAGCAGCTTGTAACTCCAATCGAGGTAACGACAGTTTACGAAGAGGTGCAACCTTAGTTTTTGCACAGCAAAATTCGACAGAACAACAACCATTTGCATCGACAGACCGACAATAAACGACAGCGCAATATCCACGCTCTGAAGCATCACAAAAACCGTGAAACTGTAGAGACACAAAAGAGTTGACCATACGACGAGTGATAGAAATAGACGACAAAGACGATAATTGAGATTTGAACTTCGACCATTCCCTGGCAATATCCTCAGGTATATCGCTATCCCAAGAAACGCCCGAAGTCCAAAGAAGCTGCATAAGATACTTAGCGTAGAATGTAACAGGACCAAGAAAACCTAAAGGATCATAGATTCGTGCAATGTCCGATAATATTGTTCTTTTTGTGAGTCGCCGCTCTTCGAATTCAGCAACTTTAAATGTAAAGCAGTCTACACTTGGTATCCACAAAAGTCCCAAAATTTTAAGTGTGACATCAGAGGCTTCTTCGAAACTCCTAAATTCCTCTGAGTACAAATCAGATGGTTTAATATTATTCAAGAAATCTTTATGATTAGAGGTCCACTTTCGTAAATGGAACCCATTCGACGACAACATTTTAGTCAATTCCGATCTTATGCTTAAAGCCTTTTCGACAGATTCAGCTCCTGATACCACATCATCCACATAAATATCACGACTCAACACAGCGGATCCCGATGGAAATTCCGTTGCCGAGTTTTCAGCCACTTGAGCAATTGTACGCAGCGCTTGATAAGGAGCAGACGACACGCCATACGTGACTGTAAGGAGTTTATAGTCTCGAATAGGTTCATCAGGTGAAGATCGCCACAGAATTCGCTGATATTCCGAATCTTTATCAGAAACCATTATTTGACGGTACATTTGTTTAATATCACCTGTGAAAACTACAGAGTGCCAACGAAAACGCAATAATAAATCAGTGATATTTAATTGAAGCTTAGGACCAGGCAAAAGAGTATCATTTAAGGACAGATTATTAGCATCTTTTGCACTGGCATCAAATACGACACGAAGTGGAGTTGTAACTGATTCAGGCCGTAATATACCATGATGAGGGATATAATAAAATTCGCCGACACTACTGATTGGAACATTGACTTCTTTAAGATGACCACATGTCTCATAGTCTTCCATGAAAGAAGTATATAGCTGGCGAAATTCAAAATTATTTTTTAATTTATTTTCAAGCGACAAAAACCTTCTCATAGCTATCTCCCGCGAATTTGAGAAGATGGGTTTATTATTAGGATCAATGAAAGGTAAGGGTACAATAAACCTCCCTTCATGATTACGATGAGAATTTTTAACGAAGTATTGTTCACAAATCTGATCTTCCTTCGACAATTTTGAAGAAGATGTGACATTTTCTATCTCCCAAAATCTTTTAATATTATTATCTAACGACAAGTTCGAAATATTACACTGGGAATTATTTGTAACGAAATAACAATCCGCGTTTCGATTTTGACAACTATCAGCTGAGTTGCACTCACCCATAATAATCCAACCAAATACAGTGCGCAAAGCCCGTGGTTGTCCTACTTTACCTTTTCTTAAACCAGGGAGCAGTGCAGAAGCAAAAACACCAGCGCTTAAAAGCATATCAATTGGACCAGGACGATCGAAGTCAGAGTCGGCAAGTGATAATTTATTTATGTGAGACCAATCTGCAGAATTAATATACTGGCTTGGTTGATGAGCACAAATCGACGATAACACTAAAGCCTTTAAATTAAAATTACATGGTGATGAAGAGTTTATCGGTTTAATTTCACAAAACGATGACCCAAGTGGTTGTGCTGTAGAATGACCAATACCGCTTATAGACTGCTGTGTTTTAGTTATAGGCAATTGTAACCTGTTTACACAAGACTCCGAAATAAAATTACATGCACTTGCACAATCGAGCAGTACACGAACTGGTTGATAATTACCGTGACCATCTTTTATTAAAACCTTAGCTGTTGAAAATAAAACTGTTTTATCACTAAACTTGGCCACTGATGTCAAGACAGTGCTACTTAATGTTTCATTTTCAGTGACAGAAGTTTCAGGCTTGGGTTTGTCAAAATGCAACAATGAATGATGAGAATAGTTACAAAATTCACAACGATAGGTAGCACGACACTGTTTTACTGTATGACTATTCGAAAAACACAATAAACACAAACGTTTCTCCTTAACAAAATCAAAACGAAATTTTACATTTAGTTTTATAAATTTTTCACATTTAGCAAGAGAGTGCTGGCCTGTACAATATATACAAGTTACATGGGATACCAAAAGAGATGATTTTGCTTTAAATTTTAATTGATTATTTCCTTTATTATTATTTTGATTTATCTTGGAAACCATCGACGATGAACCACTTAATTCTAACGCTTTATAGTGCTTCTCAATAAACTTTTGTAAATGTTCAAACTTAGGAATAGAATCCTGAATATCCTCTGTATTCTGATCAAGTTGGAATGCTTCCTTTGTAACTTTATCAAGTTTAGACCACAACAAATAGAATAGCATAAAATTTTTATCTGGCAATTTATATTTTTCTAATATGGCTAAATTTTCTGAAAATGTACGATAAATACGTTCAAGTTCGGAACTTGATTTAAATTTAATGGGTTCACAATATAACATTTTTTCATAGTAAATTGTAGCGATTTGTCGCTGTCTATTATAATACTTCGTAAGAGTTTCATAAGCATTCATATAATTTTCATTCGTAACAGGATAATTTTTAATCAATTCATAAGCTTTACCCTGAACACTTGACAACAAATAATGTAATTTTTCTACATTCGATATATTCGTTCTATTATGAACTAGAGAGTCAAACAATTGTATGAATGAAATCCAATTGTCTATGGTACTGTCAAAAGGTTTAATACTGATCTTGGGTAATTTCACAGATGTCTGTGGCTCACTATTGTTATTATTTAAGTTAGAAGCACATTTTTTATCTGTGGAATTAATTTCACAAAATCTTTGTTTTATATGTTTCATTTTTGTATCAAATTTAACTGTAATTTCAAATTCACTAGAACGCTCTTGACGATTCAATGTTGATAACAACTTACATTGTGCTATATGAAATTCGTTTGCCAAATCCTTAAAGTCTACTTCAGAAAATCCCAATAGGTCTGATTGTTCCATAATTTCCAATCTCATTACCGCATAATCACGAGAAATGCGATTTATATCACCATTATCATAACTAAGACTTTCATTGGTCGCCATTTCGATAAAATTCAAATTAATGCCAATAAATGAAGTTAAAAATAATAAACTATTAAAAAACGTACACTAATTCACTAATTGTACGATATATTTACGTAATAATTTGCAACGACAACAAAATCGATAAGTATAGATTCAATCAATATTGAAATCAATATTCGATGTATGGCTGTATAGCAATTGTACCTTTGCCTCTCTAAAAATGTAGTGCTTATTAATAATTTAATTCCACTATCAATGATTTTAATAATTAGTTATCTACCCTCGACTAAAATAAAAACTGCACAATGGAATGCAAAAATACTAATTAGTTCAACTAGATAACAGTTTATTTTAATATTATATTACTATAGTTTGCAAATCAAATTTACTAATAATACAATTATGTCGCCTATCAATGATATCCGGCCGATGGGCCAAAATGTACGAGAATGTAAAGTGGACTGTATGTACGATAAGTTCTTTGAAATATTTGAGAATGCGAAAAACGACAAGTTGTTTTAAAAGCAGTACTAAATTACCTAGATTCAAAATTAGTTCAAATGACTTACCCTTTGATTAGCGAAAATTCCTTTTACAACATACTCAGATCACTCAGTTCCCTAAAGCATGCTAAAGTTACCTGAGATTACCTCGTAAATGTTATAAGAACTAAGGGTTTCGATCTTGAATCTTCCGACAGACGTTTCAATCTTAAATCCTTTTAAATATTTAAGAACGACACGAGAAATTATCTGTTGTGTAGTTCTTTTATAAAACAAAAATATTAAATTCAAAAACTAGTCACACGATTGTGAAATTAAATGTTATACTTATTAAATACTTTATGAGCGACAACGACAAAACTGTTCTGTTTCTGTATTTAAGAGCAGACACCAACAACTTTTTTTTATCTTACTACCTCCAATCAAAATTATTAATTGCCACATACAAGAATAAATGTTTTTATGAATTATCGAGAATGTTGCCATGCAATTATTACATCTAAAGTGAACATAAGCATTGATTAAGACTTGGCTAATATATATTTTTTGAATTTTTTTATATAATTATATAGTATTTGCTCGCAAATATGTATATTATTTGACCGAGATGAAAAGTACCTTCCTTTATTGTAAATGTGCTATTATATAGACACTTTGTAAGTTTACTTTACGCCTTTACGCCAAATTTCGGGACGATTATCTGATTACAATTATTTAGTTTAATTTCGTTGACATTAGTTTATATGCTACTACCAACGTATGATTTGATAATAATAATCAATCCTGTCTATTAAATAAAAAAATATTTCTAATCAATTAACCAGTGATAGAAACTTCCATAAAGTAACACCTAATTTAATAAAATATATACGATCAGTTGAGTTATTAAAGCACCAAGAAGCAACAACAAACAAACAAACTCACTTTTAATTTTAGCAACAATAGGGAACAACTAGTAAAATTTGAAAATGACACTAAGCCCAGTACCTATGTTCTGCCTTCAAAATATATTTAAAAAGAAAAAGTATTAATTGAGTCTCTTTGTTTTTAATAGGGACTTGTATAGTACTTTTACTGCTTTGTCCAGATTTATGAGCAAAAAATTAAATGCCTCTTAAATGTGTAATGTAATTACGTACATTTGCCAACAATTTTTGATCATAAATTTATTGCCAGGTACAATCTAATCTAATTCTTCTTATGACGATCGATCAACGAAGGAAACAACTGAATATACATACAATTATATACTAATGATAACGGAATTAAATAAAATAATTCTTATCAACTAACTAGTATTAAAGTTTTTATCTATATATCCTTATTAATATAATAAATGTGAAAATGTGTTTGTTTGTTACTTTATAGCGCCTTTACAGTTCAACCAATTACTATTAAATTTGGTATACACGTAACTATATGGGATGGAGAAGAATATTTTTATGCCGGTCAGTAAGCATAATCCCGGTCGCGCAAACTAAGACGCGGTTAAAAGCCAGTCTTTAATTATTGTTATTTATATATTGTAGTGAGGATACTTCAATATTAAATATTGCATAAATTTTAGGTTTCAAAAAAATAAAAAGAAATCCTTATCTGTTCATAAAATAATACATAATTTCCAATACACCATCTCAGGTGGCTGACATTTTGACTTATTGCCATAGATGGCAATCGTAACCCAACAAATACGCTAATATGTATTGTAATAGCCCAAAAATCCCTACAGCCTGTGAGTTATGTCACAATTAATGCCTAATGTTATCTTCTGTACGATATATTTTCATGGGCATAAATATAAAGATTTTAAATATAAGCAAATGAAATTGAATTATTGGCTGCCTTATTTACGGCTGCTTACTTTTTGTTATTTTCTAATGTGAAAGTAATAAATATGCTCACAATTGTAATAGCAGATGGCACACTCGTATACAATTTGTTGTATATTTTCTTTACGATGAACTTAATTCAACTTGCCCAGGTATCCATAAATATACTGAAATTTAATATAACAAATGAGGATGTAAATATTGCAGTGTCTCTAATTTGGATTGTTAATAGCTTTGGTATTGTGTAATTTGTTTTTTACGACATTACAATTTCAATCGTCACCATGTTGGTCAGAGAAAAACTTCTAGATCCAAAGTCCTGACACCTTTTAAATCAAGATAGTAAAGCAGTAGGGTGTGACGATATCTTTCTTGAAAGTTTTAAAGGTCAATTTAGTATCAATTTCAAATAAATAAAATGTTTGTAGCTATCAACTATTCGATATTATTTAAAATTATTGTTTATTTACTATACGATTTCTATTGTGAACACAAACAATGAATTACTATAATGTAGTTAGTTTAAGTGCTGTCTTGAAGATTAATATCAAAGTTCAGGTAAAGTTTGAGATACACAAAAGTAATAACGAAAATTTACACTATACTTATGTTTATGCTTTCTTAGTATGGTGAGTGAGGTTGACGTATCTTATCATACCATATTATTACTATAGTATAGTTACTTAGTAAATAATATTATATATTTTAAGACACTGTTTACGTTAACATTTAGAACTTTATAGCTTTACATAGTGTTTTATTACAAACTAAGTAATTCAAAAATCTATCACAAAAAAAAAGATATTCAATTAATAATAATAATCGAATAGTTACAAATACCTTTACTGTAATTGACCATTATTGACAGGGATATAGGACTCTAGCCATTTAATTTTATGATAGAAAAAACTTATTATATTTTGACAATTGTAAAAGAGTCAAAACCTATAGGGATACTTTCTGTTAACCTAGAATCACGAAATTGAAGAAGCAATATTGTACAGCACCAGTAAAGGGAACAAGCCGAAAATCCTAATATGTAGTTACATTACAATTTTTGTTTTAACTTTTTTTTTAATATACATTATTCAGCGCGTAAGTCCGACTCGTACTTCCTCAGTTTTTTTTTTATTCTGTTTAAAAATTCACAAATTTGTTCATTGTCTGAATTCATATACAAGCATAGTATGAACACTAACTATTTGGTATCTTTATCTGGTATTATATAACTATATGGTAAAAATAAGCCCAAAATGTGTGAGTAAAGAAAAAGGGATTTCGTTTCTGATCAATGAACTCGAAGATAACTCCTACGACTCCTACCAAGAGCGAGTTACAAAAACTACCTCTTTATGTGATCGCGTCGATCCAGTATGGTAATACGCTCTTATGTGAGTTTTTACTGATAAACGTAACAATACGGTTACGGATCCCATTATTATTGCCTATTCATGATACTTAGATATTTTTCCTTTTCTTTGTATAAAGATGTAGATACATATTCGTAGACGTTCGATAACCTTTTGTGCCGAAAGTAGAAATTACGTCATTCACATAAGATGGATTTTTCACTACTTTTAATTGGTAGTTTTACATATCGAGGCATTTGTAGGTTGCCTCTTTGCTATAAAATTTATTTTCATTTGATGGATATTCCCACGAAAGTATCTTATAATTTTTCCAAATATAAACCAGAGGGAGAATGTGTGCAAAAGTTGTTTACATAAGTACTTCTGATCCACTTTTGTTTCTGCCAGTAAGCAGCAGTGCTTTCATGGCTGGGTTTAGGTTTAAAGAGTAGAATATGGCTGTGAAATAATAAGGTATAGAGGCGTGACATTGTAGTCCTCAGCAGCGGCATCGCATGAAAACTACCATGAACATAATAGTATATTCTATGTATACATATATGGTATGTCTATGGAACTGTTCGTATCTATGGACGACGTAGTTCCTAAGTAGATGAACCGTCTGCTTATTTGCTATTTTAAGTATCATAAAAAAATATTTAGAATAGGTACATTTAACTTTCTTAATAGTTCCAAATCTTATTCTTTAAAATTTATAAAATAATCTATAAAATATGTGATACAATATTACCGTCTCGGTTATATTTATTTCCAAACTGCTCTGATATTTTTTTTTTCTGCAAATGATAAAATTTACCCCCGTCTTGGCCCCACATTAACTTAGGTAGGTCGGATTTACTTAAAAGATTTACCTTTACGCTATTATTTATACGAAGCAAAATTATATTGCCAAGTGAGCTATTAATTTCTTTGGCACTCTCAGTAAAATAAAAATATGCAACTTAAAATCCGAGTCCTATAAATAACCAAGTACGAATAGATTATCCTTTATTATTAAAATGTCTAAGTTCATACTGCATAAAATTATTAATAGAACTTATTTCAAGTGCCGTGTAACAAGTTAAAACTGTCCAAGTAAGTCTCTGGCACTTAAATAATACCGTTTTAATTTGTTTACGAGAAATTAGCTACATTAGAGGCTCTTTAGTGGAGTACTTAATTATGTACCTTTTAAACTACATTTAATCTCCGGAGTTTATTCGTTCATCCGCGCGGTTAGTTACTTTCAATATAAAAATTAATTTATAGCAATTTAAATTGCTATAAATTAAATATATTTCTGTTCTATTACGGTTCTCTAATCTTAATTTAAATTAAAATAAAAAAAAAATTAAGTAAAATTAATGTGAAAGAAATTTATTCATTTGTTAATTCCTAGTGTTTTAACGGCTCAACCGATTGTCATGAAATTGGAACAAACGTTTCGAATGAAAAAGTACTACATTATTTTTTATCCCAATTAATTAACGCTTCCGATCACTTTACGAAGTCGCAAGTATATGCTAGTGCGTACTATATTTTAATGTGGGGATTTCTAAAATAATAATTCTGTATACGTATTTTGCATTTTATACAACTAATAATTATTACGATATACATTATATATAATATGCATTATATATAGTAATAATATAATAACTTAAGCTTATTAATATATCAGCATCATTATTTTTTAATCATATATCAATCATAACAACAGGTGTTATAAATTTCTTTTTATCATACAAGAAAAGGTATTTATGGAATACTAGTTTTAAACCGTAACTTTGACTGTGTGATCGGAATATGTTATTTAACAAGGGTAAAAAATATCCTATGCTCTTCTTCACTTCAAATATTTTCATTGATACCAAACTTAATGACACTAAGTGGTAACAAACGAACAAAAATTCCACTTTCACATTTAAGTAAGTTCTCCTTCTTTGACATAATTGGAAACACATTATAATTATTAGATATATGACCTTTCACTTAAATATTGATATTGTGTTACTGTAAATAGCTATAATGACCCGTCGTCTCTTTAGCTAGTGGCGTAATGGTCGGTAACTGGATACGACATCGTACGGAGATGCACACCTTTGCTTACTTTCCAAGGACCGCCTGTGTTCCAGGTAATGCGTTCATTTTACTTCGGGTATAGTGAGGGACAATGTAATTTGTAATTCAGGTAGGTATGTGAGCAATATAAACGTATGTAGTGAATTAGGTACTTACTATAAATATAGTTATAGATATGGGTTGAGGACATGGAAATGATAATTATAATTATGAGTCTATACGCACTTACTATGCAATAAGATTGCCTTTTATACTACACAACACTTATTGAAATTTTCAACAATTCCTGTAACCAATAGGTGGAATAATGTGTTAAATAAATAAACTACCAGAGAAAAACTTTGTATAAAAGTCATTCGCTTGGGCACCTCTGTCCTAATCTTGTTTCTACTGTGAAGCAGCTGTGTTTGCAAGGCTGTGTTTCGATTTGAAGGGTGGGATATGGCAGTGAATTTACAGGGTACAGAGACATAACATCTTAGTCCTCAGGAATGGCAACGCATGGGAGGTTCATAGGCGAAACAGTATACTCTGTTTTGTCCATGGTACTGTTTATGTTTATAAGCGGCAGTTGCTGCTTGCCATCAGGTTGACAGTCAGCTTGTTCGTCATTCTAAATTGTTTAAAAAAATGTTATTTAGATGTTATATTAAGTAGCTGTTAAATTATTTTTCCATCCGTTATTTTTTATTATACCACTTATTTAGCGAAGTTATAATATAAAATAGTATGTTTAATACTTAATTTTTCTTTAATTTATAAAAAGGGAGGTGAAAACTTTATTCATTCGGACACGGTGGGTACTACTATAATAGATACGTATAGATAGTCCGTGGATAAAATAAAACAATTGTTTCTAAATATATTTGATTTTTGTATATCTATAAAGCGATATCACAGATCCCGTATAAGTAAATATTTTTACGTGCTCAATACATTATTAGAAACAAATCACGCCCTTGAACATAGAGCTGTAATCTCGTCTTGATATACCGACGGGTACTCGACAGCGATAATATCGTTTAGTACCTATTAAGTGCTTTATATTTATTTAGGCAACTGATCTATCGTGACTTGCGTAGGAAATTAACTAGAACTATAGCGAATATTGGGTTAGTAAGTAATATTTTTTCTCTGTACAAACAATAAATAATAATACTTTTTGTTTACATCTACCCCCGACGACGTCTATGGTTTCAGGATGGCATAATTTATTTAATTTTAATCTATGTAAACACATTTTTTCATAGATGATAATAGTAACCTAGTGGGGGGAAAGGGATTGTTAGTAATGGAGACTAAGAATCCTATTGTTAGCAATATACCCAACCAGGTCGACCTCCTCGCGGTTCTCCCTGGAAACTATCATGTTATCGCGCAGGCGGGGTTACCATACCATTTTCACCCATCAAAAAAAAAATAGTAACCTAGTCTACGCTATCGGTTTACGATGGCGACGTGCCAGTGAGGATATAGTTTAGCTAACCCAATATGACAAATTTTGTCATGTTGAATTAACTACCGAAGAATTAATTATAATAAGACCCAGGCGGACGCCATGGAGGTCGACCAGACGCGATATATTGCTACTAATGGAACCGTACGTTATCTATAAATCTACCATGGGGCAAGCTGAGATTAATCAGGATAAATGTAGTAATATAGGATACTTTTATATTCTAGATATAGTAAAAATAAGGTAGAATAAATATTGCAAGTACTGTCTTATAGAAAAAATCCAGATTAATTTTAAAAATCTTTAATAGTAATATGAGAAGACGAATTGTTAAAGTAGTAGTGAAGAAAAAGGCAAGAGATATTATATAGGAATCATATCAGTGGGGTATCTATAAGGTAAATTTAATATAAATCAGTTTAGTCGAGTAACAAATATTTGAATATTAACAACCGTTTAAGTATATTCATAATAATGGTGATAGTTATTTAGGTATATAATCATGTCATCGCTATATTGTGAAAACCGCAAACATGTATGCGAAATTAAATTTTACAGGAGGGGAAGAAAACCATCTAGTGAAATATTATCACACCCCGGACACTTCATACAAAACAGCGTGATTCACGACTGTCAATACCACATAAATAGGTGGCATATTTATTTGCACATGTATATGTGCAAAAGTGTATATTCAAGTGTAAATGCGAGTAACATTGAGTATACAAATTTACCCACCTGCTACTGTAGCGTCACCCTAATTTAATGCCTTTTGACAGACTCTTTTTCATGCAGTGACATAGTTTTCCTTACCTTTACCTTCCATAGAATATATGATTATTGTATGCAATTCATGAAAACATCTGATCCACGGTCTAACTTTGGGACTACTAAGTAGTTCTCTGGTAATGCGGCTTTGGTAATAAAATCAATTTTTTATATATTATCTTTATAAATATATTTAACATTTTCAAACATAGCCCGAAGAATAAGTAAGCTAAAGGGCAATAGGTCACATAGCATGAAGAACCAACAACCGATGAGGAAGAAAGGTTCTTGAGTAGCGATCCCATATAGGCAAACACAGTATAGGATCCCTCCACTAGTTGGAGTAACGACCTCAAATGCATGGCAGGGAGTCAGTGAATGCAAGTGGTCAGGACCGTTCGTTATGGCAGTCTATGGAGAATGCCTATATTCAGCAGTGGACAGATATTGATAGCTGACGATTATCTTTAAATTCAAAGCTCCACTTATTAGTTCAGGTTCGGATTTTAACAAGTTTTATGCAATAAGATTGTGTAGATGAAAATCTCATTATTAGTAAAACTTGATTTAAATTAATGATGTGCGAAAAAAACATACAATACATTAATTGGCCCGCTCTCAATTAGCGACAACCTTAAACTAAAAGTCGGATGTACATATAACCGAACGCGGTCCATTCCTTATGCGAATAATCATTATTTGACGGGGGAAAAGGGATTGTTAGTAATAGGGCTAACTGCCCCATTGCTAGCAATACACCCTATCAGGTCGACCTCCACATGGTTCTCCTTGAAAATCATCATGGTTAATTCTAGTGCAATTTGTCACGATGGGCTAACTGACCTAGAAAATAACGATAAAATAGAAAGATGTTCACTAAAAAAATCATAAATCTTCTATTAAGTTCCTACAAAGAAAGAGTTTCGATTGAAACGGGACAGCAGACAAATAAGAAAAGGATTTCATAAATTTTGTTTGTTACGACATTTTACAAAGCAGGCGAATTTCAACTACATGGGTAAATTTTGTTTCTTACGAGCTTTTCACAGTTCGGTGACGATATACCTATGAGGTGTAACAAAAAGGTTTAACAATCAGCCTCCTGGCCATAATTTTTTCTTTAAAATCTCGAAGTCGAAGGGAACAAGAACTTCTTTTAATGATACTAGGAACGACAAACAAACTGATAGCCCACCTGACAAAAATTGGTAGCGGAATATCACCGAATACCAATAATACTGATATTTAAGTAATCATAATTTTATTTAATAATATGTTATTTGTGATAACACTTCTTAAAAGTTATAATAAATACCTAATAGTGCAATGTAATGGGGGAGAAAGATTGTTAGTAATGGGGACTTTACTCTCCATTGCTAACAATATAGCCTGTCAGGTCAATCTCCACGCGGTTCCCCCTGGAAACCATCGTGATTAATTATTGTCAAATTCGTCGCGATGGGCGAACTGACCTAACTTTATTATCACCTATCATCTCTGACTGGTACTCTGGCAGTGTATATCGATAGCTCAAGTGGAGTTACCATTTCAGTGCCATCCATTAAAAAAATAGTACAATGTAATTAATAAAATATTATTAAAATAAATATTTATTGGCTACAGTTCTTTGAACAAATAAATAACTTAATATCTTATTGAGTCGCTTTTTTTAACTTTTTAAAAGGTATAAGGTGGTGATAAAAAATTAAGCATCATCAAAAGACTCAACTTTACTTGTGGAAACAATATCAAGTTCTCAAAAAGTTATTAAAACAAAGTTGTTTAGTTTAATGATTGAAATTTGAGTTCAAAGTAACACAATATTATAGAATTTAAAAGTTTAATTACAGATTTTGTATCTACACACACGTTCGTTTATTGATGTTATTATTATAGATAGTACAGACGGGAAAATTAGGCATATTCCAACTTTTTAATGAGACACAAATTCTAATGAATTTAGCGTCTATTTTCAACCGAAATAAAAAAAGAGGGTCTCAATCCAGTTGTATTTTTTTATGTTTATTACCTCATAACTTCATCAATAGTAAACCGATTTGGAAAATTATTTTTTTATCTGAAAGGACTTATAGATTAGTCCCATAAGATTTTTTTTTTAATTAATTAATTAATTTAATTTTTATACTAAAATAACTGGTTTTAGCACAATTGAACAGTTTTTTTATGAAACAATATTTAATTATATTATACAAGTTTACATAAATAATATTACAATAAAAAAGACATGTAGATACATTTAATTATCTATTTATTACGTACTTGTACGTCAACGCTAAATGACGCCTCTGATAATAATTTTCATTTACACTTCGGCACAATAACAAACATATGCATCATATTTATTCTTGTTTCAATTAGTCCATTCCTTTTAAACTAATTTATAATATAATTAAATGTATAAAATTGTATCCTGTCGCTGTATTCGGTATATTTTTTTTTTATTTTATTATTATTATTTTTTATTTATTATTTTATTTTTTAGAGCGCATTACGTATCATCTTTAAAAAAATGCGTACAACACGATTTCAGAGATGTTTTCTCCCACGAATACTCAGGTTATGGAATGAGTTCCCTACCAAGGTTTTCCCAAGAGACTACAGCATAGGGGTAAAGAGGTTTCTACAAAAGGGGGGTAAAGAGATTTCTTCAGGGTCGGCAACGTGCGCGTAATACCCCTGGTATAGCAGACGGTTATAGGCTACGGTAACCGCTTACCATCAGGTGGGCCGTAAGCTTGTTTGCCACCTCAGTGGTATAAAAAAAAACGTGTAACAAAAAAAAATTACTAAATAGACCACGTTGGATTGCGTATCAAAATAAAACAGACGAGATTTTAAATTCGACCTTTAGGAAGACAATTATAAAAACTACATCCAGTTATTATAGTAACTTTTACGGATACCGGAACAAATAGACAGAAATAAATTCTAAAAATTATTGTTTTGGCTTCTAATGTTCTTATTAAGATTTGTCATCATAAATTTTCCTTAAAAATCTCCTACGCATACACATTGCCTAGTTATAATTTTATTCTATGCATATCCGATAATCAATTACTATTGAGCAAATGTTTATAATAAACAAGCTGAGCCGGCGAAATTAGTACCGGTTCAGAATTAAATATGTCAAAGTGTAACTACTAAAAATTATTAGAAATCCAAAAAAAAAAAAAAATACGCAAAAACATTCATCACGAAAAAATACATATACATTCCAATTTTCATCGGTAAAACGATGTTGGAGTGAAACGGTAATATACAAATATATACATATTATTATTATTATATACGATATTATTATATAAAAAAATAATTTTTAACCCCACATGTAAAAAAGGTATGTTATAAGTTTGACGTATCAGTGTGTCTGTCTGCGAAATTGTAAGTTCTAAACGTATTGTAAGACCTGACGTAATCAAGATGGTTCTTAGCTTCAGTTCATGAAGTTCTTTTCAGGCGTTTCGGGGGTTTCTTGAAATTTTTAATTTAATTCAATATATTTAGAAGATTATAATAAAAATTTTAGTAAATCAATAAGTAACTGAGACGAATATAAAATACTAGCTTATTTCGTATTATAAAAATGTTAATTATTTTCATATGAACTTAATATAGGATGAATTGTACTGTAATTATAGAGGAGTGACATGAATACGGAAATAGGTTTTCGGTCGCAACAAAAGCGTACGCGTAGAGAATTTTTACAAGACATACTAGTCTGTTTCATTGTTAATTAGTTACAATAATATTATCAAATTTTATTTAATCGCTCTCATGATTTTTTCAGTACGAATTGAGTATCTCTTCCTTATTGGAATAATTTAATAGACTTAAACAAAATACTGCTGACTAGAAAAAATTACTGAATTATATAAATTTGGATCTTATTCAAACATAATCCAATACTACCTTTTGTTCGCAAATCCGTATTCGTTACTTTTGAAAGTAGTTATTAAAAGATACAGATTTTATGTTCTATCTTTATGAATAATTGTGGAAACCGCATCAAATTTTGTGCAATATTTTTTGCGTAATCCCAATACGTACAAACCGACTGATAGATAAAAATTCTAAACATTATTTGGACATTATTATTCTTATTAAGAATCCCTTATTTTGTTAAACAACATCATCTAGGTACAGTTTTATTTTACGTATATAGTTTTATTTCATTTAAAATAATACATTGATATTATAATAATTATATTTTATGGCATATAAAAAAATAATTAATATAGAAACCGATGTTAATAAAAATTTAATTCTGTTTGTTACCTACTGCATTACTCCGAAACAGTTAAACTGGTATAGTAATTATTTGAAAAAATTAGAAAATTGGAAATTTTTTTAGTAAAAAAAATATGGAATTTAATATAAGGCAATGTTCGTTGAAATCGTACGTAAAATGAACCACGAAAATATTATAATTTATAGACATATGAAGGATAATATAAATGGCTTACTGTTTACTTTGTTTTTGTTGTTTATCTCGCAGGTACCTTTTAACCCACACAAACATTTAACTGCCTTAAAATAATGAAAATATTTATATATATTTTTTTTTTAATAAATTATGAGTATGTACGCTCCGTACCGTACGCAATGATAACAATAAATTCATTATAATATTAAATGAAAATCATATTTGTGTGGTGTATTTTGAATATTTTAATTCTGAATATTATAAACGAAAATATGACTTAATTGAGTAGTTTCTTGTTTTATAGAAAATCTTCATTTATGGTCCAGATTATGGATATGATTTTGTTTGTGACATTTGTTTAATATATTTATTATTTTAATATTAATGAATAACTTTTCATAGTTTTTGGTAAAGAGTAGATACAACAAAAGAAAAATAATTTTATATATAACTTTGTTAATTGTTGTTTGTCTAAAAAATTACGGTGGTTTTGTCGTTTTTTATGTTAATAAGTAAAAATTTGATAAGTTTAAAATAAATTATAATTGTTATAATAAAAAACGATAAATTATTTACGTGTATGTAATTTCAATTACTATATTATAGCTATATTTTTGCAGCACTGCTCATTATTACAGACTGATTTTTTTTTTAATAAAAGTAGTAATATTTTAATAAATAGATTAAAAACTTTTTCCAAGTTTATTTTCCCTAATATACATATGAAACGTTAGTAATATTAGATAACACATAAACACCAGTTTGGTGGGAACAACAAAAGTTTTATCTCAACTTACCTGACAGCGGGCACGGTGCGAATGCGTCAACAGTGAATGGCTTTCGTGTCACTTGACCGATATGATCTCATTCAATAACAAAGTTTCAGGCATGCAAAAGCTTATATAGGTGACCGCTCCGCCCACCGCCCCCGGGGCGGGACGCAGCCCGCGCTACAACCTCCGTGAAACTTGCGCCAACTTCACTGAACTTCAAGTTTTTTCAGTGTAAACTTTAAACTTTACGAAATTTACTCACGGTTACTAAAAACACCTAAAAGCAATTTCTCAGGAAATTGTATGCCTCACATGTTATGTTATATTAGTATTTAATGAAAAAGTCATCTTACTTCGTACTAATTTTAATGAGGCACACATAACAAATTATAACCATGTTAAGTTTATATGTAGATAATTATGGTTTTTATACTAGGTTACGATTCAAAAACAACTAAACAACTAATGTAATATATGAAAAATTTTGTAAATTTTTCACGTATTCACGACTGGATATTGAATATACTTAAACGATTTAAAGAAATTTAGTACGGCTATTGATAGAACACAAGATCTTGAGTTTCTTTCTCCTGTCGGTCCTCAAATCCTGCGGTTTTGTCCTAGTGAATTATGTAGAGGGTCACAGTGAAAAAATAATATTCTTTAGAACAACAATATATATAATACGTATAGATACAAGACGAGACAACCATTTGAATAGAAACAAAAACTGTGTAGAAAAATAATATCGACATATATATATATGGCCAGACTTAAATTTACATTATGGCCACAAAGAAGTTTCAATAAATTACACTAGGACAAAACCGCAGGATACAACTAGCACTATAATAAAATTAGAAGAATTGAAAGGTCTCTAAGTAAATAAATTATTTATTTCGCGAAAATTAAATATGAAGACTAAAAATAAGAAATGGAACTCAATTACTTTTGCCTGTTTCTTTGACATCGTCGCAAGAAAATGACTAAACGGATTTCGACGAAATTTTACATTTGAATAGGTATTATTGGGAAAATGCCTAACTTAAAAAGTTGTATATATTTTATTAAAATCTGTTGACCAAATTATGAAATAAAGCTTGACCCCTCAGATTTATAAAATTGCGCACAATTTAAAGGCTTATAAATAAGTGAATCTAAAACATTTTTGTATTATATAATGTCAACCACATTTACAAAAATATTTAAAAATATTATAATAGTAAAAATAAATAAATAAATATAAAAATAATAATTAGAATGGGCTACCTCTTCCTGTCTCGTGGCTGTCGTAAGTGGCGACTAAGGAAACTAAATGATCCAGGGGATGGGCAGCAGCGTCCCTCTTAAAATATCTCCAAAGCCTAATGCCGGTTGCCAACCCATCTGCCAAGCGTGGCAATTATTAGTAAATCCCTCTTTATAGAGTAGTTTATGTCCAGCAGTAGACAGTTAATGGCTGATATAATAATAATATTATAAATAAATATCAAACAGGCCAAAAAATCACAGCCAAAATTTTACATGCATAGCCTAAAAATATGAAATATGGAGAAACATTACACGGCATTTTTTACATAATATACAGTATATCGAGGACTAAAGGGTAACAAAAAACCAATTACAATTGTGAATACACATACCAATATATGATAACATTTTTCATATATCTTACGTTAAAAATATTTCAGTTTAAAATGGTGAATCACAAGTAAAATTTCCCAACAAACAGTTTCTTATGAAATCCTATATTTAACAAAACAAAAATTTCTCACAGTATCTTATTATTTCACACAAAGCAGATAAAATAATAAGTTATATCTCGTATAAATAGAGGAAAAAATATATAATGGAGTTCCTTTTCAATAAAAACATTAATTCCCAGTGGAGGTAGCGCTTTACTTATTGTAATTGTAATGTAATAGCGCATTGACAAAATATCATTTCAAAAAATGTACCTACACGCGTACATAAACAAAATTCCATTACACTTTACTGATTTATATTTATTTAGTAATATACATATTCTACAAACTGTACTGTTCTACTTACTAAGAGAGTCGTAGCCTAGCGTAGTCAAAATCATTACGACTCTATCTTATCAGGGATAACAGTCATGAACATATTTATCTATTACTAGCTTTTTCCCGCTACTTTACGCAGTAAAGCGTAAAATAACGGGCAAAAGCTTACGCGCTTGAACTTACGCTTAAGAGTACGCGTGGATTTCAGAAGTAGGAAAACTAATGAAATGGACTACTTCTAGATGGCGTATCATACACCGGATAAAAAAAATTTACAATTTGAAAACCGCATTTAATTTGGTGTATCCAAGTTTTTGCGTGATGCCGGAATGAACAGACAGTAAAAATTTCTAAAAATTTTTACCTTAGCATCTATTGGTCTTATAATATGTTATATTTGAACTTTTGTTATATTTAAACTTAAATGTCATCATCATCATCTAATTATAATTTTACTATATTACTAAAATAGTAAGATTGATTGTTTTTTTATTTTTAATTCAATATCAATATTTACTACTTGTAATTATTGAATCTATAAATATTAGGGCACAAGTCATTCTCAGAAATAAAACCTGTAAATTTAATTTTGACTGTTACTAAAACCTTTTGTGAAAATATTAAATTTATTAATTTTTCAATGATGATTAGTTCTAAAAAATATTTGTATATTTACTTGTCCCATATCGGTACGTGAACATATATATACGAGTATATTTATAAATTTTAGGTATATCGAATATTTGAAGATTGAAATTTTTAATTCGTGATTTAAAAAAAATGTTTTTTAAAGCGACATAGGGATCCTAGAATCTAGAACAGACGCACAATACTTATTCCTATATTACAAACGGGAACAAACAATGTTGTCCTTTACATTCGTACACGCGTCATCGAACCCTAATCAATCACTCGTAGAAGGACTTGAACAGTCATGCAAATATTTATATAAAAAGTAATTAAAAGTCAATTTATGTGGGTAGGTGTCCGATATCACAGTCGTCTAATGTGACGACAAAATAATTACAATATCTGATTACAGTACAGCTAAAATTAGTATTTCATTTTACGTTAATAATATTTTTAATACTTTAAAATAGAGATTATATTACAAATAGATATAACAAAATATGAAAATGATCTTTATCCCAACGAGTATGGGACAATTTACACCTTTTAACACTAAACCTAAGAACAGTTTGGTTTATTTTAACAGTCAATACTAGTTACTGCTTAATTTAATACAAAATTTATGTCTGTCCATTACTGAAATGTGTTTATAGTTATGATAATTAAGTTATTATATCCAAAGCCCAACAGGAAAAATATCTGATAGTCCAAATTATCATTTGTTAATAAATTCTTTATTGATCACATTACAAAAAAAATGTTTGGTAGAAAAGGCGGATGTAATGCTATGTAGCATTCTCTCCTAGTTACTCTTAAAAAAAATAGAAAACTAATTATGCGGTGAAAAATATTGAAAATTGCTGTGGGTAAATATTTTTTCACACATAAATTATATAATTTATATAATGGACACACTACACATTGTAGTCATATAAATATACTAACATGAATATATTATATAAAATCTTACATACATATACATATAAACTATATTATCATGTACGTATACATACATATAAATACACAAAGGTGATCCTTTGATTTATATTGTAACTTTATTGGTTTATATTTACATTGTGAACATTTTTTTTTAAATTATCAATAATTGACAATATTAAGCATGTTGAATAGTCCATGCATCTTTATGTAGAAATTGTGAAAATTCATCCGAGATCCGATTACATTATACGACATCAGAGATACTTGGACTTTTAATACGCTCAATGATAGCAATTTTAAGAAAATGTTCATTATGAATGATAACTTGTTGAATATCTACAGCAATATTCAACATTGTTTATATTTATAGTCGATTAGTATTACTTTTAACATGGTGCATGTTTAGCTTGTGTGTGCCTACAGATAAGTCAAGTAAAGTGATTGTTAATTTCGGAGTAGATGTTATTAAATACCAAATACCAATTTTTATTTTTAATATTAACAAAATTTAACAAGAATATCGCTGATAAATAGGTATTCTAATTGTCTTGGCACGAAATATCTGAACATATAATACGCTTAATAAACCCCTGTATAATATTGAAATCTTTCAATATCTTATAAATATACGTTAATATACTTATATTAAATCTTTTGTTGTTTGTGTTAAAAAAAAAATGTTAAAAGCAATTCTGTGTTGTTCTTTAAATAATCAATTTTCGATCTCCCACAAATGTAATTAATATATGTGGGTATTTCTATGAAAAATTCACGACTGTGCTTGTGTAATCTCTTTTAACAGATGACTGAGTTCCACCTAATATGCAATTAAAAAATAATATAAAATATTTACGCCTCCAGAAGCTTCTTAATAATAAATAATATATATAAAACAAGTTCCATAAATCAAATAATATAACATAAAGAACTTACGCTCTCAATTTTAAGTCCATCTTGTATATATACTATACATGTACTAAAAAAGAAATAAATAAATAGGTATTGTTTGTATTATACGTCACTTATACTACTACGCGTTTGAGTGCGGCGGCATTTGGTGTCAACAATTTCTGGCCCATCAAGCCGACGACGGCCTCTTACGTATTTTGGCAAATTACTTTTCGTGCGTGTTCACATCTCCCAAACAGGTATTTGAAAACTTTTGGAGTTGAAGCTAAGATTCTATCTTGGAACCCTGAGACTTCAATCAAGAGTTTTACCTACAGAACTGTTACCGATCACATTACAGTTAGACTATAGAGATATATAGATAGATAACCTCTATATATGAGAATCTACCTAATTCTAACGCTATACATTTTAGTATTGCAATTTCAAGAATGAGACTATCATTGCCACTCATTGTCATATTCACCATGAGTTGTTCATGTAGAATTCCAAATACATAAATCCTTCCTCAAAAATTGTCCGTTTGTCTCAAGAATTAACGACGGGAGAGTTACGACTCTGATTTTCTAAATATATAGTCTAAACCTAGGCTATAATAATCACTTATAATAATAATTTGGCTATACAATTAACATCCTCGTCATACCAATAAATATAATATATATATATATATAGATTAAAACATGAATATTCTCAGAGCATTATGCAGGAGAGAATTTACAGGCAACACCCAGTACCCCACCTACATCCTTCATAAACCGCTTTTAATGGATACTGTTACGTCACATGGCATACCATAAAATCTATTCAATCCTTTGTTAAATAATATGAGCTGATACTTAATGCGTCGTATTAATTCCATTACACTTTCAATACACCTAAAGAAAAAAATAAACATATCAACCAGTCGATGTTATGAATTTTTTTTATTTTCTCATATAGCTGAATGTATGACATTTGAGGTAAGTAAATGTACTTCGAGTTATAGAAATATATCATTGTGATATAAATGTCCCATAAATATCTCGGCATGGTAGCCTAAAATCTTAATGTAATGTTCCAACCTAATAAATCAAGAACATTAATAAACACATTTTATTACTTTGATGTAGGTACTTATGGATTAAGGTAATATCAAAAACGTTTACAAATTTTCTTCAATTATTGATATTACGAGTATACACTTCATTCATCTTTATTAATCTTTATTATCGTCTAAATGTTAATTACACATATTTATAAAATTTAAGAAATTAATATAATTTTATTATCCGTTTCAAGTTGGTGATTGAAATAAAGGTTAGATTTAAATATATTTAACAATAAGTTCTAAAGATATTTTAACTAATTAAAATATTTAAAAGAAATAATTAAGTTGATAAATCGATGATTTAACAAATTAATCTTCTACGTGATCATTGCATATCTATATCGTTATTATAATATTTACCTAACTTACCTTGTATTTGTTTTTAATAAATATGCTGTTGACTGTAGTCGGTAATGGGGTAATCAGAGGCATTTGTTAACTATTGCAGATGTGGAGAACGTAACATTGGACGTACCAAAATTTCTTTCAGCATTTTACAATTAAACATGTTAGGAGGCAAGTCAACTGTCATTATTCGGATTAATTTGTTTTACTATAAGCAGGTAATTTAAAATTTAATATATAGCTAACAGATATCACCTATGAATAAGTAAGTCATCGTTCAAGGTACACGAGCCGATCGATGAGACTGTATAAGATGACTAGTATTTCCTATTAATAGGGTAAGCGCAGTGAAGCGCGGCCGGCCCGATCTGGCCTCAACGTGCTGCCGGTACCGACGGCGACACCTCCCGTACCGTATCTATTAGCACATAACTTAATTCGATAGCCACGTGAGCCGCTGCTTAGCTTGGCTCCTTAAATAAGAGTATAATGTTGTTGCAATTTATTAATGTATGTACTAACTATTTTTATGAGACTTAATCCAAACAAGTTGATTGCCCATCGGACGGAAAGTTTTAACTATCGCCTAGACTTGGACAGTATCATGGCCATAATATCCTTCATACGTCAACTTGCATGACTTTATGCATTGTTCTATAATATCCCACCTTTATAACCGAAACATTTTGTCTTTTTCTATGTAAAAAAGTGAAATATGCTCATCACTTATTATTACTCAGAGGTGACCTCCAGTTTTCATCTATAAATTACTACAGTGAATTTTTTTTAAAACTCTTTAATAGTTCGAAACACTACGTTCAACCCCGATTTAAACACCAAAAACTAAACTTTTTCATTCTGCAGCATGTGTTTTATACTTTTAAAATTTTTAAACTTTATTTTCTGCTGAAACAAATATCTTTTAGTTTTATACCAAAAGACTGATATTTTAAGTTACCAAGATAAAATTAAGTGGTGATTTTTAAAATTTTCTATTAATATCCCGTCAAAATTTTACTTCTATCTTTATTCTTTCATTTTTATGACTGCTACAATGGATTAATAATTATTATTAATAGATAATTATTAGTATATTATATAAAATCTAGACGAAATAACAGGGTAAAAGTAAATTGGCACATGAATGCCGGGCGTGGCCATATTATGAGTGTTTACGGACGCGTTACAAATGCTGCCAAATGTCACCGGGTCATTCATACCCCTACTCGCATTGCACATCACCATCCTACGTACATGACTAGGCATTCTCGAAAACAATATAAAGCTTATAAAAAACTCACGATAATTTCATTAATCGACTTTAAACATGTATGTGTTTAACGTCCATTTTTTTATAACATATGTACTCGTAAGTACACCGGTTTTTCTGTGATATTTGCGGCCGACTTACTTAATTTTTATTAATTAATAAAGTTTATTTCAGGTCCACTGCTTACTACCATCGTTTTCATAATTATGTAATAACAATAGCATCTCAGACTCAAATCAAAAAGACTGGTTTTATCTCGAATTTTTTATCTTATCAATTTTATTAAAATTAAGTTTCTTTTTTTTATGCAGCTTCGAATAGAAACCAGAAGGAGACTTTGTACAAAAGTCGTTTGCTTGGGTACCTCTGTCCCATTCGTGTTTCAACCGTAAAGCAGTTGTGTTTGCATGGTTGTGTTTCGGTTTGAAGGGTGGGATATGACGTAAATTTACAGGGTACAGAGGAATAACATCTAAGTCCTCAAGAATGGTAACGTGGGGGGATACCATGCACATAACAGAGTATACTGTTTCGCCCATAATACCTCCACCCCTATAATACCTTGTGTTGCCATCCCTGAGGACTCAGGTGTTATTCCTCTATAGTAGTAAATTCATTGCCATATCCCACCCTTGAAACCGAAACAAAGCCATGCAAACACAACTGCTTCACGGTAGAAACACGAATGGGACAGAAGTTATAGGACCTTAAATAAGTTACATAATTCATTGTTTCCTAGAATACCTGTCTAATATTATTATACATATAGTTACAACTCATAAAATGATCATGGAGCCTTTCCAAATTATTTTAATAAAAACGATGAATTTTCTTAATTACGGGTATATTTTTGTGTACGAAGTGTCTTCACTATTTGGAACCGATTTTGATTTTTTTTTTAATCTATAACTATGTCTTTTATGATGCAACCGTTAAAGCACTATGAAGTTACAAACTCTCCTTCACTCTTTCATAGTATTAATACGCTAAAGATGCATAAAATATAAATCGAATTATAAACGGATAGGTACTTATTAGTGTACAATGCGATGTCTGTTCGACGCTATGGCTATGAATAATCAGTTCTCTGACGAATTCTTTGATGTTTAAGGGAATTTTGTTTTTCGCTGAACTTCAAAAGCGTTGAATATTTAAACCAACAGAGTTATCTGAGCGCTCTAAATTTTACTTTACGGCTACAACGATATTAGTCTCCATTATCTAATAAGATATATTTTTAAATGTTATACAAACACATATTCTCTGTCTATTATTGTGAAGGTACATATTACACAGTATCATCTAGTACCGGATTAATCAGAGATTACAAACATACATATACATATATCATATTAGATAACTAAAGAACTGAGACATACTTAATTTGTTTTTATAAATGTATTAATATAAAAAATAGGTATTTAAGAACCCAGTCTAATAAAAAACATGGATACAGATTAATATTTGTACTCTGCGGGAATTGAACCTGTAAATATTGAAAAACTAAGTAGTATGTTAAGTCGATATTAAGTAATAAAGTAAAAAAATAGGATGCAATCCAAATAATAATGATGCTACATTTAGGATTCCAACTGAAAAAATCCTCTTATACTAACTTGTTACTTTAAGTTTTTTATTCAACTTAGAATGGCAAGAAAGCTGACGGCACGCACGATTGAAAGTGGTAATCGTCGCCTACAGAATGATCAGTATTACGAACATAACAAAGTATACAGTGTCGCTCATAACACCCTTATGCGTTGCCATTCCTAAGGACTAAGGTGTTATGCATCTGTACCTTGTACTTTCATTGCCATATGCCATCCTTTAAACTGAAATACAGCATTGCAAACACAACCGCTTTACTGCAAAAACACGAATGGTATAGAGGTACCCAAGCAAACGACTTATGTACAAAGTCTCCCTCTGGTATGTTCGAAATTTTTGTTATTATTGAATTTTTTATTCACGACTTTGTATGTTTTAATATATACTACAGCATGGTTTAACTTTCAGTTTTACACCCCACTAACGATTTTTATTTTACTATACATTTTTTTATGGCTAAAAATGGAATGGTAACCCTGCCTACGCAATCAGTATACCCTAGCAGGGCACTAGTGAGAGATGGTAGGTGAAGATGAAAGCAGGAAAATATTTTATTAGAACCAGTAAAAAAACTCATAGTAAGATCTCACAAACACGCGGTGGTACGAAATACGAATTGAGCAGGCGTGACGACGGGAAAACGTTATATTGGCAAACAAATACCGCATAAATACCGAGCAATATTCTTCTCTTTCATTTTAGTAGGTGCCAATTTCATAAATTTGTTCAGGAAATTCGAAAGAAAATTATTTAATATTCTAAGAAACAACCATATAGCAACTTGTTAATTAAATTTAAAGAGATAATGGTGAATATACGAAAAGAATTTATTCCACAATTGTACAGTACGAAGTACATAATATTACAACATTGCATTTGTTGATTCACGGTCGACACTTTAGAACACGTGATGCTACTGTTAGTTTCTCGTAAAATCAATAAATGTACAAAGTTAACCTGAACTAACTTATTCTCTTTTGACATTAAAACCGAAATCCGATTACGCTTGAAGACTCCACTAAATAAATAGGTGTTATTAAATCATCTTAAACATACCTCTAATAAAATATTCTGTTTAATTACATTAATTTTTCCAGCTTCCCTTCACTATGGGCAGAATTTCTTAATTAAAACAATGATTTTAATTACATTAAGTAAATTTCTGTGCAAACAATCTTCGACCAAAGGAAACGTCTCTTTGGTAGAGAAGTAAATTAACTGTGAAAATAATATCTAAGGAAATATTATATTTCGAATGGGCGAATATTTGAAACTATCTTTTATTTTGCAAGAGATTGGCGAAGAGTAAAACGGACTTGTTGGTGGTTATTAAGTGGTGTATTTTAGATTTACATAATAAATACCTACGTACATACCTCAATACCTTTAATAAAGTTAAACTCAGACAAGTAATTACAATATGTTTTATATTAACTGTAACACGCTAATATATGACAAAAATAAAGTAAATAAAAATAAGAAAGCGTTTATTCTATCACTTTATAAGCAATTATACATATATCTTATTAAAAATTATTTTTCTTATTCTTGTACAAGTTAAATAATGAAATTAGACATCCGTAGCGATGATACCTCTGTGGTGAAGACCTCCCCTAAATTTTCCCATACGTCCCTCTCTCACACTTTCCTCATCCGATCCAGTCCAGCTCTGTATGTAAAAATAATATCTATTTATCTTCTTTTTGGTCTGTCTTGTTTTCATTACCATTCTTGTGTCTGTGTTCACCTAGTATTTTCCATTCGGTAAGTATGTCCAACCCACTGCCATTTTAGTTGTTTTACACGTCTTCTCACGTCTTTACCTCCGTTTTTCTTCTTATAGTTTTAATTCAATTTTGTCTGTTTTTTTTTAACACAAGTATATTTCTTTTAATTTTCTTTTGACAAACAGCCAATAATTCTTCGTAGAGTTTCCTTAAAGCTGAAGTTTTGTGGTCATATATTATACATGTCATTATCGATATATTAAAATTTAATAATAATTCTTAATGATTGAATTTATTTCTTTATTTTGCATAATACCTAGTATGAGGTATATCATTAGGAATATAACATTCTATCATGGTTTATCGAAGGTGTAGTGTAATAGAAATTCTATAGCTATAAACTACAATACCATATTATAATTTCTGTACCTACTATCTGTATCTGTGTGCGGTCGGTCGTACAGATGGACGGAGAATTTTGCATTATAAGAATTCTTTCTTTTATTTTACCATACTTTTTTTTTTATTGTTAGGAAAGCACCTAATGGAAAGCGGCTACCATCGCCCACGAACACCTGTAACACGAAAGGCATTATACTTACCTAAAAACATTTCCATTGATGTAGAGATGTTAAGAAATAAAATTTTGTAACGCATATCTATAGACATAGATGTTAATTTATTAAAACATCCAAAATTCATTAATACAATCAATTTATTGCACTCAAATTAAAGTGGTTACAATATGAAATAGTACAAATACTCAGAGCAATCACAATCATGTCTCATTACAAATGCATTGCATCAGTACAATATTCATTACATTAGTTACATGTTTTGTTGTTTACGATAATATTTGAACATCGTGACAACTAGGTAATTATGATAATAATAATGAATATAATACCACTGGCGATATAAATATCAACACAGCGCCATCTAGTTCAAAACTAAACAAAGCTTGTGCGTTGGGTACTAACTACAATACTTACTTTTTTAAATTCATAATCGGGGCTTGACGCGACGCGATTACACGTAAATAGTACTTACATACCTGATTTTTATTGCCGACATTACTGTGACTACACGTGGTTCAAACCATGTTGTGGTTACGGTAGGATTTAGCACTTTCACTTTTGGCAGGCCGCGCAGTTTCTTCGACTACCCTCAAAATATCACTATTGTCGTTATTTTATTATCCTCAGCTAGTACCTATGTAAGGAGATTGAACTTAGGAAATATCAGAAAAATCTCAATAAAGAAGATAGATATAAGCTTTCAACAGTATGGAAAATGTGAGGGTGGCCGAAGATACAACGCAGGCTACCAAATAATGCCTTGATAATGACATGGTACAAATCACTTTAAAACGTCTTCAATAAAAATTATGTACGTAGATGTTAGTTACCTGTAATTGTGTTGTATTAACTCCCAATTGTGACTTCAAAATATGTGTAAAGAAGGCGAGTTTAAAATTAACTAATTATTTTTTGTAAATAGAAAGATAGGTAAACATTAACAGTAAGTAAATAAACATACGTAACTAAGATTACTACAAACAAACATATGAATAGAAACTATTTTATTGCGCTGAGTTTTATGATTCATTGAACAAATAACTACTTTTTATATCAATTTATTTATGTATGATTATTTCATATCACTTTTTTTTTTGTTTTAGGTATATTACCAGTTTTTTTTAAATAAATTGTCAAAATTGTTTATTAAATATGCATAGTATAATAAACGCCTACCTATGTGCACAAGGCAAAGTACAAAATTAATTTTAGAAGTCATACTGTGTATCCTTGGGTAATTCACAGTGTTCTTATGTGTAGTTAATGGTTTTTGCGCTAATTAAGGCTAATAGCTTGACCAGAAAAAAGCCTGTATGCTATACTGTTGTACAATAATACTCCTATAAGATTTTAAACTTGTATGATATGGAATTACTTATTTTCATGTTTTTGATATATTTTTTGGATAAATATAATATTTTGGATACCATTAAGAACAGGTTTTATAAGAATAATTATTGAGAACTACATACATACATACATACATATCTGTCACGCCTGTCTCCCATTAGGGTAGGCAGAAACAATGGAACGCCAAATGCTTCGATTCAAACAAACCTCTTTCGCTTCTTCCACATTCATCAATCTTGTCATACACGCTCGTCGGTTACGGGTACTTTTAATTTGGCCCTTCTTCAGCACGTCGCCTATTTGGTCGACATACGTCCGTCTAGGGCGGCCCCTACCGACATCTCCATTCATTCTTGCTCGATAAATCTCTTTCGTAATTCTTCTTTCATCCATCCTCTCCAAATGACCAAACCAACGCAACATTCCTTTTTCAATTTTTGTCACTACATCGTCTTTCAGTCCACACTTCTCTCTAAGAGAATTGAGAACTAATATAACAATAATACGGATTTCTGACAACATTTACAAGATAGCAACACTGTGTGTTATAAAAAATTTGTTACATTCAGAGCCGTAAAATATATTAATAAAAAATAAATTAATAAAAAATCTGTTCTATGACAGTTCGTTCTCTTATCCCTTGGTTATATACTCTTTCATTCTGCATAAAATTAAGGAAGATAGAGAGTTTTTCCTATGATATTAATATAGTAATTCCGATTATAATAGAAAGAATAAACACGACTAACAAAGGAGAGTCTTTTATTAATATTTACGTACCTCAACAATAACTATATCTGTTAATTTATTTATTGAGAACCCATCTAATATTTTATCAATCTTGGTTGTTGTTTTAAATCATTACAATCTATAGGCGACGGTTACCACTTTCCATTAGGTGGGCGGTCAGCTTGTTTGCCATTCTAAGTTGCATTAAAAAAAATTACAAGTATTATATTTTGACCTTTAATACTAATTGTATATTGACATCTTTTTAATCGACTTTGGGTACAAAACCAACAAAATAGGTTCAGAACTAGCGAAGAAATACGAGTATATTATAATATACACACAAAAAATACAGTCAAATAAAAAATCTCCGTCGGGCCTCGATCGGCCGATATATACTGCGATACGTTCTACGATGAATTTATAACATATGTAATTTAGTAACTCGTAGAATAAGTTTGGTCGTTAACACATTGTCCGCTGAGTTTACTTGTTAAATACATGATGGGGGCTATTATTTAAATTTCTCATTATATACAATACGTCTACTCTGCAATTGTGGTCCTAAACAAACTTTCAATAAACTTTGTTTTCTTCAGTTATTAATTGGGTATATTGCTGAATAATTCTTCGAATGATCACTTAGTATTCCAACAATCGTATCCTACTCGTTCTTGTCATGGTTACTTTTTATGTACACGTGGAATGAAAAACAAACTGACGACCAACCTGATGAAAAGTGATAACCATATATGAGTATAGGCCACAACATTGGCAACACTATTACACCCATGGTAATAAAACAGTTTCATGTCAACTTAACTGCATAAATACGAAATTCCACTTAAGATTTATTTTTTTAAATAATTTAATTATACAGAATTTTAATAAAAATATTAAATACAAAATACAACAAAGCAAATACTCAATAGATTTGTATATTAGAAATAATCCGCTTGAAGATAATTTGATTTTGTAATAGAGATGTGAGTTTAATTCTATTACTTCCCTGTACCTACCTACCTAATACCTGTCCGAAACCTTCGCAGATACATCTCAATATATACATCAATAACTAAGTAATTTTTAAACAAACCTTCTTAAACTTAACAGCATTATGCACACTGTTTAAATGTGTTTAGGATAGTAACAGTCCGATTGTTAGCTTCGCGTGGGATTAAGATGATGTGAAACTGCTTTCAGAACCAGCAAACTAGTTTCCAATAGAACGGTTATGTGTACGCAACTACACAGTTTGCTCGTAGATTCTAATGTTTAGTTTGCGAATACACAACTTTGTGTTAGCTTCAAAGATTTTATGCTAATATCATGTGAAAATTATGAAACGGAAAAATATAACTTTATACTAACTAACCGAGTTTTTACTCGGAGTGCTTCCAATGCGCCGTCTTTATAAATACAGTTTTTATAATATTTATATTCCTCGTGTAAAAGAACTACCCGTCGAGTTTTTTTTTTTCAAATACTATTCCATAATCTAGTTCCATTTTCTAGAATAATATTTATATGAAACGTATTTATTTCTTCTCTGAATTTATATAGATGTAAACTTTAAAAATGCAAAGAGGTTTCTTACCTTATAATAAAAAAATAATGTAACTAAATCTTTGAACAATCCGGATGCAAATTAATTTCTCATCCCTTCTTTCTTATTAATAGACCTAGGTTTTTAGTCAGTTTTGTTCTACTAGTAAAACTTTTTTTTTCAGTCCGTTCTATTCTACAAGTAGAATTAAATCGTAGAACTATAAGGCCGATATTATCAGATAGTCGATATTAACGTAGAGAGCTTATTTGGTTACCGCTAGAATGAGCTCTAGAAACCATCGTGGTTGAATTTTTAATTTTGTATCAACTTTTTGAATTCGTTACGATGCGTACGATGCAACATGTCTTCATCATCGCCTATATCTTCATTATCATAATCATATTAGCAGTAACTGTCCACTGCTGCACATGGGTCTCCCACTTTTAGAAGAATTAGACAGTAGTTAACAAACGGGTTTACAACCGCAGTTACACTTTGGTGACGTTGCTGCCCATCCCTCTTTCCTCGTCCCTCCCTTTAGCCTTCTTTTACGACACCCACGGGAAAGGAAAGGCTGGCCCATTCTATGCCGGGGCCAGATGACAGAATATATCTTATTTGTACCTAATACTTTTTTTTTATGCAACAGAATGGCAAACAAGTTGATGATAGACATGAACTACAACATAGACATCATAGAATAGACTGTGTCGTCCATTGTACCCCTCATTCGTTACCTTTTCTGAGGACTAAAGTGTTATGCCTTTGTTCTCTGTAATTTCACTGCAATATCCCGTTCAAATCAAAACACAGCCATGTAAACACAGTAGAAACATGTGTGGATAAAGTCGAGGTCACCATTATAGGTTCTAAAGGGATTATTGAGTTAACGATTCTTAAATTTTAACGTCCATAGATAATGAAGACGTCATTACATTGAAAGACGTAAGTCGTCAGAACGCCTGTTTTATTGTTCGAATATAAAACACTTTATAACGCCATTTGATTGTAACACGTCCATAAGGAGTGGGTTTATGGTGAAATTTTACATATTAATCATTGCTATTAAATCGTGTGCCTAATATCTTCAAATAATATACCTACTTACTCGTTTAACTACCATATTTTATCAGATGTCATTGTGCAAAGTCATCTGCATGGGTCTCTTACCCACTCCTATTTTTGCTGCTAAGTAGCTACGCTTTTAAGGCTGTGTTTCAATTTGAAAGTCGGAATATAGTAAAATTTATTAGATAAGGAGACAACAATTAATCCTCAAGAATAGCAATGCATAAGGGGTACCTTGGATATTACAGTATTCCATAGACTAAATATAACGTACTCTATATAACGTAATCTATATCTATCCCCCCAAGGGGAAGGTTTATGTTCAGCAGTGGACAGTTAAAGGCTGATATGATGATTATTACATATTGTACAATTTATTTACGTTAACTTTTATTGAACATCTTATCTTTTCATGACCTCCAGGGGTAATGGTAATCACATAGTTTTACGTAAATAAGGTTCTGGGTATGTGTTTAGGTTAGGAACTTTTCACAATTTATTATGACCTGAGTGCTTGAATTGTCTACCATATTTTTCCAGTTTAGTTTTTATAACGCATGATGTCCTAGTATCTCATAATTCAAGGTACCATATGTAGTTTAAGTCGATTAGTGCGTGTGTGAACGGAACTTACCTATATGTTACATATAATAAATCATAAATCACAGTAAATTAGTTTTTATTGTTAAAAATGTAAATGAAATGACAACAATCTGTATAGTATTTTCTTATATTTATTACAAAATTGTTGTACAGTAGCTTGAATAATAAGAGACCATAAAAACAATTAGTAAAGTGTGCTATAGACAATTAGTAAAATGTATGCGTCAAATGTAAATCAACATAAAATAAGAAACAAAATAAAAATAGTACAAAATGAACAAAATTTTACAACTTGAATGCGATTCTTAAGGCAGTCGCATAATAGGCAAATAGCACTGACTTCAACTGATTATATTTGTCATACAAACTGATTAACTTCACGATATATTCAAATATGGAACAAGCAACATTATCAAACAAATATTTCTATACATCGACCTTAAGGCACTGGTATTGGAACGCCTCAACTATGACAAGTAAATCTCTCAATATGAACAACAAAACACACAGTCACATATACTGCAACGACAACAAAAAAAAAAAACATTTTAATAACTTTGTACTTTTAGGTTCCTGTAAAAGAACACAACGTTACATTTAATTAAGTTCTTTATGTAGTAACATTCAAATAAATTGTTATTACAAAAGTTAACTTTAACCGATTTCAAAAAAAGAAGTTATATGTTCTACTGTATATTTTTTATGTTTATATAAAAGTAATCCAATAAATAATTATTTATTTTATAGCACAATTCATACCACATCTATTTGGAGCCAGAAAGATCGTTCTATATAAATTAAATGTAGATTAAGTAAACGATATCACACATTCATAATAACTATTCCATAATCGTATAAAGTACATAACTGTAACGGAAGACTGAACATTGAGTCTCATAAATGCATATTGGTATATTTAAAAGCTGAAATCAACTTGAACTAACGTATTTAATCTCAATTGTGTAGATGGTGGTATAAAATTATAAGATCAATCAAAATACAATAAATAAACTAAATATCTGATAAACATTAACATAATAGTGTTTCTGTGATACACAAATATACAGCACAATGAAACGATTTAGACATTCATTGACTTATACGTTGGCAATTTATATGGACTCAAAATGTGTCTATGAGAGAGTCAATCTTTAATTAATTTCGAGAATAACTTAAACATTCATACTGTATAATAGAAAAACAAAGGTGTTTCCGAGAAAGACTGGAACACAACAAGCACACGCTCTTAAAGAAGCACGAGTAAAAAAAAAAGTTTATCCAAATTAAAGCACTGCTCTCAGCACTCTCATAAATAGTTTTCAGCGGAAACCTTTCGGGCTCAAATGGTGCATGTTAAAGTGATAGGCGAGAGTAAGCAACGCGGTGCGATAATCGAATATAAGTAGAAAGAATTCTCCCAACCACTCAGTGGGGGAAATTCTTTCTACCTGTTCTAGTCAACGCTGCGAACGCATTAGCCGCTCGCACTGCGCCAGTAAATATTTCTTTTGCTGTTCGTCGTATAGCAATATAATTTTGCCCGAACCGGAACTCGGGAACATTCCTAGCACCTTCTTTTTGGCAGTCGGTATGTAGACACCTTTATTTACAGCTGTTGGCACTTCGGGAATCTCCGACCAGAGGTATGTCCACACGATCTGTTCAATTGGAGTAATACTTTTTAGATACACTTTAAAATGCACAGTACAGTGATGATTAATGTATTATTTAAAATATTAGAAGTATTAAGCATTGAGATATAGTCCTTTTAGTTGTATTAGGTATCATTTAAATATGTTATTTTGTCCAGTATCAATATTATGCTCGTGTTGTAACCGTGACGCCTATCATTTTAATTAGCTCTGATTTTTTTTTAATTAGCTCTTTTTTTGTCCCGACCAATTTACAATTTCTATCAAACATGAAAGATAGACTGGTAGTAATCCCTTTTATGGGATAAATACGTCATTATATTAATTTTTTTTTCTTAAAAACTCTGAATTTAAGACATTGCTGTACTTAAGTGTTACAAACAAACAGTTATTAGTTGCTTGCACAAAAAATACATTAGAATCAATTCTCAAACATTCACGTAAATCGCATGATACTCATATATGTAGTGGTTTCCTAAATTATTCTTAAGGCCGAACAGAATTGGCCATTTTTTTAGATAAATGTATAAAACACTATTAAGTTAAATAAACAGTTAGCATAAAAATAAAACTGACCTGCCATCCGCCGAACACGTTATTCTTCTCCAAGTAGAGAAGCCGTTTATCAGTGCACATGGCCACCTCTTTAGCTGGTATCACCCACACATGCGCCTGGTAGTTATCCGTACTCACAAATTTACCCTGTACAGTAACAATTACAAAATAAATACAAATATTTTTTGTACTGAGACAACAAATACAGTTTAAAACACTCTCTGTCTAAGCAGTATTTAACAAACTCCTGTCAAAGTAATTCAATACTATTTTTTTTTATACAACTTAGAATGGCAAACAAGCTGACGGCCCACCTGATGGAAAGTGGCAACCGTCACCTAAAAACATGAGCAGTACCATGGACATAACAGAGTATACTGTTTCGCCCACGATACCCCCCATGCGTTGCCATTCCTGAGAACTCAGGTATTATTCTTCTGTACCCAGTTTATTTATAATTTTATATGCCAAAATATTTCAATTTATAACCATCGTGCTGAATTCCAGGTGCATTCATCTCCTCATCACGATGGGCTAACTGACCTGCCCTTTCATTCTCACTTATCATCCCTCACTGGTGCCCCGCCAGCGTATACCGTTAGCGCAAGCGGAACATCAATGAGGGATGATAGGATATGATGAGGCAGGCTGCCATTCCATTATCATCTATTAAAAGAACGATAGTGAATGTATTTATGTATGTATTAAAAGATTAAATTGCCCCTTTTATAAGTGAATCTATCTACTTAATCAAGTAGACCTTTCTCTGAGTTTTGGTAATCTACTAAGTAATTTTTACCCAATAGTTTATTAATATCACGTGTAAACAACACTAATGGGTGAAATATAAAACAAACCTTTTCAAGTTCTGAAAGTATTTTATATCCTTCAGCCTGAAGCCTCGAATAAGGCCTAACCCCTGAGTCAGCCGGTAGGTAACGCGCTGCGCGACGTTTAGTCACTTCCTCAGAGAAATCTGCCGCTCTGTTACGTAAAATGCAAGTTAAAGGTTACTAACTATCAAAGAGTTATCTATAAGAAATAATTTATTAAACAATATAATATAACAAAGCTTTGATAATATTAATATAAAGCAAAATAAATCAAACCATGACGAAAACAAGCAAGCATTATTTTACAGTGCATATACAACATAAAATAAAAATACTGTTTAATAAGTGTAATGATTTACTACATTACTTTTAAAGAAAGTTTCTTTTTTTTTTATCTAGGTATTAACGTTTAGCTAATTTACATAGCTGCCATTTGCTACACTATTCTCTAGCAGCAAAATACTAGAACTTTCAAAGACTAAAAATAAATACTAGTAATTTATAAAGGTAATTATACTCCTAATTATAGTTGTAATAGTAGTAAAAATAGTATTGGACAAAACCCCAAACAAATATAGTATTATTTTGTAGTTAAATTGGTTTGAAAAGAGTAATTGCCTTCTTCTTCTCTTCGATATCCTTGCAATTCTACACAATAGGTAACAACGTTCCCAGCCTAATGTCAGTATTATATTATTAAAAAAAATTAATAAGCTTAATAAATACATCTATATAAATAATGATTTCTATTCTATTGTAATAGATTCTAGTATCGAAAAGAATTTTATATTCAAATTACATCTGCACTACACTTGACCAATAATAGGATGGCACTACTGGAACCTTCTAACAGAGGTGAGCAATCCAGAAGTGAAGTCAACTACGCCGCCGACTGGCCTCACGAGTAGTCCTAGGGCACCTTGGCCTAGTCCCTTAACGAATCCCCCCGCGCCGCCCTCATGAGCGCCTTGCAATGGGCGGACGACTATACCACACACACCATCCACTACTCCCTACGAACAACCAGCGTTACTGCTCTTACGAAATTCTATACTTTTCTTTACAACTTGGAATGTCAAACTAACAGCCCACTAACAGAAAGTTGTAACCATCATCTATAGATATGAATAGCATTATGGAGTTATCCGTATCCTGTCCCCCCCCCCTCCTCATGGTCCATGACTTAATAATATCAAAATTTACTAAAATGGTATGTCCAACTTACCATATTTTTATGAATGCACTTTCAAATCAAATTGTACAATTTCATAGGGGTTGTGAGTTTATTTACTTTCAGTAATGTATACGATGCATATGTTAATTTATATAATCGCTGTATTTACAAAAGCACCTACCTGTAAATATATTTAATATAACAAACTGTCTTTTTAATTCATTAGAGATGCAATTTAGTAACAAAAATGTAAAAAAAAAAAACATTTATGCTCTGTAAAATAATCACTCAATAACAGAAAGCAATTCCACAATAAAGCGCAATTCACATTATATATCAAATCAAATTATATGCTGCAAATTAGTCTTGTCAAATAAAAAGCAAAGCAACGGCACCCATATACAAAAGTCATGCAAATCCTAAAGTGTCAAGGTCACCTCTTAACAGCATCGAGCGAACCAGAGGCGAAGTCTACAACGCCTGCTGTAGGACGGGCAACTAGCCCCATCGCGCCCTTTCCCAGCCCCTTGAAGAACCCTTCTACGCCCTGATCGCGAGCGCCTTCTATCGGTTTTGTAAATACCCCCGTCACGCCGTCAACGACACCCTGTTTGGTTTCATTTATATTTACATTTAATTAATTTGATTTCGTTGAATTTAACTCCAAACAAGAACAAAGATTAAAAAGTAAATTTAGATCAAGAAAATTTGTTACATTTACACTCATGTTATATTTGATGTTACAGAAACGTACCACAAACTTTTTAAATGCATTAATTTGTTGTATATATACAAACAACGTTGTATATTGTTTTTTTAATCTAAACCTATATTCTGTATTTTTCGTTTAAATTCACTTTATAATTACTATTTTGTAAAGGATTTTTAAGTTTAAAGTAAACTAATAATATTAAATTTAAAGTAAACTAGTAATTTAGTATTTTTTTAATTTTTAATTTTAATTTCTAAACTTACCATAACAAGACCTTTCCCACTACGTGCGAGGCCTTCTTGTAAGTTCGCCGGTGGTTTGTTCATATTGTCACGTCGACGACGTTGATAATCCTATAAAAATAGTTTATTTTATTAAAAAAAAAATAGTAGATTTATAGATTCTATTACAATAGAACAAAATAACATTTATAGGGGACATCAAAAAATCCTTTTACAACGGTAGGCAGTTATTATCGTATGCTTACTTGCAGTAACGATATCTCCCTTTCGTTTCGGTTTACTTTAAGCACGACGTAGGGCCACCCCATCTTTAGCAAACATAGGGAAAATGTGGTCGATTTATATGAAATTTACAACGTAATCTTGTCAAGCGAGAGCGCTACAAGTTTGTGATCCATTGCGCCAGTGATGCGTGAGACGGTACCAACTCTGCCGTCTACCGTATGCCCCACCAGTGACGCCAGAAATAGGCTCTCCACAAAATTATGAATAGACAAAAACGTATCTGTCTTTCACATAATTAATAGTTAAATACGTCTAGATATATAGAGTCGGTAAAAACTATAATGAGTGTGACCTTGTCGAGCGAGAGTGCGGCCAGCCCGTGTCCCATGGCGCCGGTGATGCGTGAGACGGCGCCGGCCGCGCCGCCCACCGTGTGCCCGACCAGTGACCGCACGCCCAGGAACAGACCCTCTGCGAACTCGCCCGGGCCCTGGATAGCGCCCTATACACACACAGCACCGCACCGGGTAAGTTACACGGTCATTACACTAATGTATATCATACTAATGTTATAAACTGGTGGGAAAAATATTGTAAGTAATGAGGATTTTAATCTCTATTGCTAGCAATATATATAGTCAGGTCGCCTTTGCAAGCCATCGTGGTAAATGATTGTTGAATTCATCACGATGGGCTAACTGAACTTCTACTTTTACTTCTTTGTCCTCACTCGTGTCCTGCCAGCGTATACCGATACCGCAAGCGAGGTTACAATTCTATTTTCTTTCCCTTAAAAAAACTATCACACATCCTATTATATATATATATTACTAATAAGTTCGTAATAATGTATAGATGTTTGTCACTTAATAAAATGATTGAATAGATTTAAATACACTATTAAAATAGTACAAAGAATAATATTCTTGCTCAATAAATCTCTTTCGTAATTTTTCTTTTATCCACCGTTTTCAAATGGCAAGACCAACGCAACATTCCCTTTTCGATTTTTGTCACTACATCATCTTTCAGTCCACACTTCTCTCTAATCACACTGTTTCTCACTCTATTTTTTAATATAATACCACAAATACTTCCCAGAGTTCTCATCTCTACAGCACAATTATCTTACTTTCATGCTTCTTCTGCCATACTCACGGCTCGCTTCCATAGTGTTGGTGTCAGTACTCTCTGAATTATGGCAAGATGAGCCTTGATCGATATATTGCCATAATTGAGAGGGGTGCACCGTTAACAATGTTTCCCACTTTCACTTTCCTTTCAATATGTTTTTCACACTTTCTATCCCTCGTAAACAATGAAACCAAAACACGAGAGATATTGAAAATATTCTTACTTGGAAGGGCTCGTAGAACAGGTCCTCAACGCCTTTCTTCAAACCAACAACGAGACCGTAAGGGTTACCGATCACGTCCAGCCCTAACACTAGCACATACAACTGTTTGAGTGCTTGCCCCGTGTAATGACTCTGCACTTGACCGATCAACTCTTTTTGTGATAAGAACTCGTAATTTCTCTCGTAATAAGACAATCTGAAAAAAAAATTGCATTGAAAAAAGAAAGTTATAAAAATCTTACATATGAATAATTATTAGTTATAATATCTATCCAAAATACGAATTAAAATATTTAACGTATAGTTACATATAAGGCGCTAGTATACAGTATTCATTAATTCATTGCAGATTATATACCAGAATAATTAGCAAGGAAATTAGTAAAGACAGATGCAGATAACAATAAAATAGAGAAAATATCCTGAAAAGGAAATTTATGCTCATAAATGTATATTTCACTCGCAAAGATTAAGGGTCTGTATCACAATGTATAAATAAAGTTATAAGTAGTTATTTTATAATCTAATTATCTACTCAAACTTACTTACTTATTCTTCTTGTTAGATACATTAGTTTCACAATCATCCAATCAGTAACTTATAGTACAAAGTAAATACTCAATAGAAGATATTTTATAATAAAAAAAATATAAACTTACTTGAACACAACGTCGTTCATATCCGTCAGCGTTACACCGATACTTTGCAACACTGTACCCACGAACGTTGGGAGTTGAGTCGCGCCGCCGAGTGAGAAAGACACGTGAACCTAACAATTTAAATATAAATATTGTAAATCTTTTAATATATCAATTAAGTATGTAAATTATGTACAATAAAGATTTTTACAATACAATAAGTATTATTATAAAATAGTCTAATATAATAGAATTTAATGATCGAAGAATAGACAGCAGCCTATGTTTATCAGTGGACATTCAACGGCTGATATAATAATGATGAAATAGTATGTAGACTGATGAGAAATGACTAACAAAAACGTATTTCCCATTGTAAAATTTCAACATTCAAATTAATGTCTTAATTATTTTATGAAAATAAACGTAAAATTATTATATTATTATTCCTTTTCTTATAGTGTAAACAATTATTTATACTATAATAACAAACAAACCTTGAGGGGTGATAAATGCAAGTTGTCGTAGAAATTCTTTTGACCAGAAGCAACGCCCATCGCCGCTAGTGCCTCTAATGGTTGACCTGCTTTTTCAAGATCTAATTGGAAGGCATCAAGCTAAAACAAAAGAGTATTATATTACTCGCTTTTTAAAAGTAATTGCTTATTATTACGATTATATACATGTTTTTTTGAAATAATTAAAGTATGAAAATATGTATGTAACTTAAAATTTTTATTCTCTTGTCAATTTTATTTTATTAACAAATTAATGTGTACTCGTATAATAATAAATGAAAATGTATGAGACTTACAGCTTCCTGTTCAGTGAGCAGCCGCTGGGGGAACATTCCCATGAGGGCGTTGATGAGCCCCATATCCACCTTTACGTGGAATTCTTGTATAAGCATCTTGTAGTACTTGTACTGCCGCACTTTACTATGTTCCATTATGCGTTCCACTATAGACACCTCTATGAACGGTTTCATACCTGAAAACGAGTTTATATTCAAAATAACCCATTAAAAAACGTCCATAAAAATATAGGATTTATATTATAAATTACGACTTGTCTTTTTTTTTAAATTTCTTTAAGAAGGAAGGCCTGTGAGAATATGTATTAAAATATTATATGCAGATAATGTATAGCCATCTCATAGAACCATATATTTAGACTGAAAAAAAAAACAACGCAAAATAAAATATTTTTCAAAGTGCGAAATCTGAATTGGAGGAATTGTTTTTCAGTTAAACGTCAAAAGAATGAAATTGAAGCTGTAAGGGAAGTATGAGGATTAGCTAGCTATTTCCAAATTAACAAGATAATAGTACAAACCGCTCGGGTCGACGTTGGCGATGGAGCGCGGCGGCGGTACAGGCGCAAGCACGACGGGGAACGTGGGCAGCGGCAGTTGCTGGTCGAGCTGCAGCCGGTGCAGGCGGGCATGCAGGCGGCGAGAGTGCGGCGTGAGGCCGTACGACGCCCACAGGCCCGGCTGCAGCGTGCGTCGTAGCAGACGCGGCGACGGCTTCAGGATACGCATCTCCTCGAAATCAACCTACCCCGGGTAGGTATTCAAATATTTAGACAGGGTGCAACTGATTACGAGATTTTTTAAGAAGTTTACTGAGAGACCAACTTTAAAAGTGAATATTTCCTAAGCGTCGTACAATAACAACTTTGTTATAATTGTTATACTACAGATCGGTCGTTTTTCTTAAATTAAAGCTCCCTTAATATATTTTATTTTTAATTAACTTAGAAAGGCAAAAATGCTGACGGCCCACCTAATGGAAAGTGATAACCGTTGTCTATAGACATGAGCAATACCATGGACATAACAAAATATACTGTTTCTCCCAAGATATCGCCCATGCATTGCCATTCCTGAAGACTCAAATGTTATTCCTCTGTACCTTGTATTTTTCACTACCAGAATATAGAAGTAATTAAAACATCAAGGATTATACTACTAACATCTTTTATAATAATATTGTAGAATGCAATAAATAAATTGAATTGAATACTTCCAAAAGGTTTAAGAGAGACGCGTAAAGAATTCTAAGCTATATATTATTATCGATAAAATTTTATATATAACTTACCTCAAGTTTATCCTCCAACTGCACACGTGACGCTATAGGTTCTTCGCTGACCATTTTTTCCGCTATATACCGTTGATAAGCCTCTTCGAGCTGTATCAATTTCGGACCTTCCAACTTTTTGTATCGACGAGCACCTACTTTGCACTGCTCCCATATAATACCAGAACTAAAATGATAAACAATAATATACACAATTTTTTTTTTTTCATTTAAGAGTTTCCTCTTGTCGGTGTAACTAATTCATGCATCTTCCTCCAGCCAGCTCTATCCCAGGCCATATCCTTTATCTCCCTATACGACATGACGCCTAGTGTTTCCTTTATCTGTCCCATGTAGTTAATTCTCGGTCTTCCTCTTCCTCTTTTGCCCTCTATCTTTCCTTCTATTATGCTCTTAAAAAAATCGTCATGTCGTATAAGGTGGCCCAGCATTTTGCCTCTTCTACATATACACAATACAATACACAAAATAAAAAAAATACCCAGATGTTTATATGAAGTTGTAAAAAATTATTTAAAAACTTTCAAAACGAACTATAGGCATGGCAGGCATAGAATAGGCCATTCCCTTTTCCCCCGTAGGAGTCGTAAGAGATCGATGGTAGAAGGATGGGCAACAGCTGATATGATGATAAAAATTTTAGTGGGGCATTTATGTGAAACTTATTCAATCATTAACGTTTTAGTTCACTTCGTTAAATGAAAATTATTTAATTGACAGTAAATTCGAGATGCGATATGAACACACTGAAGGATTATTTAAAAATCCATACTTCACAGTTTGCATAGAGATCAAGAAATCTAAATCATTTATCCATATAAAGCATTTTTTAGCACATTTTTAACGTTATAATAGTCAATCTACGTCATTGCTACCTTTAAAACTTGACAAATCGACAAAATGGCGTGTTAGATACGTACTTGGATATACTAATGTATAATATCTCGAGCAGCTCCGGGTCGTTGACGAGCGAGAGGCCCATGCCCTGCATGGACAGCACGATCTCCGTGTCGACAAACTCCGCCTCACCGATGGTGTGCGCGCCGCTGGCAAGCAGCGCGTTGTCCGTGAACAGCACCACACGCTGCAGCCCGTCCAGGAACGACACCCACCATAACTTGGTGGTCTCGTTTATCCTGTTCAAATTTAATAACAACTATAATTACAACTGGAAATAATGCACATCAGTATTTAGGTCTCGAACTTAGATCTTCTGAGCTCTAGAAGATACGCCAAGAACCACGTATCAGCAAAAGGACGCATCAAACTCGACGTTGGTACTTTGACTAAACAACAGGACTGGCTAGTAACTACTTCATTCAGGGGATAAAAATTATGTACTAAACATCAAGTCAACTAAGGCCGAGCCTGGGTGTATAGAAAATTAAATTCACTGCCTACAGTTATGGGGTTCGATACATTAGACAATTTTTTTTGTAGGAAATTCATTTTATATATATATATATATATATATATATATATATATATATTTTTATATATTAAGGAATATATACGATAAATACATACATGAATTCGCCGATTCCGTCTTTTCTTAGATCATTTTCTATTTCCTTCTTCTTGTGACCTTCAAATATAAGTGTTCGAGGTCCGGCCGGATTATCCCACGTGTACAACATCTTGTTCATAGACGGTAGTTTTCTGTAAAAAAAATTTTTGTCATTTTTTTAATTATTTTTATTACTTATTTTCTACAATAATTTATTATACTCTACTATAATTTATTATATTTATTTAGGACTGGTGATCCGGCCCGGCTTCGCACGAGTAGACAGAATTTTTGAAAATAATATATGTTTCTATGTTACTCGCTAATAATATAGTAAAAATGTATACAACCGTTTCAGTAATTCTTAAATTCATCCATTACAAACAATCAAATCATTTCTCTTTATAATTTTAGTATAGGATAAGAATTGATGCTTTGTTAGCTTTGATGTTTTATTTATTGAACAAAAATTCTAATCCTATCTGTTGATAAAAAAGTTATCAGAAATGACAAAAGTGTTTTAAGACATTTTTGCTAGTTCAATTATTTAACACGTCACTTCTTTTCTTTTCATTTAAGAGTTTCCTCTTGTCGGTGCAACTAATTCATGCATCTTCTTCCAGCCAGCTTTATCCCAGGCTACTACGTCACCTAAAAACGCAGCATCAGCTGTTTATTTCTGCGTTTATGTGGGAATCAAGAAGATATAAAGGGTTCATATTCAATGCCAAATTTCAAAATACTGCTGAAGAGACATAAATGCATCAACACGAAATCAATTTACATGATGGGAATAGCGAGTCAGCAGTAATCCATTACAAGAAGTCACTATCTAACTCGAAATAAAGCTGCACTAACCTGACGTTAACGTTCTCTTTTTCGTAGAGGGTGATGAGGTGCTCGGTGAAGTTGACAAGCAGCGCGGGCGCGTGGCCGTCGCGGTACTGCCGCACCGTCACGTACGTGCCGCCTTCACTCAGCTGCACCTCCACGTGTAAACCGCCGTACTACGACCAATAATCATCATTATACCAGCTTTTAAGAGTTCACTACTGAACATAGGTCACCTCTATTAGAGGGATCATGCCAATAGTTACCACGTTTGGCAAGTGGTTTAGCAACCCCAACTAGGTTGTGATGATTTTTATAGAAGTACACTGCTGTTCATCCCTCGACCATTAAGTTCCCTTATTCGCCTCTTACGACATCCACAGGAAAGGAAGAGGTGGCCCATTCTATGTAGGGACCACACGAAAAATTATATCGATATATGGTACATATGGTAGAGATTTCCAATCACACACAAAATATATCCGAGCCAAAACTCTGCTCCACAACCAGTCAGTAGAGTATGAATACAACTAACTCAACCTACGTAAACGACAAATCATCCTTGGTGTGACTTTTGGCCATGAACATAAAATAGTATAATTATAATTTGCTTTTACGCATACCCGAGTGTACAAGATCACGGCTGATAGAAGGTGACAAAAACACTACCTATGCACATTTGAAGAAACTCTTGGATACTTTTTTTACCAGATTTGTACACTGATTTATGTACACTGCATCAATGAACAGTTATTTTTGTGGTTGTTTAATTCCTTGTCTGTGACAAGCTTCTGTGATATAAGGTGATAGCGTGTATGAATACTCATTAAATGCAAGTCAAGCGTTTTTGTTAGTATCCATGTTTTTCACTTCCATTCGTAATATTTTTCCACACAAACTTCATTTTGTGAAATTAAAAATTACCTCGTTATTAAGTTTTAGACAGACGCTATGTTGCTCGGTGTACAGGAACGGTGCAGCGTGTTCTGTAGAACCGGCCACTCTCAACCGAAGCAGCTTGTCTTCCTTTTCTATTACTGGCCACAGTGGGGCACTCGAATTTTGCTCAACCTAAATAATAAATCAAAATTACTCAAAAAAGATATAACAATACACAAAAAACTTGGTATATATGTTTAAAATTATATTACCTAATCACATATAGTTGTACAGATTTGGATTATTGTTATTAAATTTGACAACAGTCTTACCTGATATTAAATGACGCCGTAGGCTAAGATAAATCAAGCAAACTCAAATAATGTCTCTCTAGCTTTGAAAGATTATTATTTCTTATTTAATTTATAACCAAATGGAGAATGCGCTTTGAACACAAAATGGATGAAATTTGAAGTAATTTCATGTGTCTGTCATCCAACTTACACTCCACACGGAGTATCGAAGAATAGCTGACAGAAAAAAATACTAAACAAGAACAAGCTGTCCTACACCCCAGTCTCTTACCTCTTGCCAAGGATCGGCAGATCGATGTAACTCTTGGTACTGGATCGCAAAAGGTGCTTCATTGATGATAAGGAAGTATGGTGTAAATATCACCATTTTCGTCAAACTGTTGAATGTCAACTGATTTGTAACCGCCACCTAAGTGAATATTTTTTTTTAAATTACAAGGAGATAAAAATCCAGTAACTATGATACAATGTTCTTACTCTATATTTCTAAATTTGATTTTATAAAAAAATTATTAAAAACATTTTAATTTTGTTGGTGGCAACTTGACCAGCAAATTTTTTCTTTTATATTAATACTCAACGTAATTTTTATATTAATATCTGTTCACTACGTTTTTCTTATATGTATATTATGGATTAAATAGTTTTTTTTTTATACTACTTAGAATGGCAAACAAGCTGACTGCCCACCTCATGGAAAGTGGTAACCGTCACCTATAGACATGAGCAGTACTATGGACATAACAGAGTATACTGTTTCGCCCATGATACCTCCCATGCGTTGCCATTCCTGAGGACTGAGGTGTTATTCCTCTGTACCCAGTAAATTCACGCCTTATTAAAAATTCACCCCTTCAAACCGAAACACAGCCATGCAAACACAGATGCTTCACGGTTGAAACATGAATGGGACAGAGGTACCCAAGCAATCGACTTTTGTACAAAGTCTCCCTCTGGTTGTAGTTATCAATTTCTTAAAATACATCATACAATAGTCAAACAATTTTCATTTTAAAAAAGTCACAACTATATCGAATATACTGATTCTACCATTCATAATAGAGAATGTAATATTTTAATCATAAGGCTCTCCATACCTGATAAGTTCTACCCTCATGTTTACATATAACCACGCCAGAACTTCCTGGCACATCCAAGGAAAACTTCTCGGACCATTCGCCGAATTCGACACGAATTGCAGCCTTCTTTTTGCCAAAGAAGTTTTTCGCACGGAACGAGAATAATATTGGCTCCTTATATTCTTTTGGATGAAATATTACGTTTCCAGTTTCATCTGCGTTCTGTAATCAAATTTTTATTTTAAACAATCCTTATCACTCTGAAGTACTGGTTTAGTATAAGATGATATTTAAAATAGAAACATAATGACACCCCTGCCAACTAATGCAGTTTAAACCTTAGGATTTAGATGATAGAATTGAGATTTCCGAGTGCCAGAAATAGAGTGCTTTTGTATGAATTGCGAAATCAATGAAAGGAACAGGTAATGATAATAACTCTATTCAATAATAAAATATAGCTAACTATAGAATATTCCTTATATATTTATGTAGAATAAAAAAGCATTTCACAAGAAACAAAAATAGGAATATAAAAAGGCATTCAGACAGCAACCTTAAAAAATATGTATTTCGATAATAACTACCCATTTTTAATTGAAAAAAAAAGACAATTTCTTCTGATTATCATGAATTACTGTGTTACATAATAAACAAATAATTTAAAAAAGTGCAATGTGATGACATGCAACATATTAAGATATTATATTAGTATGCCAAATATAAAGATAAAAACAAACATAATGGAAATAAACAGTAGGGTCATTATAATCCACACTTTATCCCTTGTACAGAACCGACAAATAAATTCACTAACAAAATTATTTAGTACGATTAATTAATAATGTTTTATTAAACATGAGTTTAATAAAACATTATTAAACCCACGTTCCCACATTAAACGTTCATTTACACCTAAATGGGCGCCCAATAGGGTTACCACCTTTGTTTTTATCATACATATTATCTCATTTTATCAGTTATTTATTGTTTAGACTACAGCGACGGCGGCCATTTAAGTGTAAATATTTCGTATTGAAGAAGTGTAGTGTGTATAATATACAGAATTTTGGTGCTAAGAACTAGAATGAAATAAATATAAAAATATTAATATTATAACATAGATTATTGTCTCATTCTAAACATCATATTTAGATTATGGCAGAAAAGATTCAAACAGTTCTTACATAATTGTTTATCATTGGAACAATAGCTTTAAATAATTTACTTCCAAATATTTAACTTATCAAATTTAAAGAACTATTATGAGAAATATTCCTATTACCTTAATTAGATTAGCTTATAAAAACATCACTTTTGATTTTTAAAAGTATTTAGTGACACTTAAAAATCTTATTCCCATAAACCCACAAAGAAAGCATTGCAAGAATTGTGAAATATACTTATATTATATTATACAAATATGTACAAATATCGTCATCATTGTAGCGTCCAAGAAACTTATTTTCTAGAATATTCGGATTGTATCATTGTACATGAAACAGAATGGAATGTTGCTCCTAACGTGACATTAGCTACAAATCTAGAAGCCGTAGATCCCTTGTGCGCAACCACCACATAATACCGTTTGCACTCACCGGCAAACATGAAGTATGGCGTCTTATAAATTTACTGCAAGGTGAAAGTTTTATCTGTAATTTACATATACTTATGATAACACTCTCAAATGTCTATTTAAAATTTTGTGTCTTTCTTTCTAACTAAAATCTTAGTTTGATAGAAAGTGACAAAACATAACAAATTTAAATATATATTATATATAAATTATTCAATTTTTTTGAAGTATAAAAATAACATAATATATGATGTACTCTATTAAGTAATATCAGAAAGGCAAGAAGGAGATATATCTCAATCGACTAATTTCAAATAAACTTTTACTATACCGTCTCAATTTGAACTTTATTGGGCTAAGTTTAATACAAAAATGTGAAGTAAACCGATTACGTGTTCGTAACTAATTTATACAAAATCATTAAGTGACTGTACTGACCTGGAAATTAAATCTTTTAAAAGTGATTGGACAAAATTATTCTACCTACCGAATATCATAACATACCGTCATAGGAGCCAGTTATACAAAAAAAAAACAGCCGTCTCTTATAGACGTGCCAGTTAAAGTGGCTGTTTTCTGCACAACTAAAAACTCAAACTACAGTACTAGGATTATGTTGTGACCCCACTGCGCATGCTATAAAATATCAATACTTTCAATACATACAGTTAATTGAAACCAAAATCAAACTATCGCTTTGAGATGAAGCTTGTTAAGGAAGCGGATTTTAAATTAATAAAAAAAAAGTATATATCTAGAAATTTACAATCTGCTAATCATCTCAAAGATACCTTGTTGGGAGTGCTGGAGTCTTTTTCTGGTTTCTTTGATTTCTGTAATCATGTAATGTTTATGGCCAATTGTGTTTGAAAAGTTTTTAGTTCACAAATACAAAATATAATGAATTCAAGATACTGTTGAACGTACAATTATAAGTTGATCATGAAATACTTAGATTGATAGAACAAAAATACAAAATTTACAATCTTTAGCTATCATATAATATATGAAAGATAATTGCATTCTTATAATTTTATTGTGAAGACAATGAGTGTGAGAATAATCTTGGATTAACTCAAATACAACTATCATTCAATTCAATAGACTTAATATTAGAATGTAGACTGCTTGGCTAAGTGCAGGGCATTGTCTTACTTCGAGAAAATTCATCTTAACCTCTTTATTTACGTGACTTTAATTCTAAAGTGATTCTCACACATCCACACAAGTACACACAAACAAAAATCTAACACATAAATTTACTAGTTAGCATAGTTATATAGTGAGTACTCAGAATACAGAACAAATGGAAAAGATCCTACCCTTGGATGAATATCCACATAATGTTGCTAGTTTCGAAAAGTTTATTGTGTAAAATCATGCTTGAAAAATATCTAAAGTGCCTAACTGCACCCAGGCAACCATATTCTAATCCATTTTTAAACTTTTAAGATAACGAAACACCTATCAAATACCTTTTATTTTATGGAACTCGCAAAAAAATTATGGTATACCAACAATTTTTTTTTACATTATCACACCTAAAGACTATAATATATTTTAAGCCTTAAAATCTGACAGATTTACAGATTAAATAGAGTTGTTTTATAAATTGACACTTAAAGCTTAGACAAAAGAGAACAGGATGATAAAACTGACAAAGTTTTAAATTTGCAAATAAAAAAAATTAAGCCTCGGCTTGTTCTGAATTCTGAGAGTAAATAGTAAAGTTGAGAGTCATACTAACCCTGTAGCAGAGCGTGAATCCGGTCTTGTTGAGCATCCAGAAGGGGCAATAGAGCGACAGCACCTGTGTACCGTCTGTATCTACACTGTGCATGCCCAACTCTAGGGTCATGACGGCGGGGCTGTCGTGCGACTCGAACGTCCATACCGACAGCTCGCTCTCAGCGTCAGGTAGGTTCTTGGTGCACACCCAGCACTTGTCTAAATAGTTCTCTATCTGTAAATCAATTATTTTATATTTGTAACAGTAGCTATCTTTTTATGTCTTGAAACGGCAAACAAGTTAACGGCGTTTCTTATATTGTAACTGTACCATCGTCTTTAAACAAATACCATGGCTACAGTGTACATTGCAAAACTGTAATTAATTTCCTAAATACTAATGGATGTGATGAAAGAGTAAGAATATAAGTATCACCATTGCTTTTCATTTCCAGGATATAGTAAAATGTGACTAAGGGCAAAGTACAATGTACCAGCCCAATAGAAGAAAAACTCGAAATAAAACCCTAAACTCACAAGACAGTGTGTTTATAGATTATGTCTAACAGTGTAACTGTCTTAGTGAATAGTTAAAAATTTTGGTAAATCACAAGGAGTATTATCCTATGTTATCAAACCTACAATACAATAAATACTACCTTAATTCTTATAGTTTGTAACATCATTTCCCATATTCACTATGTAGTAAGTTCCGATATTAGTGTTTTTATTAAAAAAATATTTTAATACTGGCAGTTGACATACATTTGTTTTTAGAACATTCTTTTTTTATTTCTAATTGTTTTAAATTAGATTTAAATAACTATAACCATTACCATAATAACAACGGACGCTTTATTCGGTGCGAGGTGGGACAAGTGGAACATCTCCCCCGGCTTGAAAGTTTGCGTTCGCTTAAGCCCCAGCTGCGAGACCACTATATCGACTGGCAAGCAATTCTGAAGCTTCACCGCTGGCTTCAAAACAATGTCGTAGCACGAGGACGCGAATGTGTGTCTATTGGAGTGCTCGTAGAATACTTGCTCCATTGTTCCAAGTGCCTGTACAAATAATAATAATATAAACAATATAATAAGAGTCATACAATCATCTAGTTCTCAAGTCAGGATAGCTTTCGTTATATATTTAATAACTGATTCTATTTGTGACTTTGGCCACATAGAATTTAGTACTTAGGTATATTTGAAAAAATTAGTCTTTCTTTTATTTAAGTAAAATCTATTTAAGTTATTTCCGTAATAAATTTCATTAAAATTAATTCAGTTATACAGTCATATAAAACAAGTACGACAATGAGATACAATGAGTACGACAATGGTCGATCCTGAGACACTTGGTTACTAAAAATAGTAAACAGAAAGACAAAGCTACTTTGACATTTATAATATTATACAAATGTATAAATTCTTATAGCAGACATTTTTAAATGTACAATTAAATGAGAATGATTACCTTAAGATAGAATTTTTCACCGCTATTCTTATCTTTGGAATCACATTGCAACAGTTTTACAATCTTAACTTCTTGTTGCAATTCGCGCCATATAAAAGGCGATACAGATACTGTAAATCCTGCAATTAATAAAAAACATTATGTAACACCATATTATAATTTGAACTTACAATGTAATTAATCTGTTTAAATAAACAAATAACATTTATAATATTAGTTAAGGATGTACAAAATTTTAATTAAAACATACCTTCAACAGAGAAAAATATTTCGCCAGTAGGCGTATGTACAGCTTGCAATGGCAGCCGCAGTATGCCGCCCGGTTTCACGTCGCCCAATAATCTGACTTCATTGCCACTCAATGTCATATAGTACACTGATACGTTTACGGATAACGTGTTTGTCACCTAGGAAATAACAAAAAAAAAATGATTATAGACTTTTTTAATTCCATATATTGAATTTATATCACAAAAAATGTTGGCATTTTTATAGACTAACGTGGAGAAGCTTCATCATCATCATATCAGCTGTTAAATTTCCAGTGCTGAACATAGACCTCCTCCTTTGGGGATTTTATCAGCAGTTGTTACAGCAGGAGTATCTTTCATAGGGTAGTTTTCGTATAATTTTTATTAAAAATGTCAAACAAACTGTTCTTGCAAACCGTTACACTAACATAATGGGAAAATAAGTAATTACCTAGACTACTCTGTTACTTGTCTTTTTCTTCACGAAACTTCGAACATGACAACAACAATATCAAAAAATACTAACCTGCACAACACTTCGCAAATAAATCTGCAACGCTGCATCTTGCATAACAACGTCCGATATGAGACCGCGCGGTTCGATAGCGGCGACTGAGGGTACATTCCGTTCCAGTGTGGAGCTAGTGTGCTTACGACCCAGCGGGAAATAACGCTTGTCAGCTCGTTCTACTGGGATTTGTACGTCCTCGTCCAATTCAACTATCTGTATAAAAAAATATTAGGTACTTAATGAAATAAAAAGTTAATAACCAGATAGTTATTCAGTGTATCCACTTATAATCAACCTTAATAATTTCAGATTAACTTCAAGTAATTTAAACTCATTAATATTGTTAGATGCAATAATCAGAGACAAGGTGATTTTAGTGGGAAACTGGTTTAAAAAATAAATAAAAAATATCTCAGTGTAGGCCGACCCCAAACGGTATGGTTTGCAGACCACAATGAATCGACAAATACAAGTGAAATATGATAGGTTTAATAACATACAATGGATAGGCTGAAGTGATAATGGTAATCATATTGCTTGGTGAGGTTACCTTGACATTGAGCTTGAGCGGAGGCGGGGGCTCGTTTAGTTTGACAATATTGAGTCCGCCGTGCTGCAACTGTAGCGGGACGCAAGCGCCCGGCTCTAGTACCACCTCTCTGTGTACCTCACACATACATATACAGTTAGAACACTATTAAACTTACATACATACATTTCCTAATAAATCTGAATAAGACCATAGACAATGAAGTTTGTGTAATTGATTATTACATTCTTTTCGAATAAATAAATTTACAAACTATACTAATATACTACTAATCATCATATCATATCATCATAGGACCCCTTAATCGTCCACTGACGAACATAAGCCTCCCCCTTGGGAAGTTTCGCCAGTAGTTGCCATGCTTGGCAGGCAGATTTGCAACCGCAGTTAGGCTTTAGAAATATTTTAAGAGGAACGCTGCTGCACATCTCTCGCCGTCCCTTAGTTGTCTCTTACGACACCCACGGGAAAGGAAGGGGTGGCCTATTCTATGCCGGGATCACACGGCCTATATATACTACTAATAAAACATGCAAAAAATTTGGTTTCCCTCAAGGACAGTATTAATTACATTAAACGTTTCATACAAACCATATAACAATACCAAAGGATGCAGTCCAATTTGACCATAAAATCTTTATAATAGCAATTAAAAACAAAAATCGGATAAAATATATTTTAGGATATGACCGCTTATATGTTTATATCAGTGTAATAAAGTATTTTATTATTCTATTAATTTAATAAACTATTACAAAATCGACTCATACAGTACCTGTAATCTGAGGAGACATACTCGTCAGTATGGAAGACGGAGAAGTCGTGGTTATCTTGGAGCATTAGCTTTGTGGTGAGTCCGGTGCAATTGTGGAGTACGTACGGGGCGCCGTAGTACTTTTTCGTTGTAACCTAAATACGATATAAATATTTAGTGACTGAGAAAGAAAATTAAATGTTAAATTTATTTTCAAAACAGATCCCACTATAATTTTTTCTCGCCGCTGACAATAAAGTGAGAAATTGAAAGGTACTATCTTCCTATTTATGTGTTCTCTTTTTAAATGCATAAGTATCTGTATAATGACGGAATAAGAATGCGATTCACCTACTCCATATAACCAGAACGTCGTAAGAGGCTAACTAAGAGAACAACCATTGCTACCATTACTGAATAGCCTAGCACATGAACTACTGGGTTATATACATATAATAGTAAACTAATATTTTCCTCTTTTGAAGTGACAAGTGTTATTTTCGAAAAAGACTAACCCTTCTTTGCATGACTTTTTTATTGGTGAAATCAAAGTTATATAATCAAAGTGATATAATTCATGTTTCATAATTAAAGGAAAAATGGTTAAAACAATAAATTTGACGGCTATATTTTTTCTTTCTGCAATGAACATTAAAAAATTATCCAGACACAATCCACTTAAAGTAAACTTCGTCTTTTGTATAAGTTTTAGACATTCAATGTTATGATGAAAATTTCCACCAGTATGCAAAGAAGGGTTAAATATTCAAAATATTTAATCACTAAGGGCATATATTAATGAAATAAGCCAACTTTTTTCCAGAATGTAAGCATCTAACTCACATCATCGACCTTAGATTTGGACAGTACTGTTGTATCAGTGTCTGCTACGGCGGCAGCAAATGAATTTCCCAGTTGTGTGAGCATCTGTAAATGAAAATTTATAATATTATAATACACATACACAAAATATAAAAAGAAAATAATCAATCAAAAAGTATGTAACTGTTATATATTATAGATATTATCCAGTACAGTTGTTATTAAAATTTTAAATTGTGATTAAAACTGTTCACAAACTTTTCGTTATTCTAAAAATTCATTCACATACTCTGTGAGCACGTCAAAGACTAAGGATAGTCCTGTGGAATGAGTGGAAAAATCTTATGTTAAACGACGATAAAGTAACTCCTTTCCTCTTTCAAACCATAACATTGCTGGGGGAGAAGGAATTGTTAGTAATGGGGATTAATAGCCCCATTGCTAACAATATACCCTGTGAAGTCGACCTCCTCGTGGTTCCCCCTGGAATCCATCGTGATTGATTTATTGTTAAATTTGTCACGGTGGGCTTATTGACCTGCTTCATCTTCACCTATCATTTCTCACTAGTGCCCCGCCAGTGTAAACTGATAGCGGAGGCGGGGTCAACATTCCGTTATAATTAATAAAAAAAAAAACCATAACATTGCAAGTAACGAAACGAAATTTTATTTTACATAGATTTAAGCTTAATAAAATAAAAATCTGATATAAAAGGACGCTTAATGCTAAAGGCATTCTCTATCAATCAACCTTTAGGAATGTAGTTACTACAATTAATACATTATTAAAAATAATACATTAATTGTAGTAATGTGTAAGCGACAATAGAATAAATCATTACGATGCGTCCTCACCTCCATACCACTTCTGGTGATAGTAATTTCAAGTGGCTCACTACTCGATATCGTGATAGTTTTGTTGGCCTGTCTTTGTGCCACTGCTTGCAAATTGGCCGCTTCGTCTGAAGTATCTATTGATAACTGATTTTCTTGGGGCCGCATTACAATCTGCAAATATGAAATATTTAAAGCTCTATACTTCTTGTGTAATTGAAATGTGCGAGTGACGAGTGACATTTTTTTATTTTTAAAACAATCACTCTTAACTAGTATAGTCGGACAACTTCGTGTTTGATGCTATAGAAATATAAGAAGGCTGCAATGAAATTGGCAAGCATATTTTTCCCTTTCCTACCTTACTAACCACGCATTACAGAGCTTTTACTGTTTCGTTTGCTCTTAATGAGTTTGGGAAAATGAGCTATAAGAAATTTAAGTATTGCTGACCTCCATCTTAAGCTCCCATGGCACGTGTTTGTATTGATAGTCTTTCAGCACTTCGACAGGCTCAATAAGCGGCTCCCATAATGCGCGGCCGATATTGTAGTAAGAAACCTGCATCGCCCATGTTGACTCCATATAAAACTGTAAATAAGAAAAATGGGAATAAATATTTTTAGAATTAAGCAATAACAGCACATTTACATTTAATTGTTATGTTATCAAATCTATAGAATAGGGGGGAAAGGCATTGTTAGCAATGGAGTTTGACAGCCCCATTGCTAGCAATATACCTTATTAGGTCGACCTCCACATGGTTCTCCCTGGAAACCATCGTGAACAATTCTTGTTGAATTCGTCACAATGGGCTAACTAACCTACTTCATCCTCACCTATCATCCTTCACTGGTGCCCCGCCGGTGTATACCGATACCATTCTATTATCATCCATTAAAAAAAAAAACATATAGAGTACTTCTAAAAAATTGATATAATTGAAAAAATAAATAAATAAGAACATTTTTTTTAATCGAAGATAAATGAAAAATGTTAAAATTATATTTTTTCTGTTTACCTTAGTTCAAACGGACTGCTCACTATAATTTTGAATAGAATAATAAAAGGATTAATATTAACTTACATCTGAGCTCCAGTCCTTGACCTGTCCATTCAATGATGCTTGCATCACAAGCACGGGTATGGTCTCATTGCCAATATCCATCTCGAGGGAGACGACAATGGACGGGCTTGATAGTAGGCAAATCTCACCAGACGGCGGCGGGGGAGTTACGTTGGTTTCGGTCAAGTCTACACTAATAGCTTCCTCTGCCTCTTCTACATATTGTGGAAAAAATACGAAACATAATGAAAAATCATTAATAATTAGAAATATTAATAAAAATAAACAAATTTTTCCAAGAAGACATAATATTATAACATAAGTTAGTATGAAAATACTTCGTAAATTGAAAAATATTTTAACCCTTTTAGTGCCATTGATTTTTACTCATATATGATTAAAAATGCCAAAGAAATCTTTGTCGTGTTGATGTCATTTACCCTTATCTCTGAAAAAACTGTATCTCCTCCAAAAATTATCTAATTTTAATATTATTTTTTTTACAGCAAGCTAAACAGTGACTGATTTCACGAGCGCTATGACGCTCGTGGCACTTTTAGTTACAAAGCGCACGAGCACGAAGGCGCTCTTCGGCACTCAAAGGGTTAAAATATATTTTTTTTTTATTTCTAACTTTCAGTATATAATTAAATGAATATTATAATAGTCCTATAACAACATTAAGCATTCTAAGTTAAATAAAAAAAAAACAGATCGCTTAACTAACCTGTTTTTAAGAACCAATACGCGTTTGGTCTAAACGGTTGTATGGTCCAAAGATTGTTGTATAATATAGGTTTATTATCTTCTTCAGTGTTGTCCTCTTCACGCCTTGTCATAGTTGCCAACACACGATTCAAGAGGGCGATCATATCTAATGAAAAGAGAAAGAAGAATGTTCATTCTTAGAGCCGAATTAAATATGCCATCATACTAGATTATAGAGTCTCTATCTTTTCTGGACCATCACTCTCTTTAAAGAACAATGCCCCTCATTAATAGTTAATTTTATTTTAAATTATGTTAAATTTAGATAATATGTTAAATTATTAATCATCGGAATCTTCTACTGGCCCCAAAAGAAGCCATACTTCTACTCGGAGGCGGTATCATTCCCGTTCGGAATCTATGACTATCCATATTCTAGTAAGATTAAATAATTATACAAACATGTTAAATCTTATGTTGTTATATTGTATGTTATAAGAAATAACTAGAAGAACAATTCACAACTGCAAGGGAAAGAATGCTATGTATATCCCTACTTTAATACTACCTATTATGCTTAGTACTTACAAATTTATGGCATTAAATATTTATAACGCCATAACTTGAGAACCAGGCAATTTATGTGATTAAGTGATAATATATTTATAATATACACAATTGTATTAGTTACCGGGCGATACAGTGATCTTTATGTCGGAGACTGCTAAGTCCACGTGCATCCCACTGTTCGGAGGTTGCGAGAGCGCCAACGAAAGGGTAGCGGGAGACAATAAATATTTTGGTGCAGCCCCAGCCTCCGCGCGGCCTAGTGTTCGAACTACCATCTGCAATCCAGAGATACCACCATCCGCCACCATGCGCTCCGCAGTCTTGCGCAGCTTGAACCGGGCTTCCATCTGTTTTTATGAGATAAAAATTAAATAGTGACATCACCTATACTATCAGCATATACTAGCGGAGTGACAGTGATGGTAAATGAGGATGAAGTCAAGTTTGTTGGCCCAGTGTGATGAATTCAAACAGGACACCAATGTGTTTTCTAAAAAGACTACGCCATAGTACAGATCGATTTGAAATGGTATATTGCTAGCAATAGGGCCGCTAGAACTCTACTGCTACTACTAACAATCCTCTTCCCACGCTATCCATTTGAAGTTTACATGATAAAGTTAATCTTTTTGAGACTCCCATATGAAATTTTACTCTAGGTTTTAATCGCAATATAACTAGCGTCTACATTACTGAAAATCCTTCGTTCCCTCCTAGTAATGATCAGTGTAAATAAAAATCAAAACATACTTACATTTAGCACGAGTGCATCACACGTCTTCTGCTCAAGTGATTCGACCAGAATGATGTCAGGCTGTTCTATCTTGATATTGACCGTCATCATCGATGTATTCTGCGGCTGTTCCACCGTCGGGGGTGTTACTGTTGACGTTTTCTTTTTCTATGCAATTTAATAAAAAAATAAATTAAATAATCATAAGACATATAAGATACAATAAGTCAATTTTAAGTTAACCCTTTCCACTTCAAGCCTTTTTTCTTTTTATTCCACCAGCTCCACGTAAAATTGCGTTTTTTAACTTTTAGGGATTTTTCGTATTTTGTAAATAAAATTGATTTTTTCTTATATTATAAACTTTATTTTATGAGTAATTACAGGATACTATATTATAATTCTTAATTCTGATCTTTATAATCCTTTTTGGTATGGTACAAAATCAATGTCGAGTGATACTCGACATTGGAGTGAAAAGGGTTAATACAAAAGATTGTTTTTTGTAAAAAATAATATACCGTCCTTTTTTACGCGCAGTCGCGTAAAAAAAAGATTAGGTTATTATACAGTTTACATAAATAAATCTAAAAACGGATGAATTATGTCCAATAATATCCAATAGGTGCTGCACTAAATTGAAACTCGTTTACAAGACAGCAGTAGCAGGCCAATACAGTACTGGCCCGCCTTGAGTTCACTGTCAGTAACCAACTTAATATAATCTTACACTTAAATATATCTAACTTTGATAAATTCCGTATTCCACTACTATACGAATGGAGACAGTAAATATAACAATACTTACGAGTAGGCTATCAACTGACTTGTCGGTGGGCTTTAGTAGTTTCAAGTCTTCCTTAGGTTTGATGGGTGGTGCATCCTCCGCGAGCCCGGTAGTCATGAACTCTGCTATCTTATTGAGGAAATCCATGGCCAAGATCAAGTTGAAGCTGAATATCCTCATGTCAACTGTTGGTCACAAAATGAGAAAAAGAAATTAATTAAGCATATTGAACTAAAAAATGAGAGGACACATACATTTTCCACACATATAATTAAATGCAATAGAGTACACTAATAGAACAAATATTTTGTCCCCTACCGCCACCTATCGAACACATTTTTTCTTATTTAACATATATAACTTGAGATATAGAGTAGTAGGATATAAATTATCCTACATCTTAAATTAAAGCAAACAATACAAATTTACTTAATTTTATTACTCAGTTGACCAGTTACAAAGATTACCATAAGTATATCATAGACTATATGGTAATTTTTATGACATAAACAAACACCAATTTTTTCATTTTGTTTTTTAGAAAAATATGTCTATATGTATATATATATATTCAATGTATTAGATAATTATACTCATCTACGTAATTTGTTACGAGATTAAAAAATAAATTGTAACTCACTAAAGATATCAGAATTCTTCATGGTGTACGTTATGTCGATCATGCTTCGAATCTTATCGTTGGCTTCCATGAGTGCACTGTCATCAGCTTGTTGGTCTGATTTCGCATCGCCCCGTTCACGTCGTCGTTCTAAATATCTAAAGAAAATTATACAAACAATATTATTATTTTTTTATTTTATTTTTTTAATTTGAATTTAGAGCATACACGAAGATAGAACATTATGAATCAGAAGAGAAGGAATTGTTAGTAAAAAAGAACTACTAAGCAGGTCCTCCTAGAAACCATCATCAATATTTTTTGGTGAATTTGTTACGATGATCTAACTGCCTTAACCCTCTCCTATCATTCTTCACTACACTGTGTACCCTGACAGTGTAAATTAATAGCGCAAACCTAATTACTATTTCATTTTTTATAAACATAACTAACAATACCTATTGTTTGCAATAGGTACTGTTGATAGCAATTTTCCATATATTTGTTTATCTATATTTCAATATTAAAACATGCCTCCTTACCTTGTGATCTTAGCACCTCGTCCCGGCCTTGTGTCGTCGAGAGTGCAATCTACGAGCAGCACCGATGTATGCATCGAGTTGTCAGAGAACATTCGCCCCTTGACGGACAACAGCGCTAAGCAGAACCGAGCCAGTTCTACGTCTTTTACAAACATTGTGTCTTCCGACTATAATAAATACATGAAACACAGTAGTATGAATTTTTTTTATCTTTCTTTCTCTCTTTCACATTAATATTATAAATGTGAAAGCGAGTTTGTTTGTTACCTCTTAGCGTCTTAACAACAACCAATCACTATGAAATTTGTATATACACAGAAGGAAATGGAATGGAGAAGGACATAGGCTATTTTTTAGTCCAATCAAAGAACAAATCCCGGTAACGCGTATAAAATTATGGATGAAAACAAAGTTTGTAAATATATTTTATCGTTTATAATGTAATTAACTGTTTCCCGTAGCTTTGCCCGCATGTATCGGTATTTATTGTATCCTAAGTAGTAAGTAAAGGTAAGTTAGGTTAGGTTATAATAGGTTACATCCTAATTGAATAGCCCTATAACTATGTAACAGTTTGTTCAAATCCATTAAATAGTTTAATCGTAATTAAGTAAACAACACAAGTATCTTTACAAATTTCACATTAATAATATTAGTAAAGCATATGACCGAGATATCCGCTAAGTTTATCTACCCGTCCTCTTTTCTAATCTTCACCAAAAATAAGATTTATATTATAAGTAAATAATCAGTTTTTACAAAATATTAATAAAAACATAATACATTATACTTACGCTAATAGTATTCATAAGGTCTATAACAAAACTGTCCATAGTAAAAGCGAATTTTATTGTAGTTCTTGGTTGCTTATCCTTCTTAGACGTCACAACGGCCACTGTCGACTTGGTCTGTGTTCTGCTCGTCTGACTTTTAACTGCCTTCGACGTCGCTTTGGTTACATTAGGCTGTGCTTTGGCCTCTTCTACTTTATTTTGACCTTCTTGGAGATTTTGGTTGAGTATTTTCATTATACTTTTATAATCGCTGTGTCCTACGGTAATCTAAAAGTATATTTAGGTATGAATAAGGCATAAGTAAAACACAAAATACTCACAACTGCAAATGATATCTTGAGTCGATTCTCATTCTGGCAAATTTAAAAAACAAACTTTTCTAAATTGGTTCTGGATGTTCATGGTTTAGTTTCTAAAAAAAAACTAATCTAGTTTAGAAAGCAGAGAGTTGATATGAATCATATACTCACTATGTATGTAAATATTGTATATTTTCTATATATAGTGTAATAAAATAAATTTACAATTATAAATTATTATTAATAGAGGAAGACTTTGTACAAAAGTCGATTGCTTGGGTACCTCTGTCCCATTCGTGTTTTAACCGTGAAGCAGTTGTGTTTGCATGGCTGTGTTTCGGTTTGAAGGGTGGGATATGGCGTAAATTTACTGGGTACAGAGGAATAACACCTGAGTCCTCAGGAATGGCAACGCATGGGGGGTATCATGGGCGAAACAGTATACTCTGTTATGTCCATGGTACTGCTCATGTCTATAGGCGACAGTTATTTTTTTTTTTGTTTTTTTTTTTTGAATAGGCGACAGTTACCACTTTCCATCAGGTGGGCCGTCAACTTGTTTACCATTCTAAGTTGTATAAAAAAAAAGATCGAAAATAATAAAATTGTAATTAGTTTCTACATAAAATTGTAATAAATAATAATTGTAATAATTCCCAAAGAGGGTTGACGTCAGGCAGGCGGCCGGTCGTAAAACTAAAAGTCAAATCTTTTTGTAATATGAATAAAATCATATTACGCCGACCCCAAATAATTATTGGGATAAGGGTAGGAAGATAATGATGAAATTGTAATAAAATTAATTGTATTCCTTTAGCAATAAATACTATTATTATTGTATTTAATTAATTTAGATTTGTTACGTACAGCTATAGTCCTCATCCGACCAGATACATCTAAATCTGGCAGACTTTCGTACCAGGACGAGAGGCTACGTTTGACCAGAAGTTTGAAACTCGTCGGTCGAAGCAATTTGCGCTCCTGACTAATATCCTTATCATCTTTCAGTTGCACGCAAGACACCTTCATATCCTCGAGTTCGAGAGTCAACTCGTCCACTGTAACTTTGTTGGATACGTCCTGGTAATTAAATTCAATAATTAATATATCTTAGAATAAGCAATCAATGTAAAATAGATGGTATACAAAAATCTGAGTCTCTGACACCAGTATATATCGTTCTATGTGAATCTTTTGAAAATATACTAAACCTTACATTAAAAAAAACAACTTTTATTAAAATTCTTTTTTTGAATACTTAAAAAGAAAAATAATTTTATAGCTAACACAGAATTATTAAGCATTTTATGAGTAAAGAAGTGATTGATTAAACCCCTGTGTTGTACGTATTCAATACGTACATAAGCACGTAATCAAATGCACTATATGTATTTTCTGTGTTATCCCTAATTTTATAATATAGTTACTAAATACCAGTCGTTCTGATGAGCCGTAACTTTATTGGTTTTACCAACACAACAAAATAAAATAAACATATATCAAATTGTAATTAGAATATTAAAATTTTATTACTACTTACAGCAACAGGTAAGTCAATAAATTTGTTATTGAGATTCATTCGACCCAAGTCAACTAGCATAGCGTTCAAACTAGTCGAGTTCTCAGGCACTACAATAATAGGTGCATCGAGGCGTACTTTGAGCAGTACTTTAGTTGAATTTTGGTATGCGGTGGCTACATTTGCCCGCGCGGCGTCCGCAGCTTGCGACGACGCTTCAATGATAGCTTGTTGCGCCGTTTGGAAATTATTCAAAAATTCCTGCAAATAGATTTATTAATTAGTATCTCATTATATAACTATAATCTATATGTATTTTCTTTAATAATTTATGAAAAGAAATTAAATTTAAAGAAAAAATCATTCAGCGACCCACCCATTATTTATTTACTTACAAAAACTAAATTGAGACATTTTGAATTTAATTTAAAAGTTATCACATCAACATCTTATTCTGGCATCCTTCCCCACTCCTTCACCCACTTTATAAGCCCCATTTTGGCCCCTGAAACTATAACCTAGCGCCCGCGGCAAAATTACGTCATTCCATTTCCCTTACGTCCCTATAAAGTGACAATAAATACATACCAGCATAGAGGTGACGAACCAGTTGAGGAATATGATACGCAGACAGTTGATCTGCGCATCGATGGACATGTTGACGTCACTGACGGACGGGTGCTGCTCCAAGTTGTACATCACTATACGAACGTTCATCACGTCGCCGCCCAACACTTTCAGTATCTGTTAATATTTGAGAATAATCATCCGATATCATCATAGTGGAGTCAATATTAAAAATGCAAATAAAAAGAACTAGTTTTAACACTAAATATGGATCATATATCGTCACTAGATTATCAGCTCAGTTGAAAAACACTCGGCTACGATTTGGGGATTCCTAGATGGTTAATCCTTAGGAATGGCAATGCCAAGGGGTATAACTGGCGAAACAGTATACTTTGTTAAGACCATGTTACTGTTCATGTCTATAGGCGACGGTTACCTTTTTCCAGCAAGTAGGCCGTCAGCTTGTTAACATTCTAAGTTGCATAAAAAAGTTTACATTTATTTCGTTCTATAATAATCCAATAAATCAGAGCTCTCCCTGTTCAAGCGATTTAAAAACTATACTTTTACACGAGTATTACTTTATCTTACGATATTTAGAATGAACATATGCATAATGTATACGCTATCACACTGAGACACTCACAATTGTTGTCACAACATTTGTGCAACAATAAAAATAATTCGAAACTCATTCTGCAGTAATAAAATTTCATTTACCTCTTTATGTATGGTTACAGGGTTGAGATCTTCCACTTTGATGGACGCGATGGCACAGTCTACTTGAGTATAAGAACTCTTCAATACGAGGCCGGCAGTGGCGCCCTCTAACATCACAGTGGACAGCGGGCGTCGGTCAGTAGAGAAACCGATCTCGATGGAGCCGATCTTAACATTCACTTTCAGTTGGATGCTTTCCACTTGCCTACGACGCGACGGTTTTGCAACATTGGCTATAAATAAACATTTTGCATGATATAAATATATGAATATGAAATTGAAACATTAAGACAACAAAGTTAATTCAAACTGAGAACTTCTTCTTTTTTGAAAGCGATTAAAATAATCGACTTAAGTCATGGTGAAATAATCACCTTTCGATTTAGCAGCAGAAAATTCTTCATCTTCGACAATCGTTTCTAATGGGCCCGCATTCGCAGTTCTGTCTACAGTACTTTGAATAGCTTGTAATCGAGTCTGAAAAATAAAAAGAAAGATATACAAAAATGTACCTTATTATAATCAAATAAAGTTTAATTAAGAAAAATATTTTTCAATACCTGGTACTCATTTACAATGACTAGAATTTCCTGCAAACCTTCCAAATGTAGAAGTAGTCTTAATGTAGTAAAATCTAATTCGATCATCTGCTCCACTGATCCGTAATGACTTCTAAATTCTGGACACTTTTTGTCAACCTGTAATCAAAAATATTTATTTATTTTTATTTAAACAACTTTATTAACCAAAATAAAAAATATGGTACAAAAGGCGAACTTAATGCTATAGTAGCACTCTCTACCAATCAACTTTAAGGATGAGCACTGAATCACGAAGGCGGTACTGCATTATTATACAAAGCAATTATTCCATTTAATAATCTTGTAAAAATTTAAAACGATAAATATTATTAACTTACACTGTTACAGCTAGATAGCATGCATGCTTTGGTCCGATTTGAAGTGCAAAATTACTAGATACTGTAGCACAAAATTTTGCACGCGAAAAAAAAATTAATAAAGTACTTACATTACTATAGGTGACTGCAAACAAATACTGATTCTTATTCTTCTCAACAAATTCTTCTTCTCCAGGAGTCTCCACCATATTTATAACCTTTTGTCCGAGCCTATGATGTTGCATATGTACAGCACCAAGGCGGACGGCTGCTTCTAAAGTGAACGTTTTCTGCGTCGCCTTAATTTCCAGTAGATAGAGAGAGAATACTAGGAACTTTTGGTAATCTTTGGACGTTTCTACTGTCTTACGATTGACGCTAAGTACTAGTTCTGTAATAACGGAGAGATTTATGAAAACATTATTAGAAAATCTAGATGCCTAATTAATAGAAAAGTAAAAATCGTTGAGGTGGAATTTATACCATTTTAGTTAAATTTCTGAGATATATTTTGTAATACACCAAATTAATTTTTTACAATTTTTTTATACATCTTAGAATGGCAAACAAACTGACGGCCCACCTGATGGAAAGTGGTAACCGTCGCCTATAGACATGAGCAGTACCATGGACATAACAGAGTATACTGTTTCGCCCATGATACCCCCCATGCGTTGCCATTCCTGAGGACTCAGATGTTATTCCTCTGTACCCTGTAAATTCACGCCATATCCCACCCTTCAGACCGAAACACAGCCATGCAAACATAACTGCTTCACGGTAGAAACGCGAATGGGACAGAGGTACCCAAGCGACTTTTGTACAACGTCTCCCTCTGGTAAGTGTTTTACAATAGATTTAGCACACATTTAACTTTCTAAAAATAAAAGTCTAAGATTCTAAATCTAACATTAAATATTAAGTACAGATGATAGAAAAAAATTTGGACATTTGCTACAGTTAGTATGATAACATAAAGATTCTTATGTACCTTTCATAATAAAGAATGCTTCAACTTCAGTCAACTGAACAGAATGTTCCTCAGTCTTCCTCTGGTTAGAGCGCGCTGTATCTCTTTTCTGTTTTTCAACTGGATCCAAGTACCTTAGCAACGACAAACTGGAACTTTTTGATTCACTCGGCTAAAATACATAATTATTTTGTCCGCATTAGAAAAAATCAACACATATTATAATTATTAAAGCAGTGTTCATTTGCTTAATGCAACCATTACTCAGATCTGTGCCGACATGTGTTTCACCTAAAAACGTATTTTAAGACAGTTTCTCAAAAAATACATACTGGTCTTACCGAATAAATAGATACCGCAATTTCAACTTCAATGTAAACTAACATTAATTCCATAGACAATAGCTTACTTTTTGTGATGAAAAAAAGTACAAATTTTGAGTTGCGACTTGAGCAAAGTTTAAGAAGGCAATGTCCATTTACTTAGGAAAAAAAGATTACGTGAAATACATATAATTGCGTGATCTATTTAAATAATAGACTGTAAACACTAAATTGCTCAAACATACATGAAAACAGATGGTAGTAAATAGATGCATGATCACATATGACAACAGTTACAATTTTTTTTTTTTTAAGTATATGATACAATTTATACTTAAAAAAAAAATATAAATTTAAATTACATTACGTTACGAAAAATATTTACGAAAATATTATAACTAAATATTATACAGCATTTTAAACTCGTATTTTCCATCTTGCGTTAGTCTTTATTGCATTGATGATACATACTTTAGTCTTTAATTTTGATTTTTATTTGAAGTTTGAGTTTAAGTCTGAGTACTGATTTATATCTACCTTCATCTAATATTAAAACTAATAATTCCTTTGTTTAACAAAAATAAATCTATTACCATATACTAGTGCTACTACAGCTACGTAAATGTACAGTGAAATTAAAACAGCTATAAAATTTTACCCCACTACCTCCTTCTTCAATTACTATATGGGTCTGTATGATGCGACCCGTCATCATATATGCACATTTGTAGGAAAATATCTTGACGCAAAAAAGGAAAAAGGAAACGTAAAATAAATTATAAAGAAATACTTAAAATACAGGCATATTAAAAAAAAGCTCTCATACCTTCAGTTGCATAGCTTCTTCTGATTTAGGAAGGGGCATGCTTACTAATATTTCACATAACGTCAGTAACCTGTAAATAATACAAAAAAAAAATCATTATAAATAAAAATAATGGAAATAAAAATATCTAAAACGATTTTTTATAATTTGAAATGGTAAAGAAGCTGATAGAAATTGCCTACACAAGTGGATAGTACCATAAACATTACAGAATACATTGAAAATCTGATGGTGCTCGTATATTGCCATTTCTGACAGCTAAGATGGTATACATTCATACCCAGTAACTTCACTGCAATATTCATTACATATTTCAAAAAGACCAACTAATAAGTTGGCCGTAGTAACAGATGATACAAAATTACTGGAACAATTAAATACACCGCTCTTCCCGCTAACATTGATGCTTTTTGCCTCTTTGAGTTTCCTGAAAGAGATCTTATGCAAGATTGAGCTCGTCTTTGTACATTTGCTTCCCACTGTCATATTTACGTATGTATTATTATTGTGTACAATAAAGTATAAATAAAAAAAAAAAATAGAAAGTATCACTCTGGCCATCAAATGAACTACATTAATATTATAATGAGCAAATATTTGATTTGTTGTTTGTAATGGATAAACTCAAATAAATACTTAACCGATTTAAAAGGAATCACCTATAGGAAGCTAAATTATCAGCAAGTAACCTACATAGACTGTATTTAAAATAAAACTGTGCGAAACTGGGGAATCAACTTGTCGTGCATAAAGATAATAATCATATAAACAGTAGCTTACCTATCTTCTGATGCACTAATAGCTATCTTCTCGAGTTCTCCTCTAATCTTTATCTTAGGCAAACGGGGATCGTCAGTTATTAAACATTTGTGAATTTGTATAACTAAGTTGGTTGGCTGAAGTAAATGCAGTGGGGTCGCTTCGTTTGAAGCTATTGCCGATTGCCAGTCCTCATTTGCTGATGCTATTACAACCTGACATATGAAAAAGAAGATTAGCACGCATATTCTTAAAAATAATTTTACTAGGCAATAATTGTAATTGGTTTGTAGTAACTAGTAGTTTCTAGTTGTAGTAATTGGCATTTATGCGAATGTATTTATGTATGTGTATATATATTATGGAACAGTATGTTTAATTTCAACTAGATATTTTTATCTTTAACTGTACAGTTTTTACTCTAGAACATTCTAGGTTTCTATCAGATTCTCAAAGGTTACAGTCGTAAGATCTTAATAATATATTTAAATATTTTTAATGTGTCCAATGTAATGTATGTACAATAAAGATTTTACAATTACAAAATTACAAATGTTTAAATAAATAATCTGCCCATATATAGATTATTACATATATGTATGATATTTGTGTCTTTGGAGTAATCAAAGGATCACACTAGACGTACGAAAAATATATTGCATCATATGTACCTGCATCTCGGTGAGACGGAGCGCCATCTTGTCGTAGCTGTGGTGCGCGATCTCCCGCAGGATGTCGTCGTCGGTGAGCCCCTCGCGATGCAGCCGGTGAACATCGAGCTGCTCCCCGCGGCCGGCTGACTTCACGCTGATGGCACCCAACTTTACCGCCACGCACGGTTCACCTCTGTATAGAATATTTTGATACAACTTCAAATGAGAATAGGTGTTAAGGCAGTATCTGTAATATGTCTTTGCTATAATGTAGAAATAAAAAAATATTGTCTGGTAAAATATGGCGTAAAAAATATACGGAAAATTATATCGGAAATTCGGCATTTTTAATTTTATAGCAACTCTCGGAAAATACATTGGTCCTTACGGGTCGGATCGGATTAGTGAAGAATTTTCAGGTTTTCAGATAGTTATTGGTAATATTAGCTATCTCTCGACGTCATAATTGGCAGCGGTCATTGTCTATCATCTACATTTGCAAGGCGTCAAGGTTCGACGTAGTAACAGTAGATAAATCAGGTAGTAATTCCTGGAGGATTGACGTACGAGCGGTATCCAGTTCGAGGTTGACGACACGGAGACACGGAGCATCAGTGGTCATCAGGATGGTGCACGGAATATCAATAAAATTTACGGCAAATTAATAATATGCTTTCGGAGTGAGTTGTGTGCGCTCAGTTTGTGAGTACATTATAAATATTTTATATTTTGACGTGGATAAATAATGTTAAATAATAGTGAATTCATAGAAGAATAACATCAAAGTAGTGAATTCATAGAAGATTTTACATATTGAGGAAAGAAGATAAACATTTCTTGTTAAAATTATCGATTAATTTTACGAACTTTCAAATTTAGTGGTATAATAATTCCATGAACATTTGAATTTTGTTGTATTATAATTAAAGTTTGATTTTTCTTTGACCGAGAGTTGTCGTTGCGTTCGAAATTTAAAATTGTACGTATCATAATTTTATGTAGGTTGCATAATAATGTAATTATTATTAGACAATGAGAACTTTTTGTTTGTAGTTATCAAATTTTATTGTTTTATGTTTTGTTTTTATTGTTCTGCTACTAGAATAGAACTAACTTTCTTTAACATTAACGAATATGGATTCTATTATTAAATTTCAATACGATTTACATTCAAGGATAAATAAAAATAAATCAAATTTTAAAAAGAGTCCTAAGGATAGACTCACTAAGGAATATATCGAAATACGACTCGAGATAGTAGAGTCATTATGGGTTGAATTCTTTTCTGGTCACAGGGACCTTATGCGTTGTAGTGACTTAGGTAAATTAAATAATTCAGGTTATGTAACTGAAGAGGTTTATGATAAGACGGAAGAGCTATATTTAGAATATAAAAGTGAATTAAAACAAATTTTAAATACATTTGATAAGAAAGTAGAAACAAATGTAACGGAGAGTAGTACAAAGTCATCTCAGGTTCGGTTGCCCAGTATAAATATTCCAATTTTTAGTGGAAATTACTTAGAATGGTCCACATTTAGAGATTTGTTTCTATCATTAGTACATTTTAATGAGAATTTAGACAATGTACAAAAACTTCATTATTTGAAGGGATATTTGGCCGGGGAAGCCGAGCAATTATTGCGACATATACCAATTGCAGATGTTAATTATAATAGATGTTGGTCACTTTTAGAGGAACGGTACAATAATAAAAAATATTTATCACATAGTATTCTTAAAAGGTTACTTAATCAAAGAAATTGTAGTGTCGAATCTGCAGCTGGTATTAGAGATATAATCGACACAACTACTGAATGTTTAGAAGCGTTGTTAAGTTTAGGCATTGATGTTACAAATTGGGACATCATTGTTATTCATATTATTTCATTAAAATTAGATCCAGAAACTAAAAGGCAATGGGAATTTAATATTGCTAACAGTATTCATTCAGACAGTTTACCAACATTTGATCAGTTTAAGGAATTTCTCACTAATAGATTTAGGGCATTGGAGTTTCTGGAATCTAAGGTTAATAAATCAATAAAATGTCATACGGCTAATGTTGATATAATTGATGAACGGAAGAACATATCATTTAGTTGTCAATATTGTTGCGGTTCTCACACAATGGGTTTCTGTAAAAAGTTTTCGGTTATTGGTATTGATGCTCGACGCGATTTCGTTCAGAAAAATAATATATGCTTTATTTGTTTATATTCCAATCATATTGCTAAACATTGTAATAACACTATTAGATGTCGTATTTGCAAGGGACGTCATCATTCTTTATTGCATCCACGGAAAAACACGGTACCTACGTCTCAATTTGGCGATAACGGTGATGAGTCGGAGTCGAATCAACAGATTTATAATAATAAGTCGCCTAAAATAGAGACATCAACAGGATCTAAATCGGAATTGCAAACGGAATGTCATTCTACACCAATTTTGTCTTGCTTTTCGACAGGAGGATCAGATAAAACTACATTATTAACGACAGCCCTGGTAAAGGCTGAGTCGGAAAATGGGAGACATCGGATCATAAGAGCATTAATAGATCAAGGCTCGGAGGCCTGTTTTATAACTGAAGCTGCGGTTCAGCTTCTTAGTTTAAAAAGTACTCCGACAAATAGCATTATACATGGAGTCGGAGGAGAAAGGAATACTACATCAAAATCAGTGGTTCATTTAAAGATACAGTCCATAATCGATTCTAGTTTTGAGATAAATGTTACAGCTTACGTTTTGAAATCTATAACTGCCATTCTTCCAATCACACATGCAACTGTTGAGAAGTGGGTTGACATAGACAACTCAGATTTAGCAGATCCACAATATTACATCCCTAACAAAGTGGATATTTTATTAGGTGCTAACGTTTACAGTAAGATTATAAAGGAAGGCTTGAGGAAAAGTGTGCAAGGTTCTTTAATAGCTCAAGCAACTGTATTTGGTTGGATAATATCGGGTGTTACAAATTCATTTAATTCACAACCTTCATATTTGACAGCAATGCACGCTTGTATTAATACGTATAATAAATCGGAGTTCGAAGACGATTCACTTGAACAATTGTTTTCGGCAATAAATCCACCTTACGACTATGAAAGGCATATTAGAGGACTTAGAGCATATTATAATAAAAACACCGGTAACCAACCTGAAAAAATATATAACGGATCCGAACTAAAATTAAATAAAAAATATGAAAAATATAAAGAAGAGTATAATGAAGTTAAAGATAAAAAGATATATTCGAAACAAGTGAATTTAGAAAAAGGAAAATGGACTAAAAAGAAAAATAAAGGATATAGGGTAAACGTACCTTATCACGACAGTATAAGAGAACATAAAAATATTTCTGAGACAAATCTCAAATACGATACATGCTACAAAAGGAAAATAAAATGTATTAATAAACATATGTATAGTGATAGAAATTGTAGATGTACATGTACAAAAATAATATAAAAATAACTTACTAAGGAAAATTATAAAACAGTAATATAGCGGAAATATTAATAAAGAGATATCGGAAACTGAAAAATAACATGGTTAATTTAAAGTAGATATAATATAAAGTAGATTAAAGTAGATATGGCGCAGAATTTTATATCTACTATAATGGTACAAAATTTCTAAAAGTAGTTTAAAAAAAAAGTACAACAGAAATCTACTGTGGGATACCAAAATATCGGTAGAAGTCTAAATAAAAATATTTTTAAAAGATTTGTATTACATATTTTTAAGTTATAAGAATTTGGGTCTTATGTTAAATTCGGTTGAATATGTATGGAGTTGGTATTAGTTAGATATGTATTTGTGGTTTTTTATGTGAATTTGTAGTCAGTTCAATGGTATGGACACGTCAGCGTGTCCATGGCGGGCGGTATGTTAAGGCAGTATCTGTAATATGTCTTTGCTATAATGTAGAAATAAAAAAATATTGTCTGGTAAAATATGGCGTAAAAAATATACGGAAAATTATATCGGAAATTCGGCACTTTTAATTTTATAGCAACTCTCGGATAAAACAATAGGTTTACGATCACTGACCATAAAATGGCCATTCAACGTTAACTCACGACTACCGAAGCCCTTAAGATAAGTGATAATGACTTTGTACAAAAGTCATTTACTTGGGCACCTCTGTCCCATTTGTGTTTCTACCGTGGAATATGACACTGAATTTACAGGGTACAGAGTAATAACACTGGAGTCCTCAAGAATGACAACGCATGGAGGGTATTATGGGCGAAACAGTATAGTCTGTTATGTCCATGGTACTGCTCATGTCTATAGTCGACGGTTTTCACTTTCCATCAGGTGGGCCGTCAGATTATTTGCCATTCTAAGTTACATAAAAATTAAAAAAAAATTTACATCACACGAAAAACGTCAAATGTTTTGTTCATATTAACTCATTTCCGTGGCAATGAATATGTAGTTATGCATAGTACACATATATATGAGAATAACTATATAATCTCATGATTAACAAATATTATGAAGTTCCATCTATAATCTTATTAAATATTATCACTTTTATACTGACCCTTTGTACTTTCCAGTTTGAGGCACAATGATGTAAGATGCAGCAATATCAATATCCAAATCAATAAATGTGTGATGATGAACAGCATACTGCATGCCTAATGCCGATTTCTCTTTCAAATCGGACAGTTTATTCTCGGCAGCAGCTTGTAAACTAGAAAATGATTAAGAAAAATTCTTATATAATACAATATATATATATATATATATATATATATATATATATATATATATATATATATATATATATATATATATATATATTATACCACAAAGGTGTCAAACAAGCATATATTCTATCTGGTGGTAAACAATCACTATATGTATGGACACCTGGAACACTAGGGGCGTCACGTGCACGTTATCGACCCAGAAAAAAAATTAATACATTCTTTTTGAAGAACCCCCATACTTTAGTATCCATATGAAACTTTTTAGAAATAAAGAAATATATTATAAATACAGAACAATTAAAAATTTATTAGAAATGTATAGACGAAAATATATACAATTAAACGCAATCAATGTATTGGTTTAGCATAAATTATGCCTTTGAATACAACACTACCCACGGCATTACTTCCATAAAGACGAAAGTATTAATGTATGCTAATTTAAAATTTATTGTTTTTAATATAAAATTATTCAGCTGTTTAGGAATGATTAAGCACAATAAATCAAACAATATTTTTACATAGTTCCTCGCTCATACTACATATTAGTGGGACAGTAGGATTTACTTACGTAGTTAAAGCCGTAGATTCGCTTGGCGGTTTGAATACGTTAACAATCTCTATCACCGTTTGCGCGTCGTATACAATTTGAAGCGGACGCGCAGACACTTTCACTCTTTGGTCGCAAGTGCCGTCTGAAAAACACAAAATAAGGATTTTTTTATGCAACTTAGAATGGCAAACAAGCTGACGGCCTGATGAAAAGTGGTAACTGTCGCCTATAGATATAAGCAGTACCATGGATATAACAGACTATATTGTTACGTTCATGATAGCCCCACCCCCCTCCCATGCGTTACCATTCCTGAGGACTCAGTTGTTATTCCTCTGTACCCTGTAAATTCAGTGCCATATCTCACCCTTCAAACCATAACACAGCTACGCAAAAACAACTGCTTCTCGGTAAAAACACGAATGAGACAGAGGTACCCAAGCAAACGACTTTTGCACAAAATCTCCCTCTGGCATCTATCTACTACCGGCTGTATCTCGCGACATTGCCCGCATAAGTTGGTATACAAAGTGTCACATATATATTATGGACCGTTTATAAAATGTATTTTTATATACTACTATAGTGTCAAATAAGGATACGGCCCGACTGATGGTAAATGGAGTTACCGTAGCCTATGGACGCCTGTAAGACAAGACATATGCACGTTGCCGACCCTTAAGAAACCTTAATACGTCCTTTTTGAAGAACCCCATGCTATAGACTCTAAGGAATTGTAAAAGTTTAAAATAATAGAACTGGTTAACCAGAATGTGACTTAATCCCATAAAAATGTCTAATAGAAGTACTATTAGACATTTTTGATACCAATAAAAAAATCAAATTTTATAATATAAAATTTAAAAATAAACGTGACATATATTTTGTTGTGAATAATCAAGAAAGAAGCTTATGCTCACCTAAAGGTTTAGTCTCAAAGACGACATTCAAAAGATTTACGTCCTTCGTAACTTCTTTAGAAGTTACAAGTTGTGGAATAAATTCATCTTGTTTCACTCCGGTCACGCTAAATGCTTGCATTTGCACGTCCACCCTGTAATTGTAACAAATAATTAATGTATAATGATCAGAGGACTTATTACAAAGTTTTAAAAAATTACTGGTTTAGGTCACGTGACTACAAACTGGCCTGTTGTGTCTATGCTCTTAATACCTATTCGGTGGCGTCAATCGCGCATAATAAGCAATATTAATACACAAGGCCTTAATCTGATGCCTTAGCCAAAATTTTGTGATTGCGCCTCTAAAACATGGTCATCAGGTGAACAAGGAGGGAAGGGTCTGCCCTCGAAGAATCCCATCTATTGGACAGGTCCTCCTGCTGTTCAGTCAATAATACCAACGTCAATTTTGAGGTATGCTGAGATTGGATCTTGGGATCCCAGACCAGTCAAGAGAGCTGTCTCCTGTAATTTATGATTTTACTAGCTGTTGTTATACCCCCTACTGCTACCTATTGGATCCTTTTTTTTCTTATCGGGAAAACTATCATATATCTGAATTTGAACCAAACAATATACATTTAGAATATTTCATTAGAATTGGTTGAACGAAATTGTAACCCCGCATGCGCCATCTGTATACGGCGGCGATGCGATAATAGCAGTGAGAGACAATAGGTGACGATGAAAGCAGGTCAGTTGGCCCACAGTGACGATTTCATTAACCACGATGGTTTACGGGAGAAACCCCATACGGGTCGACCTAATAGGGTGCAATGTGGCCGCTAGTCCCCATTACCGCCTCCCCCTGCCCCCCGTTGAACGGTTTCGTCAATTAGCGTGAACAAACATTGTGACACGGATTTAAGTTAAATAAAGATTATGTTCATATAAAAACATACCTCAGCGCATTAGCACTTGGTCTTTGGTTAAGGTCAACTTCAACATTGTCCACGCAGGCTTTGAGCACTTCAACGTCATCGTTCACGGCTACCTGAAGCCGATCGAGGCGGAAATGTCCCACGACGGCAACATACTCGACCGGCAAGTGTAGGGGAGCGGTGTTCTCCTGGTAGTCTATGGCACGGAACAGCTTCTCTTTCTCGTCTGGTGTCATGGCTTTTTCGAACTGTTTCACTGTTAATAGAAATAATTTAAAAATCAGTTTATACACTCACCAGTGTAACCTCTAATTGGCTAATTAGAGTCAAAGAAATAGTCCAATTAATATATATACAAACAATATAAGTACTTAAAAAAATACTGTTGATTTCGTTACCCGTGTACTTTTTTTTTGTTATCTGGCAATGAGCTAGTGTTGCCCAATATACCACATACAACAGACGGGAAACGGGACGTGAAATATATACTTTATTATACAGCTCCATTGTTTATACACGACTTTATGTATAAACCAATCGCAAATCAGTTAATTATTGAACAACCAGTTATATATTTTCATACACAACTATGCAGAAAGTAATCACATATAGAATAATTATGTATGTACATATATAACATATATGTACATAATTGCAGCTGATTTTCCAAACCAATCATAAATTAACCAATCATAGCTACAATAAATATTATTAATACATCTGAATACAATATATATCAATACATGTCTCAATAATAATAAATTATATCTAAGGAATGATAAATACTTTCTACCATCAACATAAATACATATTTTATTACATTAATAAATACGTAAGGATCGTAATTACTTATAGCGGTTCCCTCAGCATGCTCATCGTCCTTCGAGCTTGCACTGGACCACCAGCCGCCAAACCAGCCACGGGATTTCTTAGCTTCTGCTTCAAGTTTACCAAGCCTTTCGACCTATTGGGAAAAAGAAATCATAATACCATGTAAAAACGAAGAGAATGGAGAAAGTAGAATTTTTTTTCTCAACTTGGCGACAAATAATTCAAACAAATAATAACAGTGCATGCATTTTTAGTAAGCAGAATGTAGGACATCCCAGACAAATCTCTATGGTTTTTGTTATGCTTGTTTGATTGAACTTGATCTTTATACTGAATATAAATAATTTAAAAAAATACGAACTGAAAAATGAAGCTTACAATTGTTACATAACTTTTTTCAAATATTTAAAATAAACTACCGTGACTTAAAGCAATGCGATTGTAATTACATTTTTTTTATTTAATTTTATTATAAAAATAAAAACAGTAAACAAGACAAAATACTTTTAATATAGAGGGTCATCCAGGCCTCATTAAAAGTGGTAGTGGTAATATTAATATAATAATGTATAATATATATATATCGCCCATATATTAATATACACTATGTAAAGAAATCTTACGGTATGTAAAGAAAGTGATAAAATACATTTATAGTTCAAATGGATTATTAGGTTTTAGTTTTTATAGATAAAAAGGTTAATATTAAAAATTAATAAATACCTACCTCCATTTCAATCTTCTGCCTAATGACGACGAGGTTGAACAAATCCAGTTTCTTCTCAGCTTCATCTAATATGGCTTGCTGATCAGTGCTGACTTTTCCTTTATTGCTCAATTTGCTTTGATAGGCCGATGCGTAGTTTTTGCATAGATTTCTATGACTCAACATGTGCGTCCAGTCCCAATTTCTTCGGCGCCTGCGCACTTCCTCTTCTAATATACATTGGTAAGCAAAATGCCACCATTGTTTGTAGTGACCTTTGTAAAGTTTTAAGTCTGGGCGGTACTTTCTGTAAGAGATGTTAAACTTTATGGAGTATGTATACAGAAACGTAGTTTATAATTCAATATCATACAGGTCAATACTTCACATTATCTCTCCCTCTTACCCACTTGAATTTGGTCCATTTTGGTACCCCTGAAACCTAGTTATCAGTCGTGGCTAATACAACCAACCAAGCTTCGCCCAGAAGCATCAAAGCTTCCCAAGATCTTTACAGGCCTGACGGAGCGACCTCACTGTTCCTATGATTTCTGAATGTTGAGGGGCAACAGATCACAGTTTACTTAAATATGAATTATTTCTAATCTTAAATAAATACGATTTACGCAAATATCTTTCATTTTTTTATCAAATATATATTCCAACATAATTTTATTTAGAATAATATTATTAAAAATCATACTCTTTTACCAAATCTTTTTGTAATATGGATAAAATCATATTACGCCGACCCCAAATGATTGGGATAAGGGTAGAAAGATGACGATACTTTAAAAAAATCATTTGGCCTTAACCCGACATACTATCGATGCTTCTTTTACATTCATATAACAAACACAAATACCATAAGTAAATCAATATAGATATAGTACTCAATATTTATTACAGCATTAACTTTGCAAATAATCGAACAATCTTCAACTGTTTAAACAAGTAACAACTTTGTCTACAGACAAAGTTTCAAGGTACAGAAATCTTTTGTTTAGTTAAAACGTACGATAGTTAACATTTCATTAGTACAGTAAACAAAAATCAAATACATTTGACCTACTTTAACAAAATGAACGTTCATTCTTAGGTAGCAATTCAAGATTTTCCATCTATCCATTGTTACTTGACCTCAGCTGGCCTATGCAAATATACTATAACGGAGTTTAAGTCATTTTAGTCAATCAATTTGTTCAATTAACAAGTAGTTTCACATACCTATAGGGTGCGCCTTTACTCATCCTGTCCATAGAATCTGCGAGCAACATCATATCTCTGTATTGTGCCTTATTGAGACTGACTGAGAGTTGTTCCATATGTAATGTTAGTATCACCTTTGGTATACTAAATTTAGGAGTGTCACCCTCTGGTTTCGGATTTAATTTTAGTTTTGCTGTAGCATTTATTGGACCCAACGCTAAAAGTAAACAAGCAATTAGTACATTGATATGTAATGATTAGTGCACAAGTAGGATAGTGGTATCTCAGTCGGCACAAAGCTTAACTAAACAGTAAATCCAAAATTAAATTCTAACAATAAAAATCTCTCAAAAATATTGTAAGGAGTTAGACGGATGCTGCTCTCTTAAGACCTAACTTATCGGCGTAATCCTGGAAAGGTCTATAAAATTAAAAACATTAAAGCATTAAGAACATGGATGGACATTAATACCCTCAAAAATTATGGCAAAGCGTCAATAGATACAGATGGCTCAAGACTGTACTTAGTGAAATTTTATGAGACCTATATTCAGGAATGAATGTTGATATGTTTAAATTACTTGCGTTACGTTTCAAAAGATACGTAAAACCGTTAGTTATTCAGTAAAATAAATTAGTCATAGAAAAAAATTAAAAAAAAAATTATCTTACCATATTTGTAAAATGAAGGTTGAGATGTTTTTGTTGCTATCTCTTTCTCCAATCTGGTTTTGATTTCTTGTGTGGGACATTTTGAATATAATTCTGTTGCAGGATTCCAATATATTGCTAATCCTTCCAAATTCAAGATCTGGAAATAAATAATTATTTATGACAAATCAATGAATTAAATATTCATTTACATATGGTTCTTATATAAAAAAAAATCTAATTAATGTAATGCATAGAGTAAGTTTGTTTTTTATTTTGTTGTATAAGTGCTAAATTTTCAGGTTTGTAAAATATGTTTGGGTATATTAAAATAACAGGAAAAGTACTAAACCTGTCGATATAATAAGGAAATAGATTACAATAATACAAGAGCTAATTAAAAATTTCGTTACATATGTTATGAAAAAAATGAAAAAAAAAAACAACTGCCGAATATATGTAAGTGCTTCACTTTCGAACGACTGCATCTATTTAGCAATTTTTTTTAATTATATAATTGTGAGGACAAGGTTTGTACGAAAGAAAATATTTGAAAAATCATAAGTAAAAAATTTAGGTTAATTAGTACTCCGTGCAAAGTTAATATGGAAAACTAGTAGAAAACAATAATAGTTATATAACGTTTGTGAAGTTTTTATTAATCTACTAATCTTCTAAGTAATGCATATGCATCGAACAATCATGTTATGTCCATGGCGCTATCCATGTCTATAGGCGACGGTTACCACTTATCAAGTGGACCGTCAGTTTATTTGTCATTCTAAGTTGCGTACAAAGACTTGTGCTTTAATTTTCTATATTTTGTAACTGATTATAAAGGTATATAGTGGTTAACCATTATATGAATTATACCCATCGTTGTGGTTGCAATTCTTTATCTGGGAAATAATGTTTGTAGAGGACGTTTATATGCCATTAATCTCTGTTCAGTTGAACACATATAGCGTGGTAATCAGGGATTGATTTTAATTAAACATAGTATTGCGATAACTTTTACACTAAAAATTATATAAACAACATTAAACCGACAGCATCCACGGAGAGGTAATAAATTGATAAATGAGATTGACTTAATAAATTGTGGAACGTTGATAAAATATATAAATAATATTTTATGTAGTATAGGCTTGCAATGTTTATGAGAAGAAATCAAAGGATATTATATTCATATTCTGTTCCAAGCTCTAATAGGTGATTTTCACCTATTAGAGCTTGGAACGCTAAGAGAAAAAAGAATTATATTATATAGTTAATATTTAGAACACGGATAAACCTCTGTTATTTAACAAAATAATGCAGTTAAAACCCTCATATGACCGCGCGTACTATTAATGACTAATGACTAAATAAAGAATTTAAAGTTTTAATATAAAATTATAAATTGTAAAGTCTAGTAATTGTGTTTTTTTTATACCACTGAGGTGGCAAACAAGCATACGGCCCACCTGATGGTAAGCGGTTACCGTAGCCTATTAACGCCTGCAATACCGGAGGTATTATTAAGCGCGCGTTGCCAACCCTGAAGAAGCCTTTTTACCACCCTTTTGCTGTAGTCTCTTGGGAAAACCTCGGCAGGGAGCTCATGTGTCAATCTGTATCACAAGTATATACCACTTGATTGTAATTAAATTGACGTTGTTGTGATTATTATTATGTATGTATCATATTGAGGGAGAGTTTAAAGTCATTGGCCATGAAGCAGCTATGCTTGCATATTTGTGTTTTGATTTGAAAGGCATTACTCCTTAATCCTCAAAGATGGCAACGTATGAATGGTATTATGGGCATCAGTTGTATTCAGTGAGATTTAGGTGCTATTTATGTCTTTAGGCGTCAGTTACCACTTGCAATTAGGTGGGTCATAAAAAACCTACCTTGAAAATTTTGGTCACAGCTTCTTGTATAACGGCCTGCTTCCAATTTTCATCTGTTGTATGGACGGAGAGATTGTGCAGTGTTATACCGAAGGAGAACGGCGCCTTTGGGTTTGTTATGCTATCCTCGTAGCGTATGTGTATGTCTGTTATTTTTAACTGTACATTCTTGATGATCTGTGTTACTAACTTCTCCACAAACGTCTCGTCGAGTTTATTTTGATCTGCGCAACGTTAATATTATTATAAGCAATTAGAAGTGCGGTTTGCGCGTACGGAACACATTGTCAAATTGCTTAAAAATCAAATATAGTTTAATCAAATTAATTGATTTTAATACATTGATAGACCACAATCCTAGATCAACACAAAAGATATTTTTGTTCTTATACACATGAACAAAGCCGTGAGGGTCAACTAGTTCTACTAACATTTTAAAAAAATATTGTTATACAACCATGCTTAAACGGCTGAACGGATTTTGTAAACAATTAACAGGTAGAACATTCTTATTTTAGTAAATTACGGTTACGGTCAGTATATTATAGCGGGATCCCGCTAGAATATACTGAAAGCGCAGGCGGAGTTACCATTCCATTGTCGTCCATAAAAAAAATACAATACTAGTATAAAAATTGTAAGTAGCATGATAAGGAAACACCAACCTTTCTCTGCCTCCTTTTTTTTAGCCTCCTCAACCCTGGCGAGTTCAGCCTGTTTGGAGGCTAGCGCCATTTTCTCCTCCTTCTCCGGATCATATTTGACTTCAGCGGTGGGATTCACGATAAGAAACAGGCGGTCCACAGTTGCTTCCACTGACGCACCGTAGAGATTTTTCCATGGTATTTTCAGTACTAGTTTTCCTGTTTAACCAAATAAAGTGAAGATTTATTATATCGTGTAGCTGCTTATTTGGCATTATCGTCACTATATAGTATAAAACAAAGTCGCTTCTTGTCTGTCTGTTTCTATGTATGCTTAGATTAGCTTTAAAAGTACGCAACTGATTTTGATGCTGTTTTTTTATAATTTAATACGTGCATAATATAGTAGAGAAACACTAATAATTTTTGAGGTTTCTAATGTAATGTGCACCCGTGCGAAGCCGAGGCGGGTCGCTAGTAATTATTAAACAAAAACGGCATTTTTTTATCTAAAACAGTTTTTTTTTTTTAACATTAATACACAGACAAAAAAAACATTATTAATTTTATTCGCTCTATCAATTCGAATTTATTATTGCTTAATTTGTAATCATAGATTACCGATTAAAATACCATTAAGCGATACTAAATCTGAAGAAATATAAGCCATCAAAGTTCATACAAATAAAATATAAATAATTTACTTAAATAAAAATATTTTTGTGTTAATATATTATGTATTATTGTAGATTATTATTTGACGGTATTAATTTTTAATGTCTATTTTTGATAAAAAAAATATGCGTATATATTACTTAACAAAAATTTGAGAAATAACAAAAAAATACATTACCTACAAATAGTATAGTGATTTTTACAGCATAATGGTAAAAATCACTGTACTCGTAATATGAACTTTGATACTGAGGATTCATTGTCACTTAATGGTGTTTTAAAGGTAATGTATGGTCATAAATTAAGTGATAATCAATTCGAATAGATAAAGCGAATAAAATTAATAAACGATTGGAATAGCGTTAAGTAAACAATGATACATTGCAAGAGATCACTTATGTCTTCATTCCCATGGAGTAGACAGAGAGAACCGAATACCAAAACTACTAATCTTACAAACGTTTCATATAGTACGATAAAAATACATTATAATCTCCATAACTTGGAGGAAAAAAGACTGTTAGTAGTGGAGTCGGAACACCCTTGCTAGCAATATGCCCCATCAGATCGACCTCAACGAATTAATTTTGACGTATTAATGAAGTTTGGTTAATAATCGTTAAATTTGTCACGATGAACCTACTCTCTCTACGGACTCATCTACTTCATCTTCACCTATCATTCTTCACTGGTACCACGCCAGTGTATACCGATAGCGCAAACGGGGTCACCATTTCATGTTTACTTCTTACGAAATATCTTCACATCCTACTTCTACTACTAGCATAATTTTGAATGAAATTTGGTAAACAGATGGATAATGTCCTAAATTAACACAATGGATAATTTTTCTAAGGAGGAAAATACGTGACATTCCCACTTACTAACCTTATTTAGCGATTTATGGATTTACACGTATGTGAACATTTTACTGCTTTTATATTCGTAAATGATAATAAAAAGGAAATTTGCGATAACAAATATGTACCTATAGTTTAAAGTTAGACGTGTTGTTTAAAATATATGCTATATATTTTCCATAACAGTTACAGTTTAATATAGAGATGCGAACTATGGCATTGATTGATAGTATTTTTAAAAACATGCACGTGAGTAAGCCAACTTTAAAAAGTGAAGATTTACAGTTTATCTAATTAAATCAAGCCGTGATACAGATTGAAACTTTTTTAATAACAAATTCGTAAAAAATATTAAACATTTTTAAATAAACCAATACCTACAATTGACCCCCATAATAGAGTTTCCACATAGATATTTCTGTTATTACTACTTTTCATGGTAAAGTACTTCAGATTTATGTAGGAAATCGTATACAGGGTACTTAAAGATACTCGTACTTACGTAATATAGACATTACGTCCTTTGCTTTACTACCGACTGAAATCCATCCAGATCTAGAGTAATGACCTCATAAACTCATGTTTTATGCGGTGTTTTATTTACCTTATCTCATGAGGAGAAAATAATTCTATGTTAGTACTTAATTATTCTACTCATACTACGTACTACTTCAATTGTCATTTTAATTTTATTACAAATGAAACTCAAGTGTTTATATCGCTTAATATCTTTAATAATTACATTTTTGGAATTTTAAAAAGTCATAATATATAAGGACGAAAATTAATTTTATTGTTTAAACATTTAAAAAAAGAACCGATATATATGATAATTTCATATATATTGATATCAACGCGGAAATACGCCTTATCAATCGTAAAATAGATACTTCCGTGTATCATGAAAATAGGTTCATTCAGAGGTTTAATTATCGAATCAAATATAACACATACAAAAACAAAACAAGTTGATAACCTCCTCCTTTTCGAAGTTGGTTGATTTACCAAATACCTAACATTCGTAAACAAAAACATTATCAAACGTTATAATTAACAATATATATTTGTCACCTACATTTCGAGCTCTCAGAGTCGACACAGCGCTACTTGTTTTTTATTTTAAATATTTACTTCATGTTAGTTGCTTCACAATATTTAAGCGCAATCGTGTGAATTAAACTTTAGAGCAATCGCTAAATATATTAGATAATTTTGTCTATATTTATGTAAACATCACGCTATGGAAATATACCTAGAAAATTTATTGTACCACCGATATCTATCTATATTGAATCTAGATTACTCATAAATAAATAAGAAAAATACTAACAGTCTTTTTCATAAAAAATAAAACATACAAACATATTTTAGCTATTGAAGTGTTTTTTCACTGTTTTTATACTAAGAATTCAGCACAAAAGAAAACGCAAAACAATGGCTAAAGTAGGTTTATGGAGGTTGACGTTTTTATGAATAAGAGGGTTAATGGTTAATAACATAAAATATCAAGAAGACCTAGATTTTGAAATAGATATGCAACAATTATATACCTATTACCCCAAATGAAACAAGTTCTGAATCTAGGTCACAATGCACCAAATTTAATGGCAGACGAAAACAAGCGCAGTTGGTAAGTTGGTAAGCGTATCGCACAAGTACGGAAGGAGATTTATCTAATTTTTTTAATTAATGATCGTGATAGGTCAATTACCGTATTAAATAGAACTCAATATTGACTCAGCTAGTTAATAATTAATGTCAAAATAATTAAATATTTTTTAATATAATATGTATGAGATCGTCTTGAAACCCATTTCATTAAATAAAGATACATTAAAATATTGCGTTAAAAACACAAAAAATACAGCCAAATTTAGCATCATCTTTTTGAAAGTCTGTTCAAAAATTAAGTAAAACAAAAATATACTTAACGGGTAAGTTGTAAGATAAGAATATAGGTATTTTAGATATTCGGTGCATGATAGGCAGTGTAAACGGAGGTCAACTAATGACCTTCAGATCCCGTCTGACTCACTAACACAATCAAACAGTCTAATTTGAGGGCATGATGTCACCGCTCTGAACTTTATTACGGTGTCACAATTATATGCTACTCTGCTGTCTATACTGAATATATGCTAAGTGGTGTAGTGGTAACCTTGCGTAACTGCGGCTGGTTGCCATGCCAAGAAAGGGAGCTGTTATTATTTACCGTAGCACGACACGATATCGTAAGTTTTGACCGTCACGATATAGGCAAACAAAACAGAAGAGCAAAATATATCAGGTGCTTTTATAATTTTCCTGAACGTTCACGAATTTCACGATATTCGGAAAAATTAAAAGCATTGCTATACAATTGCATACATTTTGCATTCCTGTTGTTCATCAACTTATATATCAAGATATAGATATTTGGCACTTGTGTCTCACTGCCTACTTTGTAAAAATGCGACATGAATAGAAGAGAGATTGTTCAAGAGGCATTGTAGTAGTTTCTACAAGTTTCAGGAAAATCACGTCCAAATAACTACATACTCTTTAATATTTAAATTAAAAAAAAAAATTGTAAATATTATGATGACCGGGTTGTGTATAAATATTTTCTGTCTAGTACTAAACAGAGGCCTCCCCCTATTGTGAGGCTATTGATAATTCTTTGTTGAATTTTTGTATAACTTGACAAACAAGCTGAGAGCTAGATATGAAGATATGAATCTATTGGCAACAGTTTTCACTTTTCAATCAGTGTGTTCTCAGCTTGTTTGTCAAGTGTTACTGCAACTGCTCATGTAGTACTGTGGATGGATTTATGTACCATTATTAGTTTGTAAGAGTGGTATGGTATAGTAGAAATAAGATCCATCTCCATGCCCAATAATTTGAATGCTATATCCCAGCCCTTAAACCAGAACACACCTAAGTGAGAACACCAGTTTGGCAGCAGGAAGAAATCTGTTAATGTGACTAATGTGGATGATTTTTGTAGAAAGTCCTCTCCACAAAATCAAAAACAGAAAACAGTATATACAATTAATATTTCATGTATAACTTTCTGTTATGTTTCAGTTTATTCATTATTATTTACATTAATCTACAGGTGGTGTGTGTATAGGAAGTCTGTAAACATACATATTTATGTTAATATTATAAAAAAGAAAGTATCAATTGTTTATTTGTAATGGATAAATTCAAAAACTACACAATAGATTTTAAAAATTTGATCACCCATAGAAAGCTATGTTATCAGTAATAAGTAAATATTTAATTATTGTTATAATATTAAATTCATAATTTTAATTACAGTATAGTTTCATACAACTAATCTTGATTCCAACAACACATTTATTATATCACCCTCAAGACTTCTGTCTATGCATACAAATGTGCTACCAAAATCCTTAAATAGAAGACCTATTGTTCTCTCCTAATGGTATAGCTGTTTTATGTGTATATTTATAATACAGGTGAAAGAAAGTTGGGGCATGTCTAAAATACATTGTGTCACTCCTTTTCATCCTTGAGAAGTAAAAATATAAGTTGTATAAATAAAAATAAACTTTATTAATGCAAAAATATGCCACAAAAATATTAGGAACACTTTTACAGCTTATGGAAAACAATTAATTTTACAGTTGAATAAAGTAGATTTTTTTAATATTCATATCATGTTATGTGAAATGTAATGTAAAATTAACCTATTTATTCCTAAAAATATTTAACGTCTAAATCAAATCTCATAGAAAATAATTTACTAATATCACATGCATTAGTTAAGGAAAATTAACTAAAACAAAATTTAATATACATAAAATAAATGATTATTAGTTTTCTTGTTTGCTCTGTAAAAATAGCAAACAAAAAATTGGTATTATTACTGGCATTAATCCAGATAAAAAGAATTTTTTTTTTTTTATTTAAATTTGAATGCCTAACATGGTAAGGTGCTTAAATTCATTTTAATCTAGATTTAAACTGGAAATAACTATTAGTATCCTGTCACCTCACAATGTATCATTGTTTATGTTGATTAAGCTGTAAACCTATTATTTATTGTTATCATAAAACACTCACCCAAGTGGCCATAAACTGTCTGAACAGGTATATTAAGTTCTTCTAGAGCATTCTGTTTTAATATCAAATTTTCTAACACGACATCACCTGAAATACAATCAATATTGAATATTTGTGTATATAATGTAGGCATAAATTATAATGCAGGTATGACATCATGCCGGGGACTCACCTCCCCATATTCCTAATTTGAGCTGAGATCTGTTCAGGTTCTCCACGTAGTCCCCCAGGAACCTGTTCAGCACGTCCACTACAATCGATTCGAACACCATCGCGATAGGACTTCTTCACAAATAAATTAAAATTACATTAAAGTACTCATGTCATGGTCCGCGGCGGTAACTCATGGTTGCGTAATTTATTAAATATAGGTATTATAGACCTGCACTTTACAACAGCGAATTATTTTTATAAAAATGATAAAATTTATATTAAACTCATTTAAAAATCAAAATCTATTTTCACGAGCTCCCTAGGAGAACAACAACGCAAATCTGAATGTTGACAGCTCAAATCTTTTATTACCCATTACCCGAACAACACAAAGTAAAAAGAATAAAACATTACATTATTAAATACAAATCGATAACTAAATCAATTTACTTAGCTAATATTTTTATGTTTAGTAATCTAGTTAAAACATATTGATATTATTAACTAGATGTTTACCGCAGCTTTGGCCGAGTAAATCAATATGTAAAGTATTCTATCTGTCAAGATGAGATATAACCTATTCGTGTAGCAAATTTCATTGAAATCTGTCCAACCAAAAGGTTTTAGAGTTAATGATAAAGTGGGATTGGGTACCATAAATCTATTTTTAAACATACGTAGTCTTTATATTCTTTCAATATTATTAGTAATATAGGAATACAAAATGCCGACTATCACTACTGACACAACGACATCAATTACTATACTAGGGATAACACTTTTGATTTTCAGTCGTTATTTATAACATTAAGATATTATTAATTATAATAAGTAACGACTGATATATTATTACTATATTATGAATAATGTATTCTTCAATTAATTACATAAATCCAAAAATGGACATATCAAACAAATAAGATTATTTAAAACTAATCTTTACCCGCCGTTGTCTTCGCATGACTGGGATATTTATTTATTTATATTGAATGATTGGGAAATAATATAGACATAATTAAAAAGGGTAAGATTTATGATATGGCAACATTATCGGAAAACTGTCAATGTCATATATTTTACTCGAAACATAGATAAAGATTGTGCCTGTTAGATACGACTCGAAGTGTCAAAATTTTTCCCTATCATACCGAATTTTTTATTGGATGACAATGGAATAGTAACCCCGCCTACACTATCCGTATACACTGGCAGGACACCATTGAGGGATGATAGATGAGCATGAAAGCAGATCTGTTAGCCCATCATGACGAATGCAACAAGTATTAGTCACAATGGTTTTCAGGGGGAACCGCGTGGAGGTCGACCTGACAGGTCTTGCTAGCAATGATGCCATTGATCTTTATTACTAACAGTCCCTTTCCCCCTATTATTCCTATTACTTTACCATATTATTACCTATCCTTACTAATATTATAATTATGAAAGAGTTTTTACTTTAACCAATCATTTATTTACTATAAAATTTGTTATACACGTAGTTAAGAGAAGGAGATATAGACTACTCTTTGACTTTTTATTTCGGCCACATGGACAAATTTGTTGTGGAAAAGGTCAAAGGTAATAAATAACACCTCGAATATTTCCTGACTTCATCTCCGTTTCTATCATCAGATTCTAATATGGACTTCCATAGCACAGGTCGTTTCAGGTGATAATTTATATCACTATTATCATCATATCATATATCAGCTCTTAACTGTTCACTGCTGAACATAAGCCTTCCCTAGAAGGGAAATTTTGCCAGTTGTTGTCATGCTTGGCAGGCGTGTTGGTAACTGCAATTAGGCTTTCAGTAGTTTTAAGAGGGACGTTGTTGCCCATCCCTTAGTCGCCTCGTACGACACCCACAGGGAAAGAAGGTATGGCATATTCTATGCTAGGACTATACGGGAAGGGGGATATTTTTTATTAATATGACAGAGATCAAAGATATAATTCGTTTTCTAAACGACTTCAAAAAAGGTCTTTATTCACCTGTATTTTTTGTCTATTTTCTGCGATATCTTAACAAAACTTGAACTGATTTTGATGATTCTTTTGCAATTGGTAGAGTTCGTAATTCTCATCTTATATTATCACTTTTATACTCAGACGTTCCTTTTCTGTAGAATATAATCTTAAACCTACGAAATATATAAGTCACATAATAGATGGTATTAATAATTAACGTAGCAGATTAGCGTAGTTTCATTAAATAAAACGAGTAATCAAGATTTTTTTACTGAATAGACATTTATTAAAAATTATAACAACTGCATTTTAAAAAAAGTGTATGGAATGCACACTCAATCAGTAGGTATAATATTTCTGTACGAATATTGAAAATTAACTCTGACACGTAGCATGCACACAAGTAAATTATTTAATAAATCGACAATACCTACACTATTTAAAATATTACTGACCGGATGAATGAGGATAAACCGACGCGATAGAGATATTTATTTATGTATGCTGTATCTCGTGACTTTGCTCGCGTGATTTAGTAAATAAAGTTTCCTATGTGCCGATTTAAGACATCTATTTTACCTATGTACAAAATTTTCACTCACTTAAGCAAGGATAATAAACATCCATTACCTTAAATGTCATAATCTTTGATATTAAAAGTAGCCGCACATCTATCCAAGCAGAATACGCCAGAAGAACCGAAAGAATAGAATTTTAAAATTAATTGTATGAAATCGTGTGAAACCTCAAACACAAAAATAAAATTTCTATCTTATTCAGTGAAATCTTTATTATTAAGACCAATATGAATTAATTTTCTAAGACATTTAAGTCAAAATTATTATAGATTTAGTTTATAATGGTCCCTAAAATAGTATTTCGCTAAATTATCAAATTAAAACACTTATTAGAATTGGTCTCGTTTTTGATTCGTTCCGCGTGGATAAGTGTGCGATAACTCTAAGCAGGATTTATAATTTGTGTTCACATCAGATGTTAAATTTACAAATTAATGTTTTGAATGTCATATACAGTCGTACTCGAAACGGAATTTTTTGCATGATTCCAATTCATATACCGATTACATACTACTCTCTATATTTTACAAAATTTTGCCAATAAAAATATATACTCTTTGTTTGTAACTACAACAGCCATAAAATCACCATTATTATTATATTAACATCACAACATTGTGTAATTTAGATATAATCGAGAATGCATAAAAAAAAAAATAAGTTCCAATAAGTATCGTGCTTGTATAGTTGTATATAGTTGTAAACAATTCTCATTATAAACACATTGAAACTGTTGTATAATTATGGTTGTACAAACTATTTGAGTTTTAGTTGCAAACAGTCTTGTATTAACTGAAAATATTATTTCAAATATGTTTACAGAGTTTCATAAAAATATTGTATAGATGTTGAAGATGAACTAAAATTTTGATCCTGACTAATCATGATGAATAAAATAAATTGAGATTTAAATATTAGTCACATATATCCAGCAAGTATACATTACACAAAATTATAGAAAAAGTTATTCGAAAAAAAGTTGTTGTAAAGAGATTGAAATGAGATTTATATAATAACAAATTAATATAACTAATCATACTAAAATTACTAACATTTAATTTAGTAAAGTAAGCCTCATGAGTGACAATAAATGTGAGACTGAGATATACTTAAACCTATTTTGGGCTGCTTTTAAATATAAATTGCTATGATTCTCAAATTCCTTACTTTCTTACCCTTCCAGCACCGTAAACCTTGCGGAGACAAATTAAACTTAAATTTGTTTAAATGCAAAATAAGAGCGTTTATTACCTTATATTACTGGCAGCACATAAATTATTTGTAAATTTAAAAAAATATTTATACAATTTTCAATATTTCTGAATCATTATCATTTAAAAAGTGGCTGGTTACTATCCTAAAACATTAATAACAAATAAAGAAGTGGTAGACAAAATACCATTAAAAGTTTGGTAACTATTAAGGTTTTCTCTTAAAGATTCTATAGGTATACACAATTTCCTTAAACGTTTAATATTAATTCCATTGTGATAACGTTTTATTTCAATATAAGAGGACTTCTTAAATTAACATTGAAAAATATACAAATGTTGCCAGTAAAATTTTTGGAACAATCTTTACAATACGTTTTTATTAGATAATCATATACCCAATTACTATTAGATAATAATGGTGTAAATTATAATTTGAGGTTTACTTACTAAACAAGCAATAACAACTTTATTTAAAGTTTATATAGTAAACATTTAAATAATATTTTTTAATTAAATAAGGATTACCAATTTCACTACATTCAAGGTTATAATTACAATTTGTTATATGTCAATGGAAATGCATACTTTTTATCTACATACACTTACAAATTATTTTAATTGAGAGCCAAATGGCAACACTTGAGCAAGAGGTGTAAGGTCAGCTTGCCAGTCTCAGTAATACAGAATAAAATAAAAATCAAAGGAATGTAAATAATTTTGAACCTCCTATACTAACAAGGCGAACCCAGTTGTCGAATTAATATGGAAGATAAAAATTGTTTTTTATGCTTATAACCCAATTTTTTTTTTTAAAAAAAGATATTCTTTAAAAACTCTCTAAAAAAACACTTAAAAGAATACCAATGAATTAAATTTCATTCTGTATAGAAAATAAACATTGTTTAAAATATCATTTTGAATACATTTACACTAATGACTAATACATTTTAAAGTTAGAACATATTTAATTTATAAATTTTACATGGGGCAATTGTCATAATTCATATTCAAGTTACTTCCACAAGCATTACTTACATTAAATAGATGATACTTTTTAGACTAGTTTTTCATAGTATGCGTAGAATATGTAATAGAGTTGAGAAAAGATATATCTGCTTGCTTTGCAATCGTTTCAAAATGTTTGCATCTGCCATAAATATTACGCACTTGGCAAGTGTTGATAACGTAACGATGTTAATGACCAAGCTACTTTTGAAATGCGAAAAATACTTGACATTTGATCTAGATATTTAACCAGGATCTTAATACCTTGAATACTTAAGAATATGCTTAGATTCTAAATAACTATTATATAAAAATCAAATATTGATAGCTAATGCGTAACTCTGCAATTATATTAAATAAAAAATGGCATATAGGTACAATAATAAATTCCACAAAATATATAATTAAAAATTGTACACTTTTTAAGAGAACTTTAGAAATCATCACTAATTATATACAACAGAATCGATCCAAGATGAAAGACTTGCGATTTAAATTTCAACAATGCAAATAAACTGTGTACTAACAAAATACATTTAATAGAAGATAAAGCCATGAACCCACAGTGGGAAAAATTACCGCTGCCAATGACATTGTAAAATATATTTTACCATAAACAACGTAAAATTTAAATTTTATTGACAAATAGCTAGACGACCTTAGTGTGTGTAAAATCTTTATTGTACAGATTTTACACAGGACGCATTAAAAAGATTTAATATACAATAACGAACTTATTCCATGGAAGGATCTCTTACAGTCAACCGTTGAGACACTGAAAGAAAACTATAGGATGTTCAAGGGTAAAAACTCTGCACTTAAAGATAAAACTTAATAACTCCTAGTTAAAATTAAACACAAAGTTCCATAGCTATATTCCAATAACATTGTGTACACCTACATATATAAAATATAATAATAATACATAAATAATAAACCTGCACACATATATATATATATATATATATATATATATATATATATATATATATATATATATATATATATATATATATATATATATATAAACAACATAATACATATACAGTGGATTTCGGGTATAACGACGATAAAGAGACCACTCTATTCATGTCGTTATATCCGGAAGTCGTTACAGGCAAAGGTAAAAAGATACAGACACGTAGAGATGTATAATTTTTTATTCGCACAAATCAGTAGTTTTCACAGTTTTTTTTATTTTGAAATGATTTCCGCCTTTTCTTTAACAGTGAATGTGCGTCGAGGTAGTCATACTTATTCAAAAGTTTACTAAACTCAGTTGCTACTCAGAATATCACTTTATAATTGAACTGATATCTATAAACAATAAATAAAGGTCTCCATACTTGCTGACCGTCTTTGTGGATGTAAACAAAAGGTTAGAAATGTTTGTGAAAGAAAGACCTCTTGGTGTCTCTTTGGCGGCCAACTTCGGTCGCAATATCTGCATGGGAGTTCTAGGAATTTGTTACAAATGAAATTCATCTATTCATCTAATCATTAAAAATAGTCGCCACACCCGAACTTAGCGTTAAAGCGGCTCTAAAGTCACTATAGTTACATGAATTTTGTACTAAAACATGCTTTAAACTCAAGGGACTTAGATTTAACGTCGCTATAGATAAATGGTCGCTACAACCAAGGTCGTAATAAATGAAATCCACTGTATTTACAATTGATTCAATAAAACAGGAGTTTCAGAACAAAATTTTATGACACCTGCTTTAAATGATTTTAACAACTATGCAATCTTCAAGTTATAAGAAAGAGATATCCAAAGATCTGCAGATTTCATCTTACATATCGTCTCTTCAGGTATCAAATTAAGATGTTTATTACAAAACCAGTTTAATCCATTCAGCGTAATGTTCAAAAGTAATATCACTAGAAGAAAATATAAATTTACGAAGCTTTTCAGAAAAAAAAAATTAACCCCATAAATCTATAAAATATGCCATAAACGAAGGTATAATAATACATTCTTAACTTTGAGTTACGAGTTGTTTGAACAGTCAGCCACAAAAGTCTATGAAAGTGAAAACTCTACGATAAGAACTACATATAGTATCTTTATACAATTTAGTCATTTACATTTGTTGCTGACTATACTTATAAAAGTATAAAAATATTAACATATTTGTATTATGCTGAATTATACTGACTAGGAAGTATCTACTACAAAGTTCTAATACACATGTGACGGGACTAAGTATTTATCCAGAGACCAAGTGAATATTCTACTCAACTAGGTGTTATTTTGCATCAGTTCATATCACTGGCTATTTAACGAGTAACGATCTAATAATTTGCCTGAAGAAGAGAAACACGTGTCACAAAACGTGCACGGACGAAATGGCAATCGAAATGGTCTTGCAGCAACGCGAAATATCAACCTGATATAGGAAAATCTATTAAAAAATTAACCAATCTAGGAATTTTTGAATCCAATAACTTGCAACACTGAAAAAAATGGCGCGCTTATAGATTATTAAATATTAAATATAATAATTCAGTAAAGCAAACTGACATTTGACTAACTAAATTTTGATCTGTTTTTGACACTCGATGCTCCATCAATATATTCTTTAGTCATTTGGTATAACCGTCACTTTTACTTGAAACTAGCTCAGATGACTGATATTTGTTGTCGTGGCATAACAGATTAAAGCCGTAAATTTATGAGTTGTGACGCCGTAATATCCTATACAACAGGGACACGATATTGTCAAGATGGCCAAAACTTATATCTACCTATCTATACATGCTTTAATGTCACAATGTTACAGACAATCTACAATAGACATCATAAAAGAGAAAAATTTTAAAAATACTTTTCTGTACTTATAAAGTACAGATATTTGTTACATATAGCAGTAAGTCTTACAATTGAATTGTTCATTAATACATTACATTAATAAATAATGGTGGGATAGGGCAATGAAATTACTGGGTACAAAGGCGTGATAACTTTGTCCTCGGGTATGACAACGTATGGGGGATGCTATGGACACGGCAGTATTCTATGTGATGCCCATGGTATTTGAAACATGGTACAAGAAGTTATAATAAGAAGGAACAGTGTGACCTGACAGATTATAACTAATCAAGTTGACTTCCACACTGTTGCCCCTGGAAACCACAGTTAATTATTGTTGAATTCGTCACGATGGATCATCCGACCTATTTGATGCTCACTTATCATCAGTTACTGGGGCCCGCCAGTATATACCGCAGACTATACGGTAGGCAGTATATATGATAGCGCAAAAAAGGGTTATCCCTTCAATTCCTTCCTATTTCAATTTTCAACCATTAAAAAAAATTGTAATATAAAGGAGCAGTAAATTGCTTGAGAAGAAAACAGATTTTGCTTTGTATGAAATGTAATACAAATGATAAGATAATAAATATAAAATTCCACGACTATTTTAACTTATTGAGAGACAAGAACTATCCATACATAACTTACAAATAGCAAAGAAATATTCAACAATCTAGCAAACAGCAAATCCTTACATTCTATTACAAACGGAAACTGATTTCTGATATTATTTTAAGCAAAATCATATCCTTAGAAATTCACCAAATAATATATTACCCAATTTCATCAAAAACCGTAAGAATATAGCTCAAAAGAACATTCCAATACCAAAATCCTTTTTTAGGCATAACATTTGGCATTTTTATATAAATACGTACATATGTACGTTATCAGTTTTTTTTTTACACATATCTCATACACATTCATAATAATAATAATCAGCTCCGAATATATATAATCAATAAAAATATATTTATATAAATTTTAATATAAAGTAGAAGTTTCATTATTCTAATCATTCTTTACACCATTCACTGGTTTACCATTTTCAATAATTGATTTGTCTTCTATCAAAGTTAGTATATCTTCCTCGTCTGCAATAGATACATTATAATTAACATTAATAAAATCATATAAATATCAAAATAATTTAATCTTTTCATTAGGAGAACCTAGAGAATCATATCAACAAATGTTTTTTAACCAATTTGAAAAAGGAGATTCTCAATTCAGTTACATTTTTTATAATAATAATACTATAATATACTTTATTACTCAGACTACAATTTGGTCCATTTTGTTAGTAACAGTTTTCTTACAAACTATGTTAGTAAAAAAGAAAAGCAAATTAATTTAAGCAGTTCACTCAGATGTGACCCAGCCGACTAGATCAGCATCTAAATGAAATGCCCAATTATAGGCAAGTTATATTTATCTCCTATTACTTTTACTTTTTTATGTTTGTTACCTCATAACAACGTTAGTTGTAAACCGATTTGGAAAATTAGTATTTTTATCGGAAAAAATGTACTTACAGATTTGTCCCATAGAAATTTTATCAAAATCAGTACAGTAATTTAGTTTTTAAGTCAAATCAATGGTTTTTCCAGAATTAAAGTTTTTTTTTTTTGTGGAACACAATATTATCTCCGATTCATAAAATCATTCATATTGTATAACTCAACAGATGAAAGCAATGCGTTAATAGCATTGCTTTCAGGCCCTCACTCCTAGATACCTAACAAACTCAGCTGGGTATGAGAAATGAGTTGTATTATGTGTACCTTTTAACTTTTTTTGGTCTTTTAGAATTCATATAAAAAAGTATATTCAAATGGATTAGAAATTGCAACTGACCTGAACTAACATCGGACTGGTTCCGAGGGCTGAATCGACAGCCTTTAGATAAGTAGCTTTTAAGTTTCCCAAGCGAAGCTAATATTAATCTGTGAACATAAATAAACATATTTACTTTTTACAATAAATAGAGATCCAATCTAAACCCATATCTGTAATAATATTAAAAAAGTAAGTAAAGAAGTTACATATATAGACATTTAGTCCGTTTCAATAAAACTTAATAAAAAGGTAACTAAGTGAAAATAATAACAAATTGTAATATTTAAGCAATTAATCAATTTACTGTTTTATTATTGTATATCAGCAGATTGTCTTATGGTTGGGGCAATTATTTTTATTCTATCTTTGGTCTGTATCAATAGAAGTTCTATTGACACAGACTAAAGATCCTTTTTTTCCTAAATCATATGGAAAAAAGCACAGATTATAACTGGCTTAGCTCACTATTTAGGATAACATACCCTAAAGGTGCGCACGTCAAAAGGTACATTTGTATGTATAAGGGTTATAATTATTATAAATGCCAATAATATTAAAAATACACAAATTTAATCCAAACTAACCCTAAGAAAGGTGGACTCGGTGAGAGTGGTCTTGACAAATATTCAGGGTGAAACTGCACAGCGACGTAGTAGGGGTGAGAGTCAACCACTGCGACCTCCATACGTGTCTTGGTCTCGTCTTTACCAACAAACCGAAGTCCAGCCGCTTCGAGCCTCTCTATATACTCGGGATTCACTTCGTAGCGATGTCTGTGGCGTTCCTCTATTACTTCTTTGTTATACAATCGTGCTAAATTTGAGAAAAATTTATCGTTAATTTTGTAACATAAATAAATAAAAATATTTTTAGTACGCATATTTGTAATAAGCATTTTTTAATAGTCATATTTTATGAATCTGCCACCTAGTTCGGAATTCAATATAGGCTGAGAAGAACGGACAAGAAACTCAGCTGTTGTTTTTTTTTAAATAGAAGTTGAGTTTACAATAAGAACGTGAACGAGTTAAAATATTATTATCAATCATAGTATTCTTGAACAGACCAGTTTTTACTAGGAATACCCGTTCACAAATATGACGGATGAACCAGCCATCGTTGTGTTCAATCATATATATGTAGGTAGCCCAACGTCCCGGCCGACACACAACGCCTCTACCAATCTGGACATTATAGTGAGCATGACTTGTTTCAAGATACACAATTACGTGTATTACTATTACACACATTATATTAGTTAATTTAATGTCCAAAATGATCACGAAACTAGTCGAGTATCCTCAACTAAATTACACGAAGTCGTTATGATTAAGTTACAATAAAATATTGCAGGTATATTTTTTTTAACTCGAAACTTTTTTAGTAATCAATTTTAATCTTAAGCGTTGTTGACACATATGTTTAAATACACTATCGGGTCTTAAAATATTTGCAGGTAATATAAGATGCAATCCGGATCGAAACCTCGGCAATTACTTGCAAATTTTTTCATCGCGCTAAGTTTCAATAGTGGAATTAAAAACCTTATCAATAATTTACAAGTAACGTGGATATCACAGTATGACCATCTTACCTATTTTTGCTGTAAAATAGTAATACAAATATCGTTTTTTTTTGTTGGAATTCTACAAATTGAGTATTAGAATTCCAGGAATCTTAATGTCATTGGGGTTTTTCAATAAGAAGAAAGTTCAGGCTTTGACTCGAACAAAAATTGGGCCTTGTAAATTTTGTAATAATTTTTCTGAAGTTTGGTACAATCTGTTACTGAACTAAATAAAAAAGGAAAAGTCGATTTTTAAATGACCCTATCCATGATTATAACCGATGCTCTTTTGTATTGCGATAATAAAAACCAAAAACAGTAGTTGAATAGTAAAAAATAATCAATACAATAGACAATAAACCGAAAAATTCTAACAATGTAAGGAGATTTTATAATCCATAATATTGTTTTCATTGCTTTGTCGTCATTACATTAAAAACTACTGGGAACTGTAGCTAAACAAACCCACTTAATATAAATGTCGCCTATCATCAAACATTGTTTATAATAATGAATAAGACCATTAATACTGTGCTTGTGAATGGTATACACTTCCACGTAATCTAACAAGAAGGTTGTTTTGCGATTGTTTTATTTATACTAAAAAAAATATCTCAAATATTTTACATTTGTATTTGATATTGTATTTTTATGCAACTTAGTAAACAAGCTGAAAGCCCACGTGATGGAAAGTAGTAACTGTCGCCTATAGACATAACAGAGTCTCGCCTTTCTAAAAACCAAGGTGTTATGACTCTGTATCCTGTAATTTCAATACGGTATCCCACCCTTTAAAGTGAAACATAGCCATGCAAAGACAATTGCTTTACAGCAGACGCACGAATTCATAATGTTCATATACTTACTGATAACACTTTGTTCTAAGTACGTTTTCCTTTTACCCAGCCGCATGGTACCACCTAGTTTGCCGGTATGATGTTCAGGCATATCTATCACCAGTTTGTCTTCACATTCTGGGTTAACTTCTGTTGTGTTAGCGCCCTTTAGACCCAGTACATTCCTAGCAAATTCTATTACAGCAGCTTGTAAACCTAAGCATATTCCAAGCATGGGTTTCTGGGTTTCACGGCACCATTGGCAAGCTTCGATTTTACCCTCCATTCCTCTTTGACCAAATCCACCAGGAACTATGACGCCACTACAAAGCGCGAAAAATTTGTTTCAAAAGTTACAATGAATAAAATCATGTTTCTTTACTACTAAAATAAAGAAATAAATAAGTCAAATAAAAAAAAAGTGGTCTTGGACAATATATATATATATATATATATATATATATATATATATATATATATATATATATATATATATATTGTTTTAAAACAAAAAAGCCAATCACTGTTTTATTATGATTAGTATAGTAATTTATATATTCATAGAGCTGTTCATATCTACAGGATATGGTTATTAAGTGGAAAGTCAGTTTGTTTGTCATTCTAAGTCTTTGTTTGTTATTTATTCATACAAACTTGTCAATTAAAGGTACTTTAATTTGCCCTTCTTTCGGTGTGTCACCTATTAAAGGTAAAAAGGTAGAAAATAATAACAATTCTTACTCGCTCTTGCAGAGATCCTGCCATGCCTTATGGTAGTTAACTGGGTCGTCGATTTTCATTTGCTTCTCTAAATTGACTGCTTCAATATATGTGAGATTCAGCTTACATCCCGAGGCGATACATGCGTGTTGTAGTGCCTTAGTTACACTGGCGTAGCTATCCTCCAGTTTTGTGTACTTTCCTACTAACGCTATGTTGACTTCTTTGCGTAAATTATCGACACGCTTTGCGAGATTCCTCCATTTTTGCATAAATCTGATTTATAATAAAAAATAAATAAACTTTATTATGAAGAAAAAACACATATGTATGTGTATATTCCCGATAAGGAAAAAAGGTTCTTGAGTGGCAATTCCGTACGGGCAAACACAGTGTAGGACGACCTCCCGCTAGATTAAGTGACGACCTCAAATGCATTGCAGGGAGTCAGTGGATGCAGGTGGCTCAGGATCATTACTTATTGCAACTTATAGAACTATGTCCAGCAGTGAACAGATAATGACTGAAATAATGATGATATGTATATGGCAACCATATTTTTTATATACTTAAAAAGTAAATACTAAAATGTCACTATAAAATTATGATGTCACTAAGCAAAAATATATATGTATATATACATATATAAATTCTAGTCAAAATCTAATCGATAATAGTGCAAAAACAACTATATTGGAGAGATAGTACTTCATCAATCATGTTTGTTAAAACGCCTACCTATCGTCCAATTTAAACTCATTACTTGAATAACAATAAATTTGCCTATTATGAATATTTAGTAGGCATTTGCAAGTGACAAAAGAATAAATTGATTAGCATTCTTAGAATGTATGTGTAGTTTCATATTACTGGTTTCGGATTTCAATTATAATTTAATAAAGCGCATTAGTAGCATTTGCGATGAGTGGATAAAAAATAACACGTACGAACTGTTACAACGTGGTTTATTATTATATTAGCTTTATTATATTAGCTATGTTTATTAAATCAAGCCATAGAAGGACTGTCGTACATAAAATTCAATAGAAGCGGCCTTTGTGTGCGTTACAAATTGTAAAGAAACCTTTTAATATAATATACTTGTCAATTCACATTATCTGTTCTCGGACACTGATTTCTTTAAGACTAGCTATTGCCCGCGGCTTCGTTCGCGTGGTATTATATTTCTCCTTTAAGTTGATTTTTTTTGTAATAGATGTTTACGTTACACAAGAAAGCTATATTCCAAATTTCAACTTTCTAGACTTTGTAGTTTTTGGTTGTAAGTTTATAGCATAAATATTTATAGTTAATAAATCAGTCACGATAAACGATTTTATACGTTAAATATTTAATCTGTATGTATTTAATAAGTAAGTGTAAGAAATACTTGAAACAAGAATCACAAGGACAAGAAATAGGACCTGCGCAGACTATGGAAATTTTGTACCCGCATCCAATTTCCCTTTGTGTAATCTAGGTATTTTATAGCATAACACGTGTTGGGGAGGGGGGAAGGGATTGTTAATAATGCAGACTACCAGCCCCATTACTAGTAATATGCCCAACCATGTCGACCTCCACGTGGTCCCCCCTGGAAACCATTATGGTTACATCTTGTGGAATGCATCACGATGGGCTAACTGGCCTGCCTTTTCATTCTCGTGAATCAGTACACCTAGTAATACCCAAACTATCACCTTATTCCAGCAAAACGCACGGGCAGTATTGTACTTTATTACCAGCAAAGTTATAACAGTAACTCACCTGCCTGGTCGAGGCATAGATATGTTCAACTGAAGCCTTTCATTCAGGTATTGTACAACACCTTGATTTTCCATTAACAATGGAACATGATACACCGAACTCAAATCATGTATACAAATTACCTGAAATTAAAATATATTGTTACTCATTACATCACTCTCCTGTCCTTTCCAATCTTAAACTTACTTAAACTTATATATATATAATATGTCTGTTGTATTTAAAAATTATAAAACATATTGTTGTATTTGTATAATTATTATTTTTTATCAGCTAAATTATAATTCAGTATATATTTTCATAATACTGGTCTTATTTAATATCATAACAATGTTTCATTGACTAATTGTACTGTATTTATAACTATGTAATTCAAGGCAAGCCATTGATCATATTTTAATCATATTATTTGTAATGGTAAAATTTCAAGAACAAATAATACATAAAATATCTGACAATTCGGCTCCTATATAGATGTATAAATTAGAAGTTATAAATGCTGACGCAGTAAGGGTATAGTGATGAAATAAGCTTCTGATATAAAAATAGAGGCGTTTGATATGTAGTACAGTTAGCTTAGTCCTAAACAAGATAGCATGAAGATATATAGATATATATTATAAATAAACCTACCTGTTCAGGGCCCACATGGCAGAAATTGGATATTTTCTCCTTAACTGTATGATCGATAGGTTTCTCAGATCGACAGAGTATTAAATCGGGCGATAAACCTAAACCGCGTAACTCGCGGACCGATGACTGTGTCGGTTTAGTTTTGGGTTCACCTGTAGATTTTGGCTAAAAGAATAATATAAATAACATTAGTAAAAAATACCTAAACAAATTGCTGCTAAAGTATTTATCAGCAGTATATTTTATTATTTCCCAAATAATTAAAGATTATGATTGTATTGTTTGCTGAATATTATTAATTATAAATAACAATAATTTTGATATCTAATAACTACTTTTGTTTTATGTCACTTGAAATGGGAAATAAGCTGATGACCTACCTGCTGTTAAAATGTTAGCAATTATCTATAAATATAACAGAACCATGGACATAATCAACTATAGTCTTTCCTACTTAGCATAATCATAATAGTTGTATAAATAATAATATTCAAGGAACAGCTTTTTGCCCACTACTTTCTATGCTTTGATTTCAGAATTAAGATAACCAATGAAGTAGAACCCTCTAAATAGTGTATCGAGATAAAATAGATATACATCCAATTGAATGCAGTTATTTTTGCATGATATCGAAACAAACTTACAGAGAGACAGACAAAATTTCCAAAAAGATTGTTTTGGTATCTATTGCTTTTATTAAAATCCATTATATAAATTTTTCTCAAACATCTCCCATGTGCAGACATTGTCTAATTAATATTTTATTATATTAATAAGATACACAACAAAATCACTAACCATTGGCACTAAAGAAACATGTGCACAGCAGAAATTTTCTCTTTTAACTCTAAACTGGAACTGTCTGAATGCCTCTACAAATGACATGCCCTCTATGTCCCCAATAGTGCCACCAAGTTCCACTATGCACACCTTAGGGGGGGTGTTTTCAGGTGTAACAGGAATGTGAGCAACTCGCTGCACCCACTCCTGTATAGAATCTGTTATGTGAGGAATAACTGAAAGAGAATTTAAATATATTTAATGCTATACAGATATATTAACATAATTTATTGTCAGTTACATAGAGAAATATTTCTCAGGTATATACAGTAGTATCTGCATTATCCAAGTCCATACAATCCAAAATCCGGATAATCAATTTCAAAGACAAATCAAACAATAATTAAATTTTAATATTTTCTATTATGTTTTACATACTTCATTTAGAGGATATAAAAAAAATATTATAAGCTAGAAAAATAATGGATTACATAATACCATTTATAAATCTGTAATTAAAGCTGTGAAGAATAAGTGTAGATAATCAAATATTTCGATAATTGAAATTCAACTGTAGGTAGGTATTTAAGATTAATTTCTGGGGTGGAAAGGAGAAGACTTGGCCCTTTAAAAAGGAGACATGTACTGAATCATTGGATAACTTCTATTAATATTTTGGTTCTCCATAACTCCTCTAAAGAATAAATTTTTAAAATCATTTTCTTAATAGTTTTCAATTATTCATCTTTATCATAACCATGGAAGTAAGATTACTTAAGTATGTAATCAAATAATTAACAAAATCCATTTAAAATTAGACAAAGACATGGATGCAAAAGTATGAATGGAATTGGAACTCTTAAATTATATAAACCTTCATACCATTATGTTCTTTATGATATTAAACCATAGGTCATTTTATGTACAAGTGTTGCTTTTTTATGTGAACCTGATGAATTTGGTAACCATTGTCAATAGACTACAAAATAATAATAATGTATTAATGCATACAACATGACTTTGATGATCTAGAATTCCAAATCTAATCAAAATCTAATTAATAAATTAAATATGTATTACTATAGAATAATTACATATCTAGATTTAATTCAATTTAGCTTAAGACTTAAAAAGTCTTGTAACAAATCAACTTTCTCTTACTGATCCACATTATTTATTCAGGTATGTAGTACCTGAATTATAATGTGTGTTAGTGTGGATCATTACTTTACATATATAAATATAATTGTAAAATATATGGGTTTCAACTACATAGCTAGTGATTTTGTCCTTGTGAATGTGTTTTTTTAAGGTGAAAATGAAATAATGAGCACCTGTGCTATTGGTAGGCACTGGAGAGCCACCAGTGAGGGATGATAGGATAAAGCAAGTTAAGTATCGATTGTGACACATTATTAACTAATCAGGTTTAAAACTAAAAGATTTCAATCACCAACTTTAACATATGACATTTATTCATATGTTGCCTTGTTTCCGAGACACTGTAACCTGAATAAAAATATTCTAATACACAGAAATATTTAGGGTGCTTTGACTTAAAAGGCACGAAAAAATTACATATGACCAAAGTTGATCATCTTACTAATGAACTCATAAAAATAAAGTTATTGCGACATTGAAAAATAATATAAATTTGTACACCTTTAAAGGCGTTCATAACCTAAATATTTAGGGTTCTATTAATTAATGTTCTTATTTATCTATTTATTTAGTTCTATTTTAAATCAAATAAATGGTGTACTTGCCTTGCACTGTTTTGCCAAGATAGTCCCCACGCCTCTCTCGTTCAATAACTTGCTGATATATTTTGCCCGTCGTAATATTGTTGTCTCTATGTAGAGTGATGTCCAGGAAGCGCTCATAATTGCCAAGATCAAGGTCGACTTCGCCTCCGTCGTCTAAAACGTAAACTTCACCTAGAAAATAAAAATAGACTGTATCACGCCACCACGTAGTATAACCAACACAATTAAAAAATATTAATGAATGATAAATTTATCTTACCATGTTCGTAAGGAGAGAAAGTACCAGCGTCAATATTTATATACGGATCAATTTTTATTGAAGTCACATCGATGCCACAACTCTTTAAAATCGTGCCAAAAGAACTGGCAATCACGCCTTTTCCGATACCGCTTATAACTCCACCAGTAACTAATATATATTTCATGTCAGGCATTTTAAATAAGGAAAACGAATTTTCCACTTACAATAAATTTAATATATTAATTTAAAACAGACGTTATAATTTATTTTTTTTCTAAGCACGCACAATATATAACCAAGTACAAAAAACACGTTCTAAACTACAAAAATGCGCGATGCGCGTGTTAAGTCGATCGCAGCATTTGCTGACTTTGATAAAATGACAGATTACATAGAAGAAATAATAAAATAAAGACTGTAAATCATTATGGTTGTCTCCTTTCTTCTTATGTAAATATAATTAATAAAAAGAGGACGAAAGATACAACATCAGTTGTTATTTTTGCCAATTCATAGCAGGCTAGTGTATAGAAAACTAAGAACAAGGAATTACATAGAAGGAATGATAAAATAAAAACTGTAAATCATTACTTCCTTTCTTCTTATGTAAATATAATTAGTAAAAAGAAGACAAAAGATACACCATCAGTTGCTATTTTTTTTTATTCATAGTGGGCTAGCGTATAGAAAATGTTTGATATGTCAATTATTTGTCAATGACAAATTTTACATTATTAGATTCTATATTTGACACAGTTTATGTAGAAACTATGCGAGCAGGTTGTATCTAAATTTGGTAGAGTTATATGGTCGTATAACATTTTCTATATACTAGCCTACTATGAATTGAAAATTTTATCACTCCTATGTAATTCCTTGTTCTGAGTTATACGGCGTATAACATTTTCTATATGCTAACCTGCTCTGAATTGGGGGGAGAAGGGATTGTTAGTAATGCGGACTATCAGTCCCATTACTAGCAATATATCCGCTCAGGTTGACCTCCACGCAGTTCCCCCTGAAAACCATTATGATTAAATCTTGTGGAATTCATCATGGTGGGCCAACTGACCTGTATCACTTTCATCTATCATCTTCCACTGGTGCCTCGTCGGTGTATACCGATAGCGCGGGCGGAGTTACCATTCCGTTTTCACCCATTAAAAAAAACCTCCACGTGGTCCCCTCTGGAAACTTGTTAAATTCCAGGTGTATTTATTACGATGGGCTAACTGACCTGCCCTTTCATCTTTATTTATCACCTCTAACTGGTGCCCCGCCAGCATGTACCATTAGCGAAGACGGGATTGCCATTCTATTATAATCTATTGGAGAAAACCTGCTATGAATTGACAAAAAAAAAAACTGATGGTGTATCTTTCGTCCTCTTTTTGCTAATTATATTTGCATAAGAAGAAAGAAGGCTATTACATAATTTACAGTTTTTATTTTATAATTCTTTTAATGGAATTCCTTGTTCTTAGGTATTACCTAACTAAGTTATAAAAACTCTGTACATTGACATTTATGTTTGATTTGACGTTTGAAATTCATTGACATTATACTTCTTACTACTATCTTAACGCTAATATTATTTTGACAATTTCAATCTGGCGAGTTTTAACATAACTTTAGAACATTCGTGAAACTTACATTATGCCTAAATATTATTGTGATTATTGTGATACATATTTAACTCACGATTCACCAAGCGTGAGAAAAACTCATTGTACAGGAAGGAAGCATAAAGACAACGTGAAGTTTTACTATCAAAAATGGATGGAGGAGCAAGCTCAGCATCTCATTGATGCTACCACAGCTGCTTTTAAAGCAGGGAAAATTGCACAGAATCCATTTGGCAACAAAGGAGCTACTATACCACCACCTTGGGATCCATCGGTGATGGGTCCTGGTGGCCCTAGACCACCGGTACCGGCGCCGGGTGGACCCCCAGGGATGTTACCTTCGCCAGCGATGGGACCCGGAGGACCTATGGCTCCACCCATGATGATGGGTCCACATGGTCCAATGCCGCCTATGATGGGAATGAGACCTCCCATGATGGGACCACTAATGGGACCAATGGGTCCCATGGGTCCAATGGGACAAATGCGACCTCCGTTAATGAATGGACCCCCCATGAACAAATAGTGACAGTAATTTGACATTTTAAATGACTGAATAGTGTTAATTCAGTGGACTTTTCATATTATTTGCTACATTACTCTTGAATATTTAAGATTGTATAGTAACAAGATGAAGATGAATTAAGTTTTGTTGTATAATTAAATAAAAAGGTCACTTTAAGGTGGTTACGTTAAATAGTGGAAATGTGAAAAGGTGGTGTAAAAAGGGAAGTTTAGGGTTTAGAGTTCCAGACCCTAAACTTATTTTTGTAAGAACAATTTCAATTTGACCTCAGTTCATTCCTCTTCATTCTATCATAAGTCATTGTCAATGAAGGTGCAGAAAACTTGATGTTGAGCTAAGGTTTTCTCTTTCTTTTACTTTACAAATGCATACTCGTATCTATGTAGTTAAAATCCTCAGATTTTTGTTTTATACAGACAATGGTGTATTATTGAATTCCAGAGTAAACTTAAGCATTATTTCTCAAACTTAAGAATTATTTAAAATTTGAGCAGTTTACAAAGAACATAATACTTTTGTGTTGAAATTATTTCTGTAGATTACTATGTTTAGTATATGTTCTTGGTAATGTAGCATCTATATAAGATCTAGAATAATAATAATTTAATCTAAGAATATAATTTGTCAGATTTTATATCAGTCTTTTATTGTGTCCTCTTTATTTTTTCCAAAGAGTTTTTGTACTGAGACCTAGTAATTAGAGGTGGCGAAAGACCAAGTAAAAAATGCTTCCCTTATCTACAAATTTTTGTTCACATTACTAGGAACATTTTTGTTACTTGCATGCACTAATGGAAACTTATGTGTCACTATTTAGTCTAAATTTGGAATACTCAGTGTATGTCTATTTCTTTTAATGATTTAAATAATAATCCCCTTTGCTATTGGTGCTACTGGTAGGTTATTATTGAGTGACAAATGGGAAAAGTTAAATCAGTTGATTTCTCATAACAAATTTATTAGGAATTAACTATGATGGTTTTAAGAAGGGACAATGTAGTAGAAGATCAGATAGGGTATATTGATAGAACAAGCTGTATCAATATCATTCTTTTATCAGTTGTTAAATGTCATCTGCTAGACATAGACCTCCCCTATAACTGTCACAAGGAACGTACCAAAGCCACCTGCATCTACTAACTCACAAAAATGTATTTGCCACTCCATTTAGTGGGGAATCGTCTTACACTGCATTTGTTTGTATGGGATCGTCAATCAAGTGAATTTCTTACTCATCGGTTGTCAATTCTTTGACCTATGTTTCTAGCCCACTATTATTAGCGAGTATCATGGGCTGTATTTGTTACCTAATTGATCTAGGTACTCGCATATCCATGCGGCGGGTCGCTAGTTACATGTGATTGATACGAGTGATTACAATTAACACCATTACAAAATTCTAAAAATAGTCAAGAGCAATTTATTATATATATATTATTTTTTTGTCCAAATTAGATTTACTAAAAAAATATACATTTAATATAATATTCATTGTATATTTTTTCACTACCTTAATTTTTAATGGGATAGTTAAAGCCGTTTGCCGTTATGGTAAACTAACAAATGTTTTTGTAAATATGAGAACTATTATACTGATAAAAAATTACTGCTCATCATTGGTGTATTTAAGATAATTCGTCAGGGGTAGATTATTTGCCTGGCTTCTTAAAAACATATAATATGTACTTTTAGATATCTTTTCAAAGAACTGAAAGCTCCGCTCGTATCCCGAGGTGGGTATCAGTCAATTCAGGGATGGGCACAGGTCATCCGGACCCACTTAAATACGCCTATGCAACTTATCCTTCTACGCGTTGTTTCAAGAAGCTGATAGTTCTAAATGCGAAGCTTGCCTTGAAGCGCCTGGTAGCGCTGCGGATGAATCATCACGATTTGCAAACATTGTCATTACGAGGTCAGCAAGTATTATTAATAAAATAATCATTGGAAGCACACCATTCAAAACAAGAGCAGCATGTTTGCTTGTCACTGCTATATCCTTAAGTTCTCTGAATACAGAAATCGACAGTGATGAATGCAGTACAGAACATACTATTAGTGCGTATGACTGAAGGAAACAAGAAGCACGCTGATGTCGGATGTAACCAATTACAAAAATACCAAGGAACAGATAGGTTGTGAATATAGCCATAGGGGATATAAGAACATGAGATATTCCTAGAGTTGGTGTCGTCCTCTCGTTAATTAAGTCGGCAGTATTTACAACCAAGGTCAAGATTTTGAGCTTTACTGAACAACTTTCGGAGCTCATCGATGTGTCCCCACTATACTTCATGGTTCAGCTTCAGTGTGATGTAGAATCTTGTAATCATTGTTTTGTAAATATTACATGCTTTAATATAATTAGTAAATATATTTATTCACAGGTGACACTTTGTAAACAGAAACGCTAGTAAACTACGTACGTAGGTATGACATTTTAAAAGCAAAAAGTTTTTAGGATCTGTTTTAAGTCCTTTAAGTACCTACGTAGTTCAATATGAATAATACTTTCCTGTGCCGTAATTACTGAGTGTATAATTTTATACTTACAATATTTTACACAGATATTTTAATTAAAACTATCTAGTAGACATATCTGGGGGAAAGGGATCGTTGGTAATGAGATCTAATAGCCTCATTACTAGTAATATACCCTCCCAGGTCGAATTCCACGCGGTTCCCTCTGAATACCATCATGGTTAATTCTTTTCGAATTCATCATGGTGGGGGGCCAATTGGCCTGCATTCATTCTCACCTATCCTCTTCCACTGGTGTTCTGTCGATTTATACCGATAGGTATACACCGATGGGGGTTACCATTCCACTTTCATCCATTAAATAAAAAGTAGACATACCTACATAGAAATCGTTATCAATTCATCATAAATAATACCTTCTGTTCTAGTATGATTAGGCGTTTAAAATAAATAAAACAATAATATTTAACACATTTAATTAAAATTGTATTCCGAATAACTTAAAAACTTTGAAAAAGTTTAAAACACTACTTACATAGTAGGTACATACTCAATAAATACTTATTTACTATTTTAACCAGTTGTACAGTATTAGATAAAACAAAATTGGCCCCATCAGAGCTTAAATGAATATTTATTTGAGCTGGATGTCCTTAACCTCATTAATTTAAGTAGTATAAGACTGGCAGCTATAAAATGCAGTATGTGCTCTCAAAAACGGCACTTCAAGCTAGAAGAGACTAGATTAAAGCTTCTATTCACACCGTCGCCTTATTTACACACAAAAAGAAAAAAGAGCACCGCTTTAATGCAGCATATTTAACAAATTATCATAATGCTGTTTCCAATGTCGTCGGTGAGATTTTGCCTCTTTCCGGAGAGGCCTTACTTCGTGAAGACGGACCAGCCGTTGAAATCTTAAACGATGTAAATTTAGGAGGTGACGAATCAGGAGAAGTGTTGAAGAATTCAGCTCGCTTTGCTTGCATTATTTCCGATCTTGATAGACTATGAGATTTTGCAAAATCGGTGCTAAGAGGAAATACTCCGTGGTCAATAGATCCCGAAAAATCGTTTTCAGTTTCAAAGTTATTTTCATTTATTGGTATTAGATTTCTTCGCGCTCCGAAGTGTTGGTTTGTAACAATAGGAACTGTTTTACATGGTGGGTTGTTTGGAGACCTATCGTGTTTCTCACCGGAACTGTTAGAATTTTCGTCTTCATTATTCGCTTCTGGTATTGGCGTAGATAAAACATCCGACCGGGGACTTGAAAATCGCCACTGTGATTTAGGTGAAAGTAAGATTTTAGGAGTATTTTTATGTTCCTTTATTAACGCACTAGTTCTACCAGGCGATGCGGGCTGGGGATTAGCTTTTATAACTTTTCTATGAGTATAAGTCTTCGGTGAACCGCTGAGGTCAAGTATATTCATTTGAGTTCTATTTGTAGTTGGTGTTAATGGTATTTGAGCTTTTTCTTTTGAAAGTTTGAGTTGTTCAACTGCAGACAATTTATTTACCTTGTTTTGTGGATGCATAGTGTTTAGTTTAACACTGTGTTGTAGAAGTAATTTCTTAAAATCAAGTCTTGATGTTTGTGGTACTGGACCAAACCTATCAGCGCATGATGTTGTTTCTGGTTTTGAAAAACCGGAACTGGGATATAGCAGCACTTGCTGTTTATCAGCTGGTGACCAACTCATTCTATTTCGTGGATCTCCTAAATAACCTGTCTCTGGATGACGTTGAGTACCTTTAGTATATAACGATGTTTCTGAATTTACAGGGGATAAACTTACTGTAGACAAAGCTGGTGATTCTGATCTTTCTACATGATCTTTTATATTAAGTTTTTTCTTACTTTTATGTATAACAGCATAAAGTTCTTCATTTGTCATTGTTGACTTTACGGGTGATAGTAACTTGGCGCCGAGGTCAACGACATTTTCCTTATTGGATGGTGTGGAAGATTTGAAAGAGCCTGATGTTCGAGGATCAATAGGCGAAATTCTAATAGATTCGTCGTTCACACTTGGTGGATGTGGTATCCCCAGTTGTCCGTGCGTTAAAGTTCTGGTATCTGGTTTTGTTGTATTAAAGACTGATTTTCTCTGTTCTGGTGTCATTGGACGCGGAGCATTTAATTCCATGGTGCTTCTTTTCGGAAGTGTCCAGAATTTTAGTTGTTCCTTTGTTACATTTGATTGATTGTTATTATAGTTGATTATACCGTGTCTTCCACGTAAATGGGCAGTATTATATCGGTGTTGGGTCGGGATGAGTGTGTTTAGGTTGATTGCAGTAACTTTGTCTTGAGGTGTATTTTGCGGCATATTCAAATAGGGTTTGTCAGCACAGGAATGTCGATAGTCTGAAATTATAATATTTTATAAAATTATTACTGTTAAATATAAATTTAGGTTCTACAACTCAACTTTCGCAATTCTTTACATTTAATTTTATTTTATAGTTTATGACTATGAGATATCACTTTAAATATTATGCAAATATACTGCGTATACAAGACTTTTAGATTGAATTGTTCAGTAAAAATATGCATACAAAATTTCTTATTGACAGACATACGCAATGTAACTTTATAAATACATTTTTACATGCTAAATACCTTCAAAATTTGCAGGGTATAGTTTTTGCGATTATATAAGCAATAAAAAATATTGCCTTGTTTATATTATTATATAATATACTAAAAAATATATTTAAAAACTATATTCACCGTGCGAAAATTGTTAAGGTATCAATTTTACTTAACTAAATTTCATACAAATATGGCACCAATCCCACAATTATCTAGTATATTATGAAAAATATCAAACTATAATATATGCAGGTATTTGTATTGTTAACATACTTTATAATAACAACAAGAGAAATATGGGCACGGATAATAGGATTTATTACAAAAGCGACAATATATTCGTATTTCTCCACTTAAATAAGCTTTCAAACTCTAGTAAGTACAGTATTTGAATATAACACGCATTTATTTTAATAGCTGTGTGCAACTACAAGTGCATTATAACAAAAGTGCATGGCATTTTATTCATCTCAAAAATAGTAAACCCCCACGATGTATTTATGGTGAATATCTATATAATTAAATTGTTAGTTTGGTATCCTATGAATTAATATGTATGTTTTACAACGTATGTAGAGTTAAAAAATATGATTTAAAAATATGTTTATTTATAATGATTAAAATTCCAGTCCATTTTTAAATCTCATGCAGTATTCGAAAGATAATTATTTCAAATAATTTTTAAGAAGCACCGATGTAAGCAAATCTCTGATTCGAAGAGTCGATATATTATATATACAATAGTAAGCATGAATTGATCTACATAACCACAACCTTATATCATGCTTAATAAAAAGCAACACAAAACTTTACCTTTGAAGAAGTTGACGTTAACATAGTCGCGACATATCGAAGCGATCTCCTGCACTGTGCAAAGCTATGTGAGGTTTGTGCAATAAAAGAACTGTATACCACTGAATTTACAACATAATTTTAAATGCCTAATTAAGTAGCTTTTATTTAAATAGTATTCTCTTCAAGTTAATAAAAAATTAGTCGTATTAAGATTATATTAGTTTAATGGTTATGTTTTTTCGAATCTAAAGTGAAATTAGACATGTGAATTTTATTTACATTTCTCTGTGAAATTTGGTCAAATTTTGGTTTTTTGTAAGAATATAAATTCTGTTCTACAATATAGACAATGAGAAAATATTAGAAATAGACAAAGGATACAAAACTATATCGTAGAATAGAATTTTATTCTAAAGGCTAGGTGCATTGTGCATAATGAGAAGTGAGGATGAAAACTGAAGGAGTGAAATTAAATGAAAAGTGCGTTAATTTACAATAAATGTATAATAGGTAATATTATTTACAAAACACGTAAACATACGAATAACACACCATGCACTTACAAACAAAGATTGTGATCCACTCGTAAGCTGTGCACACTTCTGCGGTGAGAAAGCCACCATGCATTCATAGTTTACAAACAATATTAAGAATTACATTAATTATATTATAATTCATATAAAAATATTGAATAAATGTAATCATGAAACCACAATTTAATATTTTTTTAATGTTATTAAAATTATTACTACAATAATCTATCACAGAAGTGTATATAAAAAGGAAGACGAGTTAAGGTACAATTTCTTACTGGACGGATTTAAATCCATTTCATATCTTAACATTTGGAACGCTCTAATACTAGTTAAGATCAATGTTAAGTGTTTATTAGATTTATAAATTATTAATACCTGTTACAGGTACACATTAGGTATATTTTTATTCTAATGTAATTCATTCTTACATTTATACTAAAATATTTATCTACCTATGATTGTGTATTACCATATTTCTGTTCCATAATCAGATTCGGTAATGGACAAAATTCTTGCTTTATGCATAGAACCGTCAAATGGTACAATAACCTTACTAGGGGTGAGGGGAAAAGACGGTGACGATCGAAGAATGACATCATCCTCAGGATCAGAGTCCAAAACAGCTGTCAACGTATCAAGAGACGGGTCCTTTATATGTGGAATAAACGCAACGGAGTGCCTGTTTGGTAATGGTGTAACGAAAGGACTTAATGATAAGGCAGATAATTCTGCTTCAAATTTATCGCTCATAGGAGAACCGTTATTGTTCATACACTCACATTTTTCTATTTGTTTTATAACATTTTTGTGAGTCAATTTAGGAGATACTGTGGGAGGATAATTAATTTGTTCTCGTAATAAATCAGCTGTAATTTCAGCCTGGATCATTTCTAATGAATTAACTTTTTTAGTGTGACTGCTGAATGTTTCAAGTTTAAGTAACTTTTTTATAGGCATTAAAGGTGAATTAGCTAATTTGTAACTATCGCTACGTTTTACTTTATTGATAAAAGTTTTATTAACAGAGTCATTATGATTATCATGTTCATTTATGATGCTGGTATTTGTATCATTATAAATTTTGTTTGTAAACATTCTTAAAACTTCAGCAACTTTATTGCCTGACTTGTTAAATGATGAAGTATGTTGACATCTATTTTGTAACATAATAGGTGTTTGGAAATTAGGTACAAATGGAGTTATATCTTCATTTGTTTCGGGAGATTGGTCCATATTTTGTACAGATCGAATAAGAAGGTTTCTCGTGACAGTTTTTGAGGATATATGATTCTTACCTGCTAAATCGTCTTTCGTCGGTGATAAGCTGACACCCTCTGCATCGTGTATATTTACATACGCTCCAGTTCTGGTAATAGCTTCTACCACTCGCGGTAAATCACGATCATTTCTTACAGATGGTTGGCTTGTTAATGCTGTTATTTCAGTAAATGGTGTTGCTGTTATTATTGTACTAGGTTTGGGCGGTGGTAAAGGTACAAATTCTGTAGTAACAGGACCATCTGGTTCTATTGGTGCTTTAATTATCATTTTTCCTAGTTGTGGTGATGTAGGTTTGCTAGATGCTAGTGGAGGTTCATAAGGGAAATCAGTCTCATCAGTAACTTTCACTACATCAGCTGTTTCTCGTTGGACAATGGTCGTAGTTGGGCAAACTTCTTGAACGAACGGGCCTGGTTCAAATGTTGTATGGGCCCCTTTTCGTCTTTTTAATGTATCTGATGAATAAATAACTTGCCCTTGAGAGTCTAGCGTAACTTTGGCACCCTTTCTTTGTATCTCCTCTATCACTGGTGAAGGTTTTTCTTCTAAAGTATTCTCTAGGAAATCTTTACTGCCACTTAAGCAATTGGGAAGTTCGTTTAAAGACACATACTCGGTCTCCGGTCGTCCTGATAGAACCGCTTGTAAATTTTTCCTAACAATGTCATTATTACCATATACACTTCTATTAAGGCTCATTTTTTGATTATTATTTCTAACATCTGCTATGGTAACATAGTCACCAGCGTCATAGATATCGTCATTAATACACGGATCTTTTGTAGTGGGAGATTTTTTATTTGATAGTTTATGGGGAAGAACACCTTTTAATTTACACATTAAATTATTTAATGGTTGTAATGACGACTTTAGATTAATTTGAGTATGAACTTTATTTGTTTTTGTTGTTTCATTTGAATTCTTTATTTCTTTAATTTTATCTTCAGATGGTAAGTCCAATTTAGGTCTATTAGAAATTTTCTTAAAGGTGGTGTTTACCTCCTCATTATCTTGTTTTCTAGAAGCGTCTGTATCTTTATTGCTTTCTTCGCTTTCATCATCTGAATTTGTAGGAGTTATTACACAAAGCGATGGAATTCTAGAGCTATTTATTGTAGTTTTGTATCGTATTCTTTCTATTCTATCAGTTCCTTCTAAATCAGATGATTCTGAATAATCTTGTTCTGAAAGACTATTTTTTCCATGTGCGCTTGAAACGGAATCTTCTATAGGTGAACTAGAAGTGTTATGACCAGAGTCCGGCGAACTTGTACCTGTGCTTTTTTTAGTACTTTCTAGTTCTGTTTCAGTATGAACCTCTGCAACTGCAGTTATTTCTCTGTGATTTCCGACATTTCTAGTTATAGTAATAGTTGAATGAGAAACTTCATTAATTTCGGGTGATGAGTGATTATATATTTTTTTATCTGGATATGACTGAACAGAATTAAATTTCAGACTACTGAAAGGTGATTTAGAAAATGTCGAATTCATACTCCTATCTAGACTAGCGTTGGCACTGTGAATGTTGTTACTTCTACTCCGGATCATTTTCGTTAGTGAACTTTTACGTTCGGGGACTGTTGGACCTATTACAAGAGAGCGATCACTCCCAGCTGCCATTAATGCTGTACAAACAGTACCTGCAGAACTAGTAGTCGTACTCGTTGAACCTTTTCCAAATAATTCATATTCATTTTCTGCTGTTAATGTCTGACTATTAGATGAATTAGAAAGAGCATTGCTTGTATGCATTGGAGTACTAGGACATACTTCTTCTTCCTTTAAAGTTTTTAGGCCGGAATCCATATGGAAAGAGGTATAATATCCTTCTGTGTCGCATGAGAATTCGGAACTTGTCTCTAAATCTTCGTGCAAATCGTGAATAATATCTGGTGTAAGTGTACCTTCACTAGTAACACTTCCTGATCCAGAAGTATTCATGAATCGTCGTCGGCTTATGATAGAGCTAGGGGGACCATGATGGAGGTTCAAGGAATTGTTAGAAGTTGCTGCAGAAGTCGTGCTTTTTGGAGGCACCGTTGTTGTTGTTATTTCTGAACCTATGCTTGTTCTACCAGACTCTGAGCTAGCTGACCAGTTACCGCTCGAAGAGTGAGGTTCTTCTTTACCAATGCCAGATCTCTTTAGCCTCCTTTGTACCGATGTCCCTCGCAATTTAACAGTGCTATTAATCGTAGCTGTAGGTGGTATACTGGCTGGAACACCTATGCTTTTTTCAGAAGACGAATATGAAGCACACCTTTGATGCGTTCTTCGGTCTTCATCTCCAGGTCGTTTTTTACGTAAAGTAACAGTTTCTTGTTTTTCATTCTCTTCTTGTCTTGTAGGAGACTTAGAATCCTTACTTCTTTCAACTTTCAAATTATCTTTGAAACTATCTCTACTGGCACTTGGTGATCTACCGATCATTTTTAACCTATTTTTACCCCATTGTTTTAGGGAATTGAAATGTCCTTTTTTAGTTACAGGATCGATAGGACTTTTCTTGAGTAAATCGCTGGACTTCGACCTGATGACTGTGATATCCTCGATCTCTTCAGTAGCAGCAGCATTTGATGTATCGCTAAGATAGAACAAACCAAGCAAAGCATTAGTCACACGCTAAAGGCATTTCTATGTTTGAAAAATCTTTAAACAATGCCGTTTAGTCTTGTAACAGCGGCGTTGTTCAAAGAATTAATTAATCATGAAGCTAATGAACAAATGGCACTATTAGTGTTTAAGTGCACAAATAATTGGTTGTTGTTGTAACGTTTTATAAAAACCAGAAAACAACGACAGCCAATGTTAACATAACGTATTCACAGAAGCACAAGATAGTATTTTATAAACGAGTTGTTAAAAATAAATGTGCTACAGATTTTAATGAATTCTTAAAGCTGTCCACACAGATCTGAGCTGAACGGTTACATTGATTAAATCGCTTTAGAGACTAGGTACATTATCTACTTTATGCAAGAACAAAACATTATTTCGGTTAAAAAATGTGAAAAATTCATAGATAATGTAACCTGAATTAATGTGTGAGTGTACAGTGCAGACTAGAAGCTTACCCAGCTATAGCCTCTCTAAGCTCTTTCTGATCAGTGCCAGAAATCGTGTTTCGTCTTTTACCCCGAGGTTTTCTAGTGCGGGTCCTTCGCTTCACAGTGTCCGTTTCTCCGGTGACCTCTATGTGTAGAGATTTACGTGAAGTGCACATTCTGTCGAAAAATTTTCCCGATGTGTCGATCGCAACGACTTCCGGAGGAAATCTGTAAGGTAAATAATATGTGCTTTATTTATTCTAGGGTATAACTTGATATAACGTTCACCATATATACGAGTAGGTTATTAACAAAGCCTCTTTTACATCAAATATGAATTAGTTTTGATTGAGCTGTTTTTAATTGATATTTTTTAATCAGAATATTGTTTGTATCTTGGTATATTGGTAGGTTAAAAATGATTTTAGAATATAGTTCTATTATATCTATTGGTTACATTTATAATGGAATATGTAAAGATAAATTGTATAATAGTTTAATACGTATAATGTAAAATATAGATATTTTTTTAGTTTTACTAAAATGTTTACTGTGGTGTTTACTTGTGGCTTGTAAAAATATTTATTTAATCAACGTCACAATTTTTACCCTATGGCATGCAACTGTTCTTTGAAAGTTCAGCAATGTATAATTTATACATATAGGTCTAGTTGATTCGTTACGTCTCGTCGCCGGATTTTCTTTATAACGGTATATGATATGATGACCAAATAATTGCAAATAAGTAGTATCATTAACTTACTTATTTGAAAATATATTACCTAGGTAGTGTTTCCTTTTCCACAAACAAGGTTGATACTTTGATGAGTTCATATTTATATTTATTATTACATTTATAGAATAAAAGTCCATAAACAAGGATAAAAAAGAAAATAATCTATAGAAGATATTTGTAACACAGTTCAAGCAACAGTGCTGCATCTTGATTCACATTTAGATCTTTTTGAAAAAATATAACTAAGACGTACTTTTATTTGGCTAGGATCTTCTGAAAGGCATAAATGGTACCTAAATAGAGTTTTTAGATTATTATTAATTATGATGAGAAACTGTCATGTTAATCATCAATCTTATATCGGTCTAATCATGATATTCTTTTAAACGAAACTTTCTTTCTTTAGCATTTTGTTTAGAAACATTAAAGACAAAAGTGATAATTGTTGTACATATAGAGATGAGCAGTGATATCATAATATTCTTTATCAAACATAGCCCATCCAAGAATTATGCATTTAGTATATGAAATTGAATTGGCTACAGTATTCAGTCAGATATCAAATACGAGGTGATGAATTTATAAGTTTGCTGGATTACTATAGTGACTACGAGAAAAAATCTACTATTATAACAATTGGAGCTAGTTATGGAGAAAAAGCTATATTACATGGGACGTCCATAAGAGGTTGTTGATTTTTGCAGAACTAGCTTCAATAAGTCTGAACACATTTAAATTACTTACTTGGAGGCGATGACTCTCAATTGTTCCTCGGGGCTGGGCAGCCTGTGGTCTATAGGTTCCTCATCTCCAGAACCACACTCGGACAACTCGTCTGGAGTTAATGTCACGCTGTTGGCTATCCTCATGGAAGCATCTGGTAAAGCTGTCACGTCTCCAATGGCTTCCTTTGATGTCCATTTCCTTAGATGTTCGACTACCGTCGGCTGAAAATATTGTGTTTTATATTTAAATACACAATATTATTATATTAAATCTCTATAGTGTCTAATACTACTCATATAAATAAAAAAAAAAAAAACAAATTAAAAATCTGTGGACGTTTGTTACATAATTTGAAGGAATTTGGATTACGATAGAACTTATTTATTGTTGTGGTACAACAGTCCTGACAAAATTGAGTGTATGAAAGAAAATACTAAACGTAGGTTGATTACAGTCGAAATCCGAGCATTGCGTAGAATTTGCGGAATATTCCACGAATTGAAAAGTTAGAAAATTGCATTAGTTACGTAATGTAGATAAAATCCTCTACATCAATATCTCTGTAAAATATGTAAATACTTACGATATGTGTTTCAATGTCAACGTCAAGCTTGTGATAAATACGGCGTCGTTTGGAACTGAGAATAGGCGTGCATAGCAGATACGGAGAGTACTGAGAATCTCTTCTGAGTTGGTCGAGAATGGAGGCGGAGAGTCGGTCTGTGGTTGCTTTCTCGTAAAGATTGCGCAAACTTGCGGGCCTGAAATTAAATGTATCAAGTAATGAAGTTAGTTAAGAATTTACTTTAGGCATATAAGTCGTAAACACCAAATAAAGTTAGAAAACCTTTTAATAACTATGTAAATAATATAAAGTGTAATGTAGTATCGACGAGTATCTAATAAAATAATAAAAGTAAAACAGGGTAAGTACTTCTGTTTATTACGTTTTCACGAATGGATAGTATAATATCGTAACGTAATCCATGCAACTTTAACACAATTGAAAATTGGAAAATACTGTATTTATATCAAGTTGTTAAAGGTATTATATAGTTTGCCGCTATTATAACTGTGAAGTGTACATCAATAAATCATAGAGTTGTTCTATGACCATAATGTACACTAAGGAGGTCTATATTATTTTGAGTACTACAGAAATCACATATATCCATATAGTAGACAATTCTATTTATCATCCACTACTGAAGATAGCTCTATCTCATATTTAGCCGTAACTCTTACATATTACATAGTTATCTTATAAATTACCTTAAGATTATTAAAGTAGACATGCAAGTTTTATATTTTACACCATGGGTTTAATTATACGTTCTTTCTAGCTTTTAGATTATAGTGTGTAAGCGTAAAATATTCCTTTCTTCTGCTAATTAGATTAGTGTAGATGTTTACCTTGTGTCGGGTGTGAACAGGCCCTTTTTGAGGGGATTGCTCGCCGTGTAGTGGACTTTGCGTACAGCAAAGTCGGACAGGCTCCCCTCCGCTGTAACAAAAATAAATACTTAACTAACAGATTTAACATAGGTGCCTGGGGAGAAAGGGATTGTTAGTTACTACTAACAATTGGGTATAACATCCCTATTGTTAGCTACTACTATCTATATTATATATAAAATCTACTATTGGTCGACCTGATAGGGTATATAATCAGGTCGATCTTTACGCGGTTCCCACTGGAAACCATCGTAGTTAATTCTTCTGGAATTCATCACAGCTGATATAATGATAAAGATGTATCCCCGCATCATATCAGTTGTTAACTGCCCATTGCTGAGCATAGTCCCTTCTCGCAAGGGGATTTTGCTTGTAGTTGCCATGGTTGGCAGGTGACGTGGCAACTGCAGTTAGGCTTTGGTGATGTTTCAAGAGGGACGCTGCTGTCTATTTATTGACCATTAAGATCCTTTAGTCGCCTTTTATAACACCCACGGGAAAGGAAAGGTGCCACACGGCACCATTAGTATAGACAAAAACAATGTAATGCCAAATCTTCTGATTTTAGATCACTTTAGCTTTCTATACATTCATTAACTCATTTATAGTTCAAACAATCCATTAATTTATTAATTTAATTCATTACAAAAATAATTTTAATATAAACTTTTGTTTAAAAACATTTTTATTAAATATTATATAATGTAAAAGCCACAAAAAATACACTATATAATATTTAATACAAATGTTTTTAAACAAAACTTTAAGTATTTTTAGCTATTGCATAATATTATTGCAGTAAGTAAAAAAAAAATAGCGATAGTTAATGCCAGTTTGCGTTCGTAAAGATCAACGTTAAAACGTGACCAATTAAAGTATTTGTAACAAATGATGTCGATTGTAGAACCAATGATATAATAGACAATACAAGTACAGAATACAGTGATTAATAGGTGTTCGATTCCGGCGATCGCAACGTGTCGTGACCGAACCTATTCCAGTATCTAATTATTCTATGCGGAAAATAATAGGCGCTATTTACGAGTATCAAGAAGTATTGTTTGACTACAAAGCGCCATAGTGTAATATAATAGGAACGAATGAAGTCTGTTAATCATAAAACTGAATGCAACATCTCATCTGTTTGAATATCTAAGTAACAATATGTTTTGATTTATAATGCGAGATAGAAATTGAATAAGTAAACTTAGTAAAGAGCATGTTTGTTTTATTTTAAGATGAAACGCCATTTACAATGTTTATATACCAAAGATTGTTTTTCGAAGTACTCTCGGAATTCTCATATCAGCGGGACAAATAGCTGTTAATAATATATAGCAATACCTGTTAATTGTAGTTACAATATTTATGTATTGACCCAATATCTGATATATTGAATATCAGTTAGGTATGTAATATGGAAGTAAAGAATTTGAGTAAAATTAATATATATCTGACTGCTATGGATAATATCGAAATGGATGATGGAATTTTTTCGTCATCAATTATCAGAGTAACTAATTTATCCAATATATAAATATCGAAACGCTACTGATATTAGCCAAGTCTACTCCAGGTTCTATATTTTGTATTAACTTTTAAAGTAGAAAAAAGGATAGAAAATAGCCTATAGCTGTCTCCGTCCCATATGTACACCAAATTTCATAGTGATTGGTTAAGCCGTTACGGCGCTATGAGGCAACAAACAAACAAATTCATTTTCATTATCTTAAATAATGATGCTATTTAATAAAAAATAAAAAAAAGTTTCCTTTCGCCAAATTTAAGATATTGTGACGGTACTTTAGTATAGTTGGAATTGTAAATAAAGCAAAAGTGATTACAGAAGCAATGAATTTATACTTAAACAGGTTAAAGGGTTAACATTCTGAAGACACTGTGCCTCGACAGGTATTCGGATACATGAACTCTGACACATAGCGAGCGTGCAATAAATCTTGCGCATACCTGTGATAAGGTTAGGGGTATATAAAATGTTATCTCTTAAAGGGAATACAAATTAACGAGGTTGTCTACATTTTATTGCTTGACTGACTATGAAATGAGGATAATGTTTTCAAATGTATATACGTATATGATCTGTAACGTAAAATACGACTTAGACTTCAAGAATTAATAAATAGGGATAATGTGAATGACATCAAGGATAGCACTTATTTTTTATTTATACGCTTTTGTACATTCACTCATAGAAGGTTATATAAAAATGTACACAGACGAACTTATCCCTTAAAAGGATTCCTTTAAGTCAACCTTGAGAACCCGAAAGGAGAAAGTATTTATAGGGTTTGTATATAAAGTATTATTAATGTGACAAGGAGTTTTTTTATTACGTTTTGGCGCCTTAAAAATGCTTTATCAATAAAAGGCATATTATACGAGTACACAGTATTTTGAAAAGAGAAAGCACAGAAGAAGAGAGGCACAACTAGACTAAAATAAATGTAGCCGACATAAACTGTCAAAAACGGGTAATGTTTAACCTCAGAATTTAACTGACTTTAACAGTCGCGTTTCTGTCATATTCAGTAATTTTTAATTGACTGCATAAAGGAGGTTCTTAATGCGGTTGTATTTTTTTATGTTTATTACATCATAACTCTGTTAGTTGTAAACCGATTTCGAAAATTATTTTATCTGAAAGGATGTACTTACAGATTGGTTTTATAGAAATTATAGTTCAGTTTTTAAATCAAAATAACTGGTTTTTTACTATTGATTTTTTTGGAACTCAATTTAATTAAGAGTACATATTAGTTTAACTGAATAAACCTATTTAACAACATTTTTTCTTAGACAGAAGACTTCACAATTAATAAGGTATTTTTAGTTTTAGGAGCTAGGTCAAAGCATAAAAATGTGAGGGCCGTGCGACCTGCTTTTTCTTCTGTTTCTATGAACAATTAGCACTAAAAGATTTTTTTTTTCTGTTTTTTTTTTTTTATAATACTTATAACAGCAAACAAGATTTATAAAGTTTGATTTGAATATGACCAATAAAAATAAAAATATAAACTTTATGTAAGCTGAAAAGTCTATAAATGTATTTTTAGAAAATATTACTTACAATTGTCTATTTGCTTAGTTTTATTGTCTGAACAGAGTCTGCAGATTACAGTACAAGATATTAAATGTATTTGCGTTTGCATGTAGAGAGGACATTTATTTTGATGCGTTTTACATGCGGTCGACGCTGGCAGCTTGGCGCATTCCATTTCACTCCCGATTCGCCTTAAGCATAAATTGCCAACTGTGGTAAATCCATCGAGTATCGTATGTGACACACGCACATACACACACCACGTAAAATATCGCTCGTTGTAGAATTTGTTGCATAATATTATATTTCTTCGTGGTAAAATCAAATTAATTACTTTACTAATTACATATATCCAAATTTAGAATTTTATTGTCTTCATTAATCGAAATTATTTCAGAGTATGCTGCCTTCGAATACACAGCTATAAAAATCTTAAAAGAAATGTTTTTATTTCTTGAAATCTCTCAACGTTTATGTAAGTTGGTATATTTATAACATTTCTGTAATGAATAGAAGAAATGAACATAGTTAACTTCATATTTACTAAAACTGTGTTTAAAAAAAATTTATCCTGTTTGATAAAATTCATGACCTATTTCTGCGTCAATTACCTCTAAATATAGTCAGTGGTTTATGTGTGATTGAGCAAGAACATCAAATTTCCCGAACTTTCACATTTGTAATATGAAGCTGAACTGCATTGGATGGACACAATTCCTACGTGTATTGAAGGCACTGTCCTCAGGAAACTAGTTCCATATAAAACAGATAGTGAGATTGAATAGTATCGGATCGCAATAAGAATTGCACAAGTGGTGCCCATTGTGAGCCGGCCTTGGCTCCCTGAGGGACCTGCGCACGCGCAGCGCTGTGGGTGGCGGGATATACCTGCACCTATAGTTATGCACCAAGTATTTACGATTACTCGAATTCGAATGAAATTGTTTGTGTCAACGGAATAAACATTCGCTGTTTTTTATTGCTAACAAAATCGTTAATAATTTAATTTGATTGCTTTGAGCTGGTGTGATTATTTTATTTTTAAATGCAAAGTAGAATTTAAAAGACGAGATAAGAATAAAATAAAAAGTTACTGACAAAGATTGAAAAGATGATGTAGTTTTGGTTGGGTCATTTAGAAAGTATGGATGAAAGAAGTATTCTTAAAAATAAAAATATATCTAACGTCATTGAGGCATATGCCGCAAAGGATAGTCCTAGACTTATTTTCATAAAAATAGGTCCCAGCACTGAGAAAGACTCTATTTACTAAAAGTAAAAACTAGTTAAATTATATTAGAAGAACTAACAACATTATATACACGATAAATTAATGGGAGCTACGATGAGAACGAACAGACTGCCGATAGTAAAAGAGATGAAGAGTTCTGGTTGGTTCTGAGTATTTAGCAATCAACCGACTCTTCCTACCCAATCGTAAAAAGGCTAATATAAATGACCTACGTTTGCATGTATTATTGATGATAGTAACAGTAATATTAACAGTAAAAATGCCCAACTATTTACATCCAAAACAATATTAATTAATCGTGAGAATATATATTTTAAAGATGGTAAAATTTAATATACAATTTGTATGTTGTGAAATAATTTATATGAAATATGATTCTGCGTATGTCTACCACACACGGTGACAACATAATACAGTAAAGTTATAAATGAAGCTTATCATAAATACTAAAGTAAGCGCGCATGAGAAAAAACAGTCGTAAAGTGCATTATAATAACACAGACGTTAACTGGAGTCGTGGTTGATATACGAGTAACTTTGTAAGTAATTATGTCAGATAATGCAACTGAAAATATCTATAACGTAAGTACTTGGCGATTTCAGACGAGAATATCTCAAAAAAATAGAGGTATTTCAAGGTTTTTTTTAACATAATAATTAAAAAAAAAAATGACGATCGTTGTTAAAGAAACAGCTTTTTAAATTTGAAATGTGAGTCTATTGTACTACGTATACTGGCATAGAAGTGTGCTCAAGGCAAGGTCTTACGAGGTCACGACTTTGAGAAGGTCTTGCAAAGTTGCAGGGGCCATCTATTATCAATGTGTAAAAGTAAGGTGCTTGTGTGAAACTGGTTCTTCTGCTATTACTGTAATAACGCACGAGATAAGGCGGCGAAGCTTTCAAAGACAAGTATGCTGCGCCCTCGAAACCATTGAATATTTTTCTTTAAACGTTTTTATGGCTTATACGAGTAAATGAAATAAGAGGTCGAATATTGACATAACTGGCCAATTTCGACATATTATTATTAATGGTAATTTTTAAATTGCATATTTTAGGGTTCCGTAACAAAAGGTATAAAAGAACCCGATTTTGTCCGTTCGTCTGTCCGTTTGTGATAGCGTTACATCTCAGCAACTACTAATGCTATCGACTTTAAGATTTCTAAAACAAAAGATCTAAAATAATTATAGTTCGTAAATGTGAGTATTACATGAAAAATAAAACAATGTTTTTAATTACCCTCATTTCTAAGAAATTATCAGATAACCTTCAAAAACAAACTCCGTTATGTTACGAGACCATTTCGTTTGAGTAATGTAATAAAGATAATTTTATGTCATATTTATATATTTATGTACAGAGCCCTCGGGTTCTGTAAATAAATTGGACTCGCACGTCGAAGCGTGTGAGTTGAATTCGCACCTGACCGGTTTTTTTTAAGTTACCGTAGCAAAACGACAAAACGGGGCTGAATTTTCGAATGTAATAACAACCGTGATGCAATTTGATGTTTTGTCCAAAAGTGGTCAATAAATAAATATGGAATAACTAGTTTTTACAATAAGAAAAAAATTCAAAACATTTAGACGTAATAAGTTTTCTAAGCAAAATAAATAAACGGACATACATATACATATGTGTAATAATTTCCTTTAGAAGTAAATCCATGCAAGAAACTTTATTTATTAACCCTCTGACCGCGTATTTTTTTCACAACAATAAAACATATTGCTTTGACCAAATAGCAATACGAGTATTTAGCCATCTAGCCAGATTTTGAGAAACAATATTAATTTATCAAAACAAAAATCGCGGGATGCGTAAAATTGAACTAGTAGATACTGCACGCGAAAATCGCAGGATGTCCGGTTAAAGAGTTATTGACTTGTACAATAACAAATATATTTTTATAATATAAATACTTATTACATTTAAAACATAAAAATATAGATACGAGTATGTTAGGTAAAACGTATTTGACAAAAACAGAATTTTATTATATTATCAAAGGAAAAAGTTCTAGAAAGACTGACTTCGACGTGAACATTGACTGTTATATGTTATTTTAAGATTAAGAACCAATGAACTCAAAGGGGGGTAAGTAATTCGCACGCAATCGGCCGTAACAATTTATCGGCTAAGAACTGAACTAATCCTGAAAGGACTTCAGTTCCGGCCAAATGAGGTTACTTCATCTATAAGTTCGGAAATAAGAAGGATTTATCGGGGAGAGTTGTCTTTATGGTACTTGCCTAATAACGGTCACGCATTTTTAGGGCATCGTAACTGAAGAACCTGAGCTGAATAACATCGAACTGGTTTGGGTGTCTTTTTTTCCTTTGAATTATATATGAAAGAGGAGAAATTGATAGAACTAAATCATTAATATACAAAAATATTTGTGATGTTAATGTTCTATGACGTAAGACTCATTATTTATTCATATATAGGTAGAAAAGAGTATCATATATTGATTGCAAAATAATTAATAAAATTTAGAATAGGAGATAAAATAATTAAAATTATGTTCCATAATTAGAATACAGACATCAATTGTGCAAAGCCCGTTATTTTGATTTAAAAACTAAATAACAGAACCGATTTTGATAAAATTTCTATGGGAGAAAAATAATTTTCTAATGGAGTTAAGAGGTAACAAATATAAAAAATACAACAGAATTGACAACCTTATTTTTTAAGTCGGTTGAAAATGATATAATTCGCAATACAAGCGAAATAATTCTTATTACACTTCGATTCTAATTTAATTTTTATACAAAAGAAATGATAAATTAGAAGATCATGACGATCTTCTATTTGAACTTGTCATTAAAAATATACTTAAGGACGTTAATACAAAAGTACGGTAATTATTATTATTATATTGGTCTGTGCTATTTGACATTTTAAAAAAAAATCAATATTTAATAGTGTTCTAATAGTAGTTCTAGTAGTTAAAACATTAATATTGTAATAAGATTCACATTAAACTATCACTGAAATTTCGGACTTTGATATAAATATTAAAAGCAAAAGTAATAGCAAAATAATAGTAGAACTATATGCCTATGACTTGTATTTTAGTTTGTTATCAAATTATTTACTAAATTATGATTCAGTAATATTGAAACTGAAAATACAAAGCCTGCTTCACTTAAGAAAGAACGCTCTTAACTAGATACGGGTAACAATCACTATACACTTTTTTATACCACAAAAATGTGTCAAACAAGCATACAACCCATCTGATGGTAAACGACCAGTGTTTGAGACCTAGACTTTGAGCACTTTTTAAGACTTTGCTTATCAGCTTGTTTGCCATTCTAAGTTGTATAAAAATAAAATTAATGTCAACTTAAAAAAAGTTTGTGAAATCCAATACCATCATAGTCTGGAAAGGCTTCTTTGTTGAAAAGCGGTACATTTTTTTGCTCCAAAGGGATTCTACTTTTTCAATTACATCGAAGCCTGCCGGGTGTACCTACAAGATCCAATTACTTGACTTAGCGAAATCATGCGTATGCAATTCGTTATCGGTAGATTTTTGTGCCACACGTACGAGTTTACTGCGTGTATGATCTTTTATGTATTAGATTTGGTCCGCGATTTAGTATGAAGAATTTTATATGAGCTAAAATATTTTATTTCATTCTATTTGACTATATCTTTTATATTCTTTATGAGACTCATTCCCACAATAAACAATGTATTACCATAGTTAAAAATTAATAATTGATAAAAGCAGTTGTGAATTATTATGCTCGAATAAATAGTAGTAGGTATTAATGGTCATATGCAATAATCATTAACAATAATACATAATTATATAAAAACATCGGTCTGTTCTACACACTACATCTACACTAAAAATTGTAGATGATTTGGCACGTATGGAGTCTGATTTAGGACCAAAAATGGGCATGCAAAGTGCAAGCAATTGCGGCATCTATCTATCTATATATGCGAATCTACCAATACAAGTCCAACAAGAAGCATGAGTCATTCTCAGGCGCTGTATAATTATTTTAGTCTCGTCTGGAAATCACTACTAACGCAGACAGTCCAAAGTATTTTCAACTCATTTGTCTCATTGTAAATCTTCCTCAGCAATTAATAAACGGTGCTGTATGTCAAACAGTTCAGTTATTTGTTTTCGAAGGTATTTGTGAAGAATATTCCATGGTGTAAAGTGAGTTTAACTTTTTAATAAATAAAACGTCACTTAAATCTTATTGTTAAAAAGGACCAGTCAAATTACAATGGGCAAATATTTCGTGTAATATATAAAAAAAAAATTATAAAATTATTTTAATCGGTCAATATATTGAAATAAATCTATCGGTAACTCAATATTAAAATTTATTCAGATACAGTGATTATATTTTCAAAACTTATGACAAGTTTTAAAAAATATTTTTCATTTTTATATTCATCTAGATTGAGCACTTAATATTAAAAAAAATATTTCATAAACATTTAATAAACAAAGCCAAATATATCTCATGCTTTTAATGATATTAAAACATTAATTTGATGTTATTCGTGTTACTCGTTTTCTTAAAGATATCTATAGAGAAATGAAATAATGTATTTGCAAGGGTTCATGGTATACATTGATAGTCATTTTACATATATTACTTCAAGTGTTTCACTAAAGTAGGTATTATTTTTAATCTTCAAATGTAGGCTACCGCATGTATAATAGTTATACCGAAATTAAACAAAATAATTTTAAACAATAAACCAGAGATATAGTCAGGTGATTACATGTCCCGCCAAAACTATGATGGGCATTTAAAATACAATATAGCTTACAATTGAAATTAATTCTATTTAAGTAAATGATAATATTATTATAATATTATTTAGTTCATTTCTTCTTGTTTAAATAATTGGTTTTAATTTGAATAATATAAAATGTCATTAATTCAAGAATTTATTGATGCTATAAAACATTTTCCTAATGATCATTTGAATAGTCTATTTTTAAAAACTATTTTAAAATTTTGCGTTTTAACGTCAGCTAGTAATTTATTATAAATTTTAATCGTCATATTAGAACTGCTTTTCTAAAACAAATCAATTATTCAGCAAATCGTATTCAAAACACTATCGAATTTATTCCAATAATCTGAGAACATTTTCTTCTTAAAGCTGCGGAGGTGTTGTTGATCGACGTCGAGTCAGCGATAAATAATGCTACCAAATAAACAGATACTCACTTCTTTAGCAGGAAAGGAATAAACAGGGGAGCTACTTCATGAATTGCTGATATCTGCTGTACCTACTCCGAGACGCTTCCTTTGCAAATAAGGACATTGCATAAATTTATACATTATGGGTCAAACTGTAGTATCCATAAGGAAAGTGTTCGAGGTCTGGTAGGACCGTTAGGGCGAGACAGGGTTGTAGATTAATGAACGTGTTTTGCTACGCAAGATACACTAAAGAAAATGGGACTGTTAAGATAAGTGTAGCCTCAGATTTAAATTTTTATAGGACATACAGTTTTTAGGGATAGTTAACAAAATGAGTACCTATATTTGGATTTCGTTTCGCAGTAAACATCTTTGGTGATGTTCTCAAAGATATAACATAATACAAATTCATATTTTTTTTTTCAAAAAGAAGAAAGAAAAACAGCGAAAAGGTTAATACAGATTTACATTGAGCTTTTTTTTTTTATAGAAGAGATAGCGAGGGTTCAATTGTTGGATATTTTCACAAAATCAGAACTCATATTTGTATATATTTTGATAATAACCTCGAACACGTTCAAATTTTTTTTTTGGAAATTGTAACACTCTAGCAACTGGTCCTTTTTTCAGCGTGTGTCTTCTCATGTCGGTTCTATAAAAAATATATTATCGTTATAAATATAATATACATATATTATAATCCCGATTTTTTGGAAATTAGATATGGGCACATTAGTCACAAGTCCTGTACGATTAGGGTTTCGTGTAAACATCTTTAGCACATAATTAAGATGCTCTCTTGCCTTAATTGACTAGAACTGGTGCGTCACTAATGAATTTAAAACCCTTGGTGTTAATATGTAACATCAGTGAATAGAATGACTATACGCCTAATAACATGTGGATGTATTTGCTGTCGTATACATTAAAATCAAATTTTAAGAGAATAAATGAAAATATGAAACACTGGAATTATTAAAAAAGTTTAATTAGATTAAGCATTTATGTAACTAAATGAGGCATCTTTAAGCAAATTATTAAATCGCCGCTCGGAGTCTTCGAATGTTTTTCGTTTAGAGGTAAGGCACGTGTCGAAAAACGTGCGTGAACAGAATGGCAGTCGGAGATTGATGATTAATATGGAAGGTTGTGGAACTTCTAATAATAATAGTGATGGTCAATCTTCGATTGTTGGTAGTCACATAATAGTAGATACATACTAATAGTAGCGAATTTGAACTAAATAATTTTAATCCAATAACCTGGGAGATATATGGTGACATGGGAGATATTTATATATAAGATTGACATGTATCAAAATAGACAACTTAGTTTTTTAAGTTGAATTTTCATTTTGCCTATTATTTTTATTTTAACTTGGAAAAAATATGACAAAAATATATTATTAAACGTACCAAAAAGTTGACCGCATATTGTAACACGTTATTATGAGAGAGGAAAGGGTCGTTGGGTTCTATATGAATATGAGAATGGTGGGTGACATATGAGAGTTATCACAGTCTGAAATGTATGTTTTGGCTCACAATGGCGGACCTTTTAGTTTAGGATCAAAACTCACAACGCTGAGCGTTATTGGAAAATTGGTCGCAGAATATTTAGGGAAAAATATTCATTTTTCGTATCATTTGTAGCAAAATAAGTTTTATTTCCCAAAGATATAATGTTGTCTAAATCTATATAATAATATAATATCAATTAAAGGTTTAAATGAACTTTAAGTAGTTATGTAAATATCATAAGTTTTTTATCAAAAAAAAAAAAAACTTATGAATTTTAAAGTTATTGTATTTTGTAACTGAAAATTGAAACAATATATACGAATAAGTATTTATTATTCGAATCACAACAGAATTATTATAGATTAACGATGTAAATATAGAAGTCATTTGTTCAAATAATTCACATGAATGTTTGTTTAACAATACAAATTACTAGGCGTCTATAAAGGTGACACTTTTACTGTTGGGACGATTTAGTGGCGAGTAGTATCGACACGTCTGTAGACATTAAATCGGACCCAACTGTTTCTCCCGATTGCGTCGCAGGCCCTCCTGGTATCGAATCCATAACACTAAAATGTAATGGGATACTGAAGTGGAATTTATAAAGCCAGTAGCTTTATACCTAAAAAGAAACCGCAATATTAGCGGATAAAAGATTCCTTTTCAGTTTATTGCTGCTTTAAAGGTGCAACTTATGGGAACGACTCGAGGGGTTGTGATATGTATTTTTCTTGATTTTTATTGACAATGTGATTTATAAATATTATAGTTAGTTACATTTTCTTTTATCAATAGCTGCAAACAGGTTTACTACATATTTTAAGAATATTAGCTTATATAGATTCAAAATCGTTGTAAGTTGAAAAAGCAATATTGCAAACATAATGTTCATAAGCAGGTCACGTAGCTATCACTAGTCAAGCTCGCCCCAGTACGTAGTTGGTGGAATATCAGATGGGGCACGTCTTAACAACATTTTTCCTGCCACCGGTGAAACTTGGCAAAGGTAATGGTTTGGAAGTTTGTAATTTTCGGCAGGGAATGTAAAAATATTTCTTAATAATGTTTTCTCGATAATAATTTGGTTTTGTTGCAATAAACAATCTTATAATAATATTTTTTAAATTTATAATAGTAATATTTACACTAAGATAATATTAGACCCCAAAAAAACAGATAAAATGCGATTTGAATTCAAACGCCGAGGATTCCATATAAAGACAGTTATTCTATAAAACTGTTGATAATAGTTGATACAATATTTTATTTTACGAGTTACTGATTTAATGCTCCATGGTACACAGTCCTATCCATGTTCTTCGGAAAATTCTGTTCGATATAATATATAACTTTGAATGTAGCAGAGATTACGGAAAAGTCACGTATTATTGTGCCCAAGGCATTAATTAGCGTCGGTGCTTTCCCTATTATAAATAGTAGCTAGGGTAAATTGATGTTGCCCGTGCAATGCACCTCAGGCAGATAGCTGATATTTGATAAATGTTTTAATTATCGGATACGAAGTGTGAGGGCAATAAATTCTTGGTGTGTGTTTCTGTTGTACAATGCTACTAACAACAGTAGTTACAAAACAATAACATTTGAAATGTAAAATACATTGCAAAGTTGCAGAGATAATAAATGCTTTTCAACGTAAGATTGTCATAAATTTAAACAAAAGAGCAATATTTACAAATACTGAAATAGAAGTACTTAGTTACTTAAATTACGAGTATAAAATAATAACTGTGGAATTGCCAAAATCTTACATAGCTTGGTGACTATATGTAATATATCGCAGGGTATTAGAGTAAGGTTGTACTACTGCTTGTCAATTGTACTGGTTTAAAGGATTTATTGTGCGGTAGGCAACTAGGCACTGCTAACGGCCTTCGTTCAGCACATTACCCTGCCGGCCTCTGATCGTGTTTTATATTTGATCATTAGCTTTCATGGCGAGTATTTATTTCAATGTAATAATATTTTGATAACTTTACGTGAGTATTGTTGTAGTAAAAAACACAATCTTTATGAATGTTAGTTATCTATAATTAATGTGTAATTATTGATTTGGAATTAGAACCAAGAAGCTAAGAACTATATGGTTCATTGATAGAGTGGATAGCAGTAACGGATGGATAAATAATTACTTGGTGGCATTACAAATCAGAAGTATTTATTTCTTTTCCAATAAAGCCAAGATAGGTCCAGGTACACCGCTAGTTTCGTACACAATCAATTGCAACGACCAGTAAGGCGTGAAATAGGCCAATTACCGTCAGTGCGAATTGCTTTAGATTCCTCAATGATAATGTCTACTTTACGCTAACTAGAATTGTATTAGAAATTGTTACTTTCGGAAGGAACAAATCTTAAAAAGAAGAAATACGTGTTTCTTTTAGAATAAGAATATGTAAAGTTTATATTACTTGCAAAATAAATTAATAAAAAAAATTAAGAAAATTAATGACAGTTTAAAATTAACAAAGATAATTATTTTTTATCCAATCAGTTAATTTGAATAGTTAATTGTAACGATTATAAGAGAATTGTTGGCTTTCGTTTGGCTAAATTAGAACATTAAAATTAGTTCATTTTGATTATTAAAACTTTTTTTAAAATTTATTTTCGACCGTATTCTGCTTGATGTAATAAAGGTAGCCAAGGTTCTAAGATTTTCAATCACGAAGTAATCATTGTAAAACGTTTGTAATTTTTTTTGCTTTGAAAAGCACCCTGGGGTGTAAATTTCGAGTACGCTCCAAGAATAAATCACAGGGCAAGCTGACGCTTTACTCCTGAATTTTGGATGAACTGAACTAGGGTTGCTGACGATATAATCGTTGCTGCTACAAAATTATAAATTTAATATCACGCTGAGTACTTCATCCCATTTAATTTCATTCGATATTTGAGAAATATAAAATATACGGCAACGTCGGAAATTATGAAGAATTTTATAAGCAATTTTATAAGTTATTGGCAGTCAACCCTGATGTAATAATTAGAAACATGGAATTGAGTAATAAAGAAGAGCTAGTACCTAGTAAAATTAGAAATATTACAATATTTACTTAAATATTAAGAACAGTAGAAACATCGTAAGAGTTATGTACTGAAAGCTATGATCATCTTAACAGGTTTTTAAGACTTAATCCAACCATAAGCACGGAACTACAATAGATCGATAGGTTGCGGTTAATGGTCAATAAAGATTTTTTTAATTGTTCCCCATAATTCTATAATTCTTATTGCTTCTCTTGTGCTATTGTAGATGCATTAATAAAACTAGCAAAAATCCAAATTCTAAGAAATTCTATTATTTATTGTTCTTCAGTCTGGATCTTTTTGGATTAGGTAGCAAGAATTGTACATAAAAGAGCTCTATATGTTACATCCCTTGTTTCAATTACTTTTAGAATCTTGTCAAGCATGCACTAGGGGATTTACCTGCATCTTTCCAATTTCAAATTGTAGATAACACTTGTTCCTTTAATATTAAAATAACGTCTTTCTATACGCTTGAACTTACCGTAGTTCCCTTTTTTCTTATTCATTCTACACCGTTCTTTTCTTTGAATTCCACATTATGTTAAGAACGCTTTCTAATTTCTATTTCTATATCTACTTGTATTCGCAGATTCTTCCTAGTGCATGCATACATATATGTATGACTAGCTGTTGCCCATAACATCGTCCGCGATTCCGTCGTTTTTCGTAAAATAAGTAGCCTATGTCCTTCCTCACGGTTCAGTGGTTTTGATGTAACAGACACATTAGCCTTCACTGATGAAAAGTAACCTGCCCAGGAGTATGAAGAATAGTCGTACCAAGTTTTGTTAAAATCAGTCGAGTGGTTTATGTTTCTATAACGAACATACAGACAGACAGATAAAAATTTTACTGATCGTATTTTTGGCATCAGTATCGATCACTAATCACTTCCTGATAGTTATTTTGGAAATATATTTTATGTACAGAATTGACCTCTCCACCGATTTATTATAAGTATAGAAGTATACGTAAGCTACATATGCGTTTTGGTTAACATTCTGATTGTCAATATTTATTATTTCCATTAAGTAGTCATCGTATACGTTAAGTTTTTAATATTAATAGTTTCATTAATATTAATAGTTTATTTGAAATCTTCATTTGTAATTGAGTCATAACGGATACTATAATACGTAAAAATTCTAAATGTAGTCAACAGTCATCTTTTATCTTTTAATTGTTCACCCTCAAAAGATAATTCTAGAATCGAAATGATCGTGTACAATGTGGTTTCAAAGGAGATTCTTTTCGAGAACGTTAAAGTTGTAGAATGAGGTTTTCTCTAGAGACTACATTATGAAGTTTTTCAAAAACAGTGCATTGAAGTTTCTTCAGGGTCAGCAATGTGCACGTAACAACTATAGGTTACAATGACAGTTTATACAGGCTATGCTATATGTTTGTTGTACCGCCATCATGGTATAAAAAAAACTGGACTGTAAATTTTGGCATAAATGAGATAACTCATTGAAAGACCAATTGATTGACATTTCAATACTTGAGTCATGATTTAAGGATTACTACTAAATTTTAACCAACAATATGTCTGTAAAAAGAAATAAATTACAAAATACATATTATCATGAATTATTTACAATATTATTATCTCGATACTAATATAAATATAAAATTAAAAAGCATTGACTCACTCATACCGCGAATTGTTTCAATAATAAGTATATTTCGCTGCCTTATTTCAACTATGTAAGATAAAAAGTTTTACAGAGGAAATTACGTGTATTAAATGATGTATAAGTCCATTTAAGGATCATGCTAGGAAGCGAAGTAACCGGTACATCGCGGCTTCTCCCTTCGGCAGTGGCGAAAAAAAACTAATCACTTCTGTAAACTGGACTTCCTGAATAGGCAAGTCATACAGAGCCTATCGACTTACATGGCATGGTTTTTTCTTAAATACCGCTAGTACCCCTTCTGATAATTACAGTTGTTGCATTTCTAACATACAAAATATGTACGTTTTGTTAGAACTAAGCATGTCGATTTACTATCATTACATTAGAGGATTCAATAGATTCTGCAACCCGCATAAACTTGACAGTCACAGCTATAAATTGTGCAAAACAAAAGAGAGGATCCCAGAGCAATTTATTCTGAAAGTTTGTGGTTTTTATACGAGCGCTGCTCGACAAATCGCCTCATCAACGCGACCTCATCCTAAGTCCGTAGCAGGATTACAAAATATTATTCATATTTTTTTTATCAAATGTGAGTTTGCTAATTTAATGTGTGAGTGTGCTTGATGATTGGTTTAGTACAGCTAAAGTATATTTGTACAAAACGAAAACATTACATTTTGATTCTGAAAAATATTGAATAAGATTGAAGACAATTTATTGTACTCATAACATTTGTTGTTGACTAAATAAGTTCTGTCTGTTTTCCCCATACTAAAATATATTGTAACACTGACAAATTTATGCAATACAGGAAGATGTCAGTGACCGCATGTAATGTGATTCGTTGCGGTATCCACAAGAACGGATAAAATTGATTTATATGCCAATATGTGTGCTTGTGTATACGGCAAGCCGTAGCAGTCTCGAATGACACACGGGTTCAGTTTACGGGCTCCCTGCCTTTCATGGACCAAAGCTTTTTTACAACGTTGCGGGTGCTTAGTACCCGTGAAATGGATTTCACTTATGCACTTCCACATTCTATTACCTACAAACCATTAAACTTGGCATTTTATCAAAAAACATACGATCACACTCACTCCCAAAGTTACACAAATTAAGATTTATTGCATTATTATTATGTCGATGTAACAATGTATAATAAGAATGAGGCAATGAATTATAATTATGCGTTGAGAGGCGCGAGACTGGGCCTTCACGTTCTAATGACGATGGTACAACATTAGCCAAACACAAATTACGAAGAAATACGTAAAACAGGTATTATAAGGGATCGTGGAGTTTTGCGTAAATTTGGGAGTATAATTTTATCTTCTTTATTAAACAACTTAAAAATGGATATCGTTTGTCTATAATTTTGTATAGACATTACTTCATATCTCCTGAATTGAGTTTGATATAAAAAATTACAGCAGTGCTTTGATTTTAAAAAGTATTTCCCTTTATGAGTTCTCCAGTTGATTCAGTCAGTTACTATCCAAGTAACAATTGAAATCTTTCCTGAATATAATTTTTCATATGAAAAATATTGTAATTCTGAAAATTTTAATATTATCAAGAACATTTAGTAAAATATGAAAGTCCCAGTTAATGAAAAAAAGGTATTATATTTTCAATTGTTTGCTTTTCTCTTAGTCAATATAATATTTTTGTTATTTACTAACTTTTCAGTATTATGTAACTGGAGAGTTATATAATACTGTAAATTATTAATATTGAGAATTTATTACTCGTAAAATTTAAGCATATTTTTAATCTGTAATACTTTGCCCAAATTTATTATCTAATTAGATAGTTTTATATTTTACTTGAAATTTGCTTTGACTGAAGTTCAAAGTCAAACAGTTATATAATAAGGAATCGTAATAGAAACGATCAGCATTGTAGGATTATTATTGGGCGTTTTACTGGCCAGGAGCCAATAGCGATAATATCTGCGTCTCGTTAACGCTTAAGTTATAAATTTTAAGAAGCCTGCACTGAGGCACAATGGAACGGGCGCAGTTTAAACTTGATGTTTTATTATTGGGTAGTAATTTGCACACCGAACTAATTTCTTTTTAAATTATCCTACTGTATTAGTTGTGTTTATTGTAACTGGGTGTAATGGTGGATCTATTTATCGAATTTTAATTGCAGAAAATAATTCTTCTATTGATTATCTCCCTAAAATTATAAGGAGAGAGAATCATAAATTGAGATGGTATGGATGTTTGTTACTCATTGATTGATACTGTCTACTGATTTGGGTATGACTAATAGAATTATTTTATAATTCAAACCGAAATTAATACAAAAGATATTGCAGATAATTTGTACGTTTCACATTACTTCCCTTTTATATAATAATAACAAAAATACGAGTGACATAATGATCAAACAGATATATTACACGACACCATAAATTCAGCAGATTAATTGCAGATTTCGTATTTCATTCGACTATTATTTTTTAACAATTCAGATACCCTTACATAGCTATTATAACTTCAATGAAAATACAGATAAAGTTTTATATCTTTGTTTCCATCAACATTGCTTTGTGGTATGGTATTGAATGGCGCGTCCTGATTCCGGAGCATTCACGTCATCAGAGAATAAACATCGCTTTGTAGTCAATAGAATGCAATAGAAAGAATACGAGTTGAAATAACTGAGAAAGAACATACATCTATGTACATGTTTCTATCTACTTACAGTAAATAATATGAACATTATGGCCCAACTAACATTATAAATGTGACAATGAGTTGTTTTTATAATTTATTAGTATTTTAATAGCTCTAATTTGGCCTATATACAGTATACTATAGGATTGAAAAGGGCATAGGTTACATTTTATCCCAGTCACGTAGATAACTACAGGCATAGTTAGTCAATAAAAGTTTATATTTTTAGTAAGTAAATAACCTGTTAATAATCCAAACATATATTTGTTAAACCAAACTTTTCATTAAAGAAGTCGTCAGATACCTACATAAAATGATTTTTTAAATGATTTCTGATTCAGGTTCGAAGTTCCATGAAGTACTAGTAGAAAACTACAAAATAGTGATTATAGTAATAACGAAGTTAAAAAAAATTTAATAACTAACACATATATTTGTGTGTATGAATGGACCAAGTACTTAACGGCGTACGTTAGGTAATTTATTGTGTGAAACGAACTACAAAAGAATTTATAACAATGTATGGGATTGCTAAAAAGTATGACTTCAAATGGATCATTTATGACATTAATTATATGTTTTGTATCTCTACATCTATCCGGGAACTATGGTACGCTACACTGCATCCAACTGTATGGTGCGGGCCAGCCATCAACATCCCACGAGGTGCGGTGAGTCAATAACCTCTCGTGTTCTAGGAAGTCTATACGTCAAATTAATAGTTGCCTCCATCTACGACCAGAACGCTATCAGTAACTCCATGATCAAGTAAGGTACACAAGTAATTGTATTCATTATCTTGGAATTAAATGAATAAAATTTATAAATATCCATGTTCTGTTTTTTACAAACACAAACATTTATTTATGTGGACACTGAAAAGTTAGCAATATTAATAAAACTCATCTTACCACCTGAGAACGGTTGGAACTATAATATGTGATTATTCTTTTAAATTTTCATAAATCTGTTAAGTATTCTAAGTAGCATAGAAGAAATGGTCTGATTAAGATTTTTAGGTTAAAAAAATAAATAGGAATTTGAACAAAACAATGGGTTTTATATTAACTAAGATAATATTATAAGTATTGTGAAAATACTCGTACGTAGTATCACTAAAATAATAAAGTATGTGACAAAATTTGTAGTCTTAATAAAAACTGAAACATTGTTAAGAGAATAAATTTGCGACAAATTATACAACAAATTAACTATATCGCGTACAATGTACACTGGACAGATTTGTTATCCACTTACTTTTCATGAATATAATGAAATGTTTTAGGATGGCATTTAGATCACACAACACGACGGTATCTTAAGAAACCTCCAAAGTTTCAAAGGACCAATAAAGTTTGGAAGTACACACATAAATCATTCCTATTGGCTATAAGTTTAATCGGAATTGAACATAAAGATAAGTGGGTGGAGATGTTTAGAGGATAATACTAAATAACTTCGAATATATAAGTTGTAGGTATATTTTTTGTAGATGTAAAGAGTTAAGGGGATTGCGTCCTGTTTTTTGTAATATTAAATATATATCTTTATAAGATAATAATCATAGATCACATGATTAAAGATAATAACACCATGTAAGAAGTTATTGCTGGTTGTCACTTAAACAAATTGTTGGTTTATATAAAAATTAGCAGTTTATGATAATATGCGTTAGAAGTACCAGAGCTTTTTATAGAATAAGAAACGGAGTTTCTTTACCGGACTATAACTAATACAGACTATAAACGTCAGTATTCGATATTAATTTTTATTTAATGTCATTAAAGACAAAAGCGTGTTGAAGAATAAAGATAAAACAAGCAAACGATTGAATTAGCTGTTTCTTTTTGCAAGGACATTTTACAATGTTGACTGTAAATTGTTAAAACTTTTTGCATAATTAATATAATCATATTTAGAATCATACATTGTATAGAAAGTAACACAGTAATTATTATATATCTCTGGTAACTAATGAAGTAAGTTGTAAGTATTCATCAAAATTAAAGAAGGCAGCAAAGTGCAGACAGCCATGATATAAACGAACCGTAAAGCTATTTCTTCCCTGTTTTTATGATTATTCGTTGGTTCTTATGTGGTTTATACTACATAAGGGTAAGAATATTTAGATACATAGAGGAATGTTGGTACGATATACTAACAAATGAATTGTTTGTGTTGTAAAGTTAGGTTAGTTCTTGAATTTTTCATAGAAAGTACTGAAAAAAAACTTGCTTATAGAATATTTCTACACCTAAATATATTTATAGTATACTCACAAGACTCGTGATCTTTCGAGTTATACAAGTAAATTGTATAATTTTATACTTAGCCTATATTTATCTAATAAACGAGAAGTTTGATATTTTTTCAAAAAATTATCCACAATATTTGAAGTTAGTAAATACGGATGTTTTAAAACTGCCAAAAAATTAGTATTTCTTTGCATACAACACATAACAACAGCGATAATCATGAAACTTTTGACTGTTATATCTTATGAGACGAAATAACGAAATAGCATAACTTTTTATTTGTTAATTTCAAGTTGACAGGTTTTTATGGGTTTCCAACGAAGAAAGATATGTCGCTGACATGAATAAAATTTTATACCACGATAAGTTTTTTCTATGACTTTGTCTGCACGAATTTCCCAGCTTTTATGTCGAATAGAAGCAGTCTCACTGAAATTAATTAAGAAGGTTCGAAATAATAATTTCCTAACTTGCTGAGGAATTTGAGCAACAGATTATTTAAAGGTCCTATCCTTTATATCTTATCTTGTTATACATCATGTCCCAATTTCCCAAAAATGTAAAATATGGAACAAGGATTAGATAGGAGGAAATTTAATTATTTTGTTCAAGATTTTGGAAATAAAGATACGTTACATGCTCAGAATAAAATGGAATTTTTCGATCACAATAACAAAAAACGCTTTCTTAGTGCTCCTTTACATTATGTAAGATGATAGCTTTTTCTCAATTTTTTCAAATGGATAACTTTGCCGTGTGAATTAGAGTGTTTTTATTCTATCTTCTCCAGTAGATACATGGTTCATTTATGTACGAAATTTTCCTAAAATTCATTTAAGGAATACCCATTTGTTATATATACAAACTTTTATAATGTTAGTAGAATATTTGTAGACATTATTTCCTTTTGTCTAGGGACAAAAGCTGTTATTAATACTTTCAATGCAAATCTAATCATACTCCAATTATTAAAATCCATCATACCATCTAGACGATACCAGAAAATAAAGAAACGGTGAAACATACGAATGCACTTTATAAACATTATACTTCGGGCAATCATGTAAACAAACATTTGAAAGAAATATACTTAGCATAACGATGGTCTGCATCGCAACACTAATATTATTAATGAATGTTGACCCATAGAAGTAAAAATTTTACACTTTTTATTTTATCGGACCACTCGTATGTTTTGCTAGAAGCAGTCTCAGCTGCTATTATAGATACAGATAAATGACATGTTTCTTAGGCATCTTAGAAAGGAAAAAACAGAGAGAGAAAGAAACATATATTTTTATTTGAGTAAACTTACTAGTACTGTTCCAGTATGAAATTGCACATCTCTTCCTTTTTCGTGGGTTTCCTAAGAGATGACAATAAGACTAAAAGAAACTTAATGGTGAGGGATGAACAGCAGTGTCCTTCTTAAACATCAACAAAGCTTAACTGAGGTTAACTCCCCTTATGGGAGAAGTCTATGTCCAGCAGTGAACTACTGATATGGTGATGATGATGAAACTTATTTATTAAGTTAAACGTATTTGTATTAAGAATGCGAAATCGCAAATTTATAAGCAGATTTGGTATATAGTAAGAGGTTATTTCCACAAAGAAAAATGTTAGATTCAATAGTTACAGAATTAATATGGAGTAACGCTGGGGTAGATATCAGCACATCATATTTATTACAGAAATAAAATTTGCGATAAAATGGCGAGAAAAAAATTGAAATTGACCGAGAACCTTCTTCTGTTAGAAGTCGCTTAAAAAGACGTGTATCTATTTATAAAATCTTGAGCAATCAGGGTATTTAGATTCCCTTGAAACCGAATTTCCTGTACACATTTTTAGCTCAGTAGACATTGTTCTATATTCATTTGATTTCCGTATCTTCCTTTGCACGTTAGTCGGCAGTAAATCGGCGGAGGAACAACGAACCGCGAACAGCGCCCTCCATTAGCAGTACCAGGTTGTTTAAACATGATTTAAACACTCTTTGAAGTGCCGACATTGGACTTTGTTTGACGCAAGTTCAAACACAACCTTCATGTTTTATATACCTTATTTTTTATCGTCTTTAGCGGTTTTGTTAACTCGAAGGTTTGAAAATAATTCATGATACAATGTCAGTGTGTTTATAATTTTTAAAAGAAAGTATTTATGTAACTCGCATAAATAAATATATTTTTGAAGTATTTTCGTATTGTGTTAACATACTGAAGATAAATAAATAATAAAAAAACAATTTGAAAGAATATCACATTATGTTATTTTTCATTACAAAATTTATCTCACATTTGCCTCTCAAACTGCATTTAGAAAAAGAGAAGATTTGAAATAGAAGTTTTAGATATATTGTTATTGAAATAATTGATTGAAAGGAAAAGTATGAACTCTTTTGAATTATGTTAAATTTGTATGTGATGTTTTTAATTGGTAATTTATAAAGTTGCATATTTATTAAACAACATAATCATTTAACTTGTAAAATATCTTACAAAATTGGCAGACTTTATTATTTAATATATAAATAATAAAATGTCGATTATGATCTTATATCGACTGTCAAAAGTAGTACTCGAATACTAATGTTGTAAAATTTATTGTAAATAATTCCAAATAAAACGTAATTAATACACAAATGAGTTCTAATATGTGAAAATAAAAATCAATATGAAATTCAAATTTCCAGAAAGAAGAAAAAATGCTTAAAAGGAAAGCCCCTTTAAGATTTACGGATTGTGTATTATTAACATAATGCATTATAATATTAGATAAACAGTATGTAAATATAATTTATACAAAGAAAAACAACTGAAAAACTCATAAGAAGAAAATAAAAATAAACAATCTGAAAGCTGAGATCGACAGCAATTGATTTATTCATGTCGGAGATTGTTAACGGTATAGTATGAATTAAAAAAAGGTAGTTAAAATGTTTAATTTTCAAGGTAAATTACAATCGTACTGGGAGATCTGCACATTGCATAAACAAATAACAGATTTATTTATTTTCGTTGGAATTTCACAGGAAGATATTATAAGTCTATTTTGTGAAAGCAATAAGTTATTTAAGGTTTAAAAACTAAATTTTAATCTTGACAAAACTAGCATATAACTGTAATTGTTGGTACATATCACAATAACACCAATATGGGGTCGAAATTATAATCTAAACTTTAAAGTGGATTTGATATATATACAAGACAGTTATGCCAAATGTGAACCAAAATTACTACAAAAAAGGATTGTGTTTTTTTGTTTTGTTCTGACCGAATCAAAACAATTTTTTTATGTGAAAGCACAGATACTATACTATACTGGTAGGGAAAGGATGCGTCACCACCATCAGAGTAATCTCCAATACGTTGCCGGCCTTTTAAAAAAATTTTAACTTTTTTTTAAACAAGGATTTCAATATTGGTTATCGTTTAGTTGTTCTGCTCATACCTATGTGGTTTCTGTAGTCTAATTTTGTGCAATATCGATTTGAAGTCATTCAGCGTATACACAAATCAAGGTTGTTAACCCATTTCTGTTACGGTCTGATACCGATTCTGTTGAGCTTCCCATTCGTATCCGTTTCGTTTTATTATATACGGTTATAAACCTGCTTTAAAGTGGAAATGTAATAGAAATTTATGGCACCCATTTACATATAGCTGTTATCATGTTAATTTGGTCAGGTACATACTAGTTCACTGCATATACTCAGGTACTTTGTGCAAATGAATTTTTAAATTTTCTCCTGGAGACACGATCAAATTTGGTTTTCTATTAGCAATTCAAAAGAAACATTGCTCCTGAAATTAACTACTCTTTTATAAATATAAAAGGAAATTGTACTCTAATTATTATTATATACTCTAATTATTAATAATAGACGATGTCTGTACATGGAAGATATTTAAGAAAAAATGATATTTAAAAAAAATCGGTTTGTATGTTACTACCAGCAGTTCGTAGAAAAATTTAACCAAATCGGATGTCGTTTTCACAGCTGTGTCGTTTTCTGATAGTGTAACTTTAAATCTGGTATATGTTTTAACTTGATACGGTCTTCTAGAAGTGGTTATTTGCTTTCAAAATCCACGCATACGCAGTTGCGGACAAAAGCTATATTTAATAGAATGACTAATTCATAAACAGTATGAGGGATAAATTAAATTGTCATTTTGAGATTAGACTATGAATAGTGAAGAAATGATATGAAGTAAAAAAATATACCTTCACCTTTTCAATGTAAATTTTGTATATTTGTGTCTTGTCAGTGAAGGAATGTCACAAAATGTAGCCATGTGTTACCATCCTGGCTATATGTCACTTTATCCAATTTCATGAATGTCCCCATGGACTGAACCGACAAGGTATAATTAACACTCATGTAGGCATACTAATTAAGAATTTATAATTAACAAACATAATTAATTGAAGAATTATTTTAGTATTTTTTCAAAGATTTGCCTCTTAATATTAATTAAATACTACTTATAATACGATTTTAGTTTATTAGAATACTACAAATATGATCCAAAAAAAGTAAAAAGATGAAACTAAAAAAAAATTACAAAATTAATTCTGAAAAACTTAAAGGTTACATACGTTTGGATACGATCATGGGGCGTGCGGTTTATGAAAATTTTAAAAGTTATTTTAATTTTCTTCTACGATTATACTAATTGCTTTATCCCTAAAATAGAATCCCTTGTGTTCTAAAAATCGTTCATTTTTACATGTATCTATCACTAAATTTTTGCTTGTATAAAGGCCTTTCAGTTACACGCTATATGATTATGGCACATATATTTTTAAATACATTTATATATTAGTATTATATGTATGTCTGTTGTTTACAACAGAATTATTTAGTAAACGAACGGTATTTTCACGTATGTTGATTGTATTTCAAAGTATCTATAATGTTTAAATAAATCAGCAGGGAACGAGACTGTAACAGAAGTCGTTTCGCCAAATCGGGACTTGAGAATGAAGCTCGATATATTTCTCTGGAAAACGGCGCTCCCAAGTGATAACTGGAATGTAACAGGATTCTCAATATTAAAGTCAACAGTACTAGGTGTGTTGTTGGTCTGTACGGCATTTTTCACACAGTATTTTTCGTAGACTACAATCAGCACGATGTTTTTCAATATTTTGCAATTTTAAATTTTGTTTCATAAAAAGAAAATTGCTAAGAAATTAATACAGATGAAATTAACATGGGACCAGTATCGGAGTAAATTATATCAATTATAATTATCATTATCAATCGATTTACAATTGGAGAAGATATTGCGTTATGATAAAAAAATACAATTGTGTTGAAAATCAAGTGATGCTTAAAAAAGTTATTAGTTTCCTTCAGGATTTTTGACGTATATATTGTTTAGCAGATTATGAGTCTCTTATTCATTAAATATTATTATTTGGATTTGACTTTTAAAAAACTTTCCAATTCGTGAAGGTCTCTTTTTCATTTTTCTAGTTTTTTAATCTATTTTTTCTAACTCGTTAATTTTTCTATCTTTAGTGCTTCCCTAGTTTTGTTTTGTATTGTAACATTTCTATATAACAGATATGAAAAGAAATAATGTAGAATGTACGCCATCAAAAAATGCGTAAAACATACATCGGTACATTTGGGAGAGACTAATTTCAGATCTATAAATCCTTCAATAGCCGATTCAACTTGACTCGAGTTACACCAATTGCCAAGTACACAGCCAAAATAGAACTATAAAAAGGTCATAAATACTTTACTGATATAGTGAGAGTATTACCGAAACCACATTATGATGGTAGTAAGCTTACAAATCCACATGAAAGACATTTAATAGGATTCTGAATGTGTTTTAATAGTTATAAAATTATACAATTATAGAAGTTCATTGACTGTATAAGAGAAAATACGTCTTTAGTTATGTTGTATTACTATTCAATTGTAAAATTATAGAAATTCAAACAAATTTGTTTGTTTTTGCAGTTGTATTTATTTGTTAAATAGTAGGTACTATGTGCTATTAGATAGAAAGTGATAATCAGTAGCTATAAATCTAAACAAAACTATGGACATTATTGACTATACTATGTTCACAATGGCACACCTACTATACATGCCTGTTACTTCCCAGCAATGGTGAATGGTAAAATTTTAATGACTGAAGAGGTCCGTTAAAAAAAAATCTCTATATCTTTTTGTGAGGCATATCATCTGGAATAAGTGGATGACCAGACCGACTTCATATCACTTCTTTTGAAAAAAGTTTTCTTTTTATTTAAAAATTTCTGCGGGATCATAAAAAAAAGATTTTTCCTGAAATTCTATATTTACCGCAAGTTATTCTTTGTATTTTGTATCCACAAAGTAACTGTATACTTTGGTTCGATTAGCGGGACTAAACTGTTCAAGCCTGGGCTCCGCCTCATTAAAATTTTACTACGACATCATTATGATAAGATAAAACATTCGCTTTGCGTTTATTTGCGCCGAGGTGCAATGAAACCTGACTTTCATTTGTTTGTTATTTATACGGAAATATTGATTTGAAGCTCACTATTTTAAAAGCACATAATGGAAGAATTATTATATTGTATTGTTTAAGGTCGTTACGGTCATCATTTATAATTATGGAACGCAATAACAAATTAAGTAGCCAGCAACAAAATAATATCTGGACATTTATTACTCTAAGCGTCGATTTATAACACTTAAATGTGTACCACCAAGTTCTAATTGATCATTATACAAAGTAATCTTCTTTCAACGTATTAAATATTTATAATGGTAGATATCAAATTTTAAGAGCATTAAAAGTCCTTAGCTTTTTGTCTTGTATTAAAAATTCTAATTAAGTACTCTACTTAATTAGAATTGGTGTTTAATGATATAATATAATTTAAATTTGTATATTATCAGCTATTACCCTATTTTTTTGTAAATATGGTACGATACATCAACTTTATTTAAAAAAAAAGTAAAGTTTTGTCCTTTTTCATTAATAACATGTAAAGAATGTAAAATGAAATATATATTAGTTGTAATAATTATTGCACAAAAAAATATCGTAGTAGGCAGGCCTTGAACCCAGAGTCGTCTATTTGCTCCAATAGGTTCTATTTCAGACCAATGTCAATTCCTTATACCTACCGCATGATAAATAATTGTCTTTTACCTGTAACTTGTTAAGTTGTTCTTCTTCCCTTTCTTTCGTTCTCTTAAGAATGAATGAATGAATGAATATTTATTTGCAAGAATTAAGATATTTTTTTACAAACTCTTGTATATAAATAACTAAACATATGTCTACGACGATTTTTAATTTAATTCTATTTATCCCAAAATTAAGAATGATAAAAATGTTCTTATGAGTAACATCATATTCATCACAATGCGATTAAAAAGGGATGCCTAAAAACGGATTGAATGTGAATCCCCACGCAGATCAAGATGGATGTGAATTCAAGTGAATGGAGGCGAAATAGTTTGAATATTGTAATTGAAGAAATTAATTCGCGATCCTTTGCATATTTCTAACAGTAAAATGAGAAGTAAATAACAGTTCCTACGGAAGTGTTAAGAATTTGCTGTGAATTCATAATAAGCTTTAAGTTAGTGCTTTCGAATACCATCTTGAACTTTCAGTATTGACCGGTTATATACATATTACATAGTTATTGATAAATAATCGGTTGATAGAATTAAAACTTCAGTACTATATTGGTAAAATATTTATCTTTATATTAAAGTAGCTTTTTCCAACGACTTAGCACACATGAATTGAAAGTAGGAAAGTAGTGAATACACCATTTCCACATAGCGTATCAAGATGGACCATACAGCAGATTTTATGCTCCACCTTTAAAAACACAGCTATGGAGACAATATTTATTTTCCGTGCAATAATTTTTGCATGATGCCGGAACAAATATACAAATAGACAAAAAATCTAAAAATTTGTGGTTTTGGAAGAGCTAAAACATTGGTATGAACTAATCGTTCTATAAATAGGAGATTATTTGCAGACATCGTCTAGTTACAATTTTGTAATGTGTATATTGATTATATACAAGATGTCAGTAATATAGTCAAGATGTAATGCTGCGTGTCATTTCAGTTTAAAGGGAGAGAAGTGGAATTTATATTATTGAGTTCTGTGACTCAAGATATTCACGTCATAAGGGGCGACAATGGTGACCCGCTAGTGATACTTACTTTTAGTGCAAGCGTTAATGTGTTGTGATGGATGCTTAACAGCAGGCGGCTCGAATGCTGGATTGTATTTTTTATATTGCGATGACACACTAGACAAGTACCAATGAGGGATAAATAGGTGAGAATGAAGTGACCTGCAGTTGGTTTTTAGTTTGACTTGAGAAGTTATATGACTACCATAGGAGAGGTTAGGCCTTATTATTAATAATCCCTTTCCCACTATGCTTGATTGCAACCCACGTTATATACCTAAAATATGTCGTATAGACGTGCTTTTATTCATGAACACGGAAGGTTGATTAGGACTGATACGGACTGTGCACCTTGACAACTAACTCGTTAGATAGCTTTTAGAAATATTCAATGCCAATTTAAATAATTTATTTTCAATGCAACGAGGAATGCTGCAGTTGAAATCTAATCGTTAACATTGGTCGCCAACAAAACTGATATTAGTTTTATGTGGAATAATAAAACAGGAATAACCATTTTATATGTAGTTCATACGATTGCTGCAATATAATACAGTGACTTATGAGATTATAAGGTGTAATAAAAGTCATTCTTATACAGGGTTAGGCTGCGAGGGCAAGTATATCAAAGCGGCCTAGTAATAATATTAATAAAATTGAACTTTTTTTCAAAGATATGGGTCGAAATATTATAATAAAATATTTTTTTACAGACTGGATGGTATATTTATGAGTACATCTGATAATATTTTAAAGCGTATGTAAATTTATTTATTAAACTTTGATACACCTAGAGAGTGTAAATGGCGTACTAACACCATATGGTGTTATCTACCAGTTATATATAGACAGGAATAACAGAAAATTAAATTGATGGTGCAACGTAATGAACAATATTAAATTAAAACAGTAATTTTAAAAATAACATACATATTATACCCACATTACCTAAATTACTCATAAATACTTTACATTATACATATATATTTTACATTAATAAAAATAAAGGAAGACTTGCAAGAAACAGATGGGAAGTGTGAAAGATGAAATGATACATATAGAGACGAATGGAAGAAATAAAAACATATTATATCAACTGATAAAACTGAGGGACGAAGCAAAATTATTATTGTTTAATATGCGTTATTATAGGTTCTTACTCATGAAAGAAATTCATGACAATCTAAAAAGTTTATTATTATTTCCTATTTATGATTTTATATTGTGAATCATCTTTTCTACTGACAATTTAATAGATTGAGTGTTTACAGTATTGTAGTTTTATTACATTTCCACAGAATAACGTATTTTGCTGTCACCCGTTTATAACAGTTTTATTGCATTCAAAATCTCAGAAACAACAAAGCATTCTATGGGAATAGAGTGGTATAAAGTTTAGAAACGAATAAAATCACTTTATAGCTTCATAGCGAGATTGCAAGCAGAGGTCTTTATTGTGGCTCGGGCGGTCGCCGAGCAGACTTATGGTTCACGACTGGCTTCAGGCACCGGGCGTTGCCTGTGTGGTCCGCCGCTGTATTTGTGCCGGCTAACGCTTAATTATACTGGTTCACTGTCTATAATGCTGATATTAAAGGATACATTTACATTGTAAGCGAGAAGTGGCCACGTTTATGTGACAACGGGCGCGATTTTCAAATTACTTCAAAATGGTTCATTTACTCCTGTGTTGCTCATGTTCGAAATATATTATTAATTTGTGAATCAACCTTAAATTGTGTTGATAGATTCCATAGACTGCAATTGACCTGAATAAGAGGAAGATGTAAAGAGAGAGTAAGCATAATACTAATAATGGATTTTTAAAAAAGAAGAAGGAACACAAACAGAACTAACGCGAAAATCTTATAAAGAATAAACGAGATAAATTTCCTCTCACGTTCGCATTGCAAAATGAATGCAAATCTCGACTTTATTATCTGGCTTGCGCATTAGAATTCCAGCTATTTACATTTTAAGCATTCCTCAAGGAAAACAACTCATTTCCTGTCATTACTAGGATCTATAATTTTAGATTAATATTTGTTTTCCTTCGCTGATTGAGTTTGTTTGTAAATTTTATAGGAAACTAGTTCTAATCTCATGGAAACGCAATTTTCTTTTAATGATTTTGTGTTTATATTTGTGACATCTTTATAAAAGTTTTTGAATTGATATATTTCTTATATTTAAATAAATATAAAGTTCTAATATTAACATTAGAACTTTATATTTAAACTGTGAAGAAGTCCCAAAAAATCAACTTATTTTTCCGTTAGGTAATATTCTTGAAAAAATTAAAGATTAATATTTGTCTGAAGTTTCTAAATTGAGTTTTTATTGGAAATTGCTCTGTGTTAATAAAATTAAAATTAGAATACAAAAATTAAATCTCCCCAATGGTAATTTTTTTTCTTCATCCCATTTCACAATTCAAACTTACCGTTATAATTCGGAGAATCATCAATCAGCACTATTCACCTTAATTCCTTACTTTATAAAAGGAAACTTTCTTTGAATATTTAAGACATGGGAATATTTGCAATTTATGAGGTATGATTTTCACAGACCGTAGATGCATGCGACACGAACATGATAAGTAAGGTTACGCGTTAGTGTAAAATTTCGCGACATGCCATAAACTAACGGAGTCAAAAGAGAGCTTTTAAGGAACAAAGTTTCAAGAGCACTAGCAGTCAATCCTTAGCTTATATCGTCCTCTAACAGTTTCTTATCGGGAACGGTAAAAAAGCCTTTCCATGTCAAGGATTGTCGATATGAAAGCCTTTTGTTCCTGGTGCGCTGCGCAACGGTGCGATGAAAATGGACGGATTATGTTTTTTTTTTTTCAGGTGGGTATAACAATTTTGCAAATCAAACAAAGTTTTTTTTTTATAATTTATAGAAGTATAAGTGGTAATTTAACTAACGATTCATCTGACTAAAATTTACAATTTTTGTAAATAGAGACATGAATGACTTCAGGAGTAATATTGAAATGACATGGGAGTAAATCCTATAGACTGCCATTAAAATATCAAAATTAGTTCAGGATATCGAACAAACAAACAATAAATACGTATTTAAAGACTTCTCGTTTATGAAATGTCTATGATATTAAGAATGTCATGCATGGTATTTAGATATGTTCTGCTAATGAAATTATTTATGAGTTCTGTTCAGGAGTGCATGAGGAAATTTTAATTCAAATACAGTGTGACCTCTTGTGTCAAAGATTGCATTGGCTACATTTTACCATTCGTTCTAAAACATTCAATGTTTCACGGATGAAATAAGCTAGAATGATGTCTCTCCAGGTGAGTTACACAAAACTATGATCAGTAATGATGATTATAGTTATGTTGAAGAAACAGAAGAGAATGTGAACATCATTCTGAAATTTAGATTGGAATTTGATAATGCAGCAATTACCAAAAACAAATCAATTTCCATCGTTTTTAGATTCACTGCATAGTGTTCCGTTATTTAACATAACAACCATTTAGACAATGGGTCATGCGAGCATGGGTCGTTACTCATCTCGTGTTTTAACTCCGTATGGTGCTTATTGCTTAGTTATAGCTATGCAGTATGGTACCCGGTCGACCATGCAGTTAATTTGTAGTCGTGATTGAATTAACGAGAGCTTGGCAGAGCTCATTTCGAAAGCTGTTAGATCCTATCGTCTTACCTTTTAAACTGATGGGCACAGTAATGAATTTTGTGATGTTATTTGCTCGTTAGAAGAGGATTTGGCGATCTTTAAGCTTCACAAGAGATGTAAGACCAGTATGCATGCATTTTTTGAGCTAGCTTCATTTAAACATAATAAACGATGCAATAAATTAAGTATACTCATTAAGTGTAAAGATCACATTACAGGTTTAAAATATAAAGTAACTTAAAGTGATATGAAGTTAAAAACAGAAAATTGTCGTTTGTCTGATAAATTTATGATAAAAATTGCTAACATTGTGCAAGCAATTTCTAATTTTTTATACACTTTATCGTGGCATGATTTCCTTAGCTAAAATAAATTTTATTTCATTAGTCATTATTGCTATGGCTCCATAATGAGAACGTAACAAATTGAATTCAATCACTTGAAACAGAGACCGTAAGATTAACATCCGAGTTGTAGAAACGAAATTGAACTAAATAAGTATTCAATCCGGTTTATTGAATGTTATTCATTGTAGAGACATGCTCTTTTGCATCAACCTGTATCTGTAAAGTAATGCTCCACAATTTATTTCCCAGCAGGGTTCTTATCTAGAGGCTGTACTCAACATTGCATCTGTCCGTTTGAGAATATTACGCATATGTCAAACTGATGTCTCGACTTGACCAAGTTATGTGTTCGCTTGTAATAGACTAATATTATGGGCGCGTTATAAAGCCAGTGTTTTCTCAACTGCAAATGTAAACCGGTAGTTCCAGACCACTGCGTGTATGTCAGCCCAATGACGGTGACGGGTCTAGGACACAATGGTTGTCGGCTCAGGTGTATAACTCGCGATCATACCGTAGATTTACATGACATTTAAACTACATTGGTGGTTTGTGCATTTGTTTGTTAATTTTTTAAAGGACTTGACCTTTGCAAAATAAATATAATTAACATATAGAATATCTTTTATCTGACAATTTTCAAACAGTTCAATAATATGCAGATTTGGAACAATACTACACAACAAGCAACAGCGAAGTTCATTTATGAAATTTTCGGGTAAGAAGAAAAATACCCGCTGGTCTACTTTATTTAGTAGTAGCTTTTATCTGTGACTTCGTCCGCGTGACTAGGATATGTTTACTGACCGGGATAAAAAGTAGCTAGTAGTATAATAACGTTCACAAATAGTAGTAGTATAACCTTCTCGTTTTCACATAGTACGTGTATACCAAACTTCATAGTGATTGGTTAAGCCGCTAAGGCACTAATAGGTAACACACTTTCACATTTATAATGTTAGTAAGGATAGTAGTAGAATCTTCAAGTTACATCAGCAAGAGTAAAAAAGGACCATCTTAAAATTATCATACGGTTTTGGAGTGAGATATGAAAAAAAAAATTATGTCGTTTTATCAGTAATAGTATAGTCAGTATAACATTGTGCTATATAGTATCTTCTATTAGAAATGAAACAGGAAGTTGTGCAAGTGCATTGTTAATACAGAAAGCGGTCAAAAGTCAAGGAGATAATTGTTAGTGCAGGAAATTAAAGGCATTTAGTAAGTGGGCCGACCCAGTGCTACGAATTGATGGCAATCTCGGGATCTGGGCCGACTATATTCTGACAATCCTACACTTTACCTTTTTAAAGTCACGATTTAAATTCTTGAATATTTCGTGAAGACTACATTTAGACCACGCCCTCAGTATCTTGGTGTTGTATTCACGACGTTTGTTTATTTAGGTTGTAAAATGTTTGCTATAATTAAAGGAAAGGTACCTTAATTTTTATAGCTTTGATCTTTATTGAGTACGATATTAAAATGAGATGGTAAAAGCAAGATCAATAAAAGAATAAGTAAAAATTATACACAGACTTGAGTTTTTTTTAATACCATGATCGTAATGACTATACCCATAAATTATGTAAGAACCCTCTTAGTTCAAAGTACTTAGAACATCTTTGATAATATTTGTTTGTCTGCTAGCTGTCTGTGAGAAACGTGAGTCAAGCGCGTGGGAGTGTCGAGTATGAATTAAATGCGTTGATTTTGCAAGGCACATTCAAATAATAAATTTCAAGGTTTTGAGTGCGTTGTAAGACCATGTATTTAATATTGATAGATTAGTAAAACGTTTATCATGAGACTAGTGATAAAACTCTAACTAGTGTTTCATGAAGCAGACGCTTGATTATGTAATAATAGTAACAGACAGTTAATATAATGGCGATAGATAATTGTTACATTTGCTACAGGTTTACAATACTTTTTACTTTCCATTGCAATCTATTGGATTTTCAGGTGTTAAAGATATGTCAAAATGTTTAAAAAAAAATTTCAGGGTATATGTTTCTTAATTTCTATCTGGATAAAATGTATAAATACGGATCTATATTTTTCAGTTTAACGTCCGAATACTAATTTATCTGTTTAAATTCGTAAAGTAATTTAGTCATACTTGAAATAAAACATGACAAGCCGGTTAATGCAGATAGCGTTTACAGGTGCGGACTTCATTTACAAAGTCTTATTTTGTTAATATTATTTGTAGTATGTAATACGTTGTTGGAGTATTGTGCTCCTACTTTTAATCCGGTTAGAATATTAGCTAATTTACTTTTATGAGTTGTGAGAAGATTACGTGCAAAGAAATTGGATACGCTTAGTCTCTTCGCTCAAAGTAATGAAATCATGCAGCTTATAGCACTCACTGGGCTCTTCTAAGCCGGTAATCTACCGTAAAAATGAGAAGGCTTCCAGACTAGTGCCATGTTTAAAGTAGCTATATTGATTTATAGATTGATTGCTTTTTTAAATTATGCGAGTATTATTAACATTTCAGAACATTTAGTTGTTCGGCTACAAAGGTTATTTATTATTTTTTATTGGCCACATTTATAATATTTGGTATAAAAAGTGAACCTAATGTTATATAAATTAGAATTATAATATAAGTGATAACATTTAGATAGATTATTTGGACCTTGAATAAAAAACGTTTTTATTTAATCTCGGTATCTTGAAACTGTTCAGTTTTCATCTTTTGATAGTTTCATTTAGTGTTTTATCAAGATTATGAAATTATTTTGACTGCAGTAAAAACTTACTTGTGTAAAACAAACAAAAAATAGAGACCGCCAACAAGATTATTTTGTTGATTCCTAAACGACAGTAAAGAAAGAGCCTATATTTTTTGTAAATATTGTTTCAGTTTTAATCTGAATATACAATTTTTGAACTTGTCTTGAATTTGACAATAACCAGGGCTATTGTCGACTGTCGATATTATTAGAAAGTTATTACCTATATTGTAAGTATAGTTTCAATTTTAATGGAATAATACTTATTTCTGATTTTTTGGCCGTTTTCTATGCGTTTTTTAATCTCTCAATTTTCAAATTTCAGCACTTTGAAACTATCAAAATATATTATACATACATTTGGGTATGTTTGCTTTACAATTAGTCTAAGAAATGCCTTATAATTAACTTCTAAACAAATTAGTTTTTCTTATAAGTATATATTATATCAGTAGAGGTGAGCTGTCAAGTTTTGAATAGCGTGACTAAAAACCGTAACATCTATGTGACAAGGTTGTCCGACAAGCATAATTTCAAGGTCGTCGTCGAGGTGCCTGTGTCTCTTGAGAAATGGTGGATATCGTCGGAGTACCTACCTATTTATTATTCCGATGATGATAGATTAAGTTACAGCATATCTTTATTACAATCAATACTTAATACGTTGGCATACCGAAAGATGAGGTCACGCACTCGCTAAATGCTATTAAATTGTTTAAATGTGTTTGGCGAAGCTAGGGTTGTTATTATTACGTAAATTGATTAGAAAGACGGATTTCTAAAAAGTTTCATCGAACATTTGGATAATAAATTTTTATGCATGTTCTAAAATAATAACGATTACTATATAATTAATTATTATAAGCAGCGTTTTTGTTTGGGTTGTTTGTGTATTAATAATCACATATTAAATTTATTACAATCTTGACAAAAATCGAGTGGCCATATGTTGAGTAGTTAAAATATTGTATATGTTATCAGAATGCCTAGCAACTTTACATGAAACTTCTGGTCTAATTTAGATATGATCAATATATCAAGCACCCACCTTGTCATCAAACAAAAATAATGGCGTAGTCGTATTCATATGGATAAAGCTTGTTTAGTTCTGTAATGTGAGCGTATAAGTGAGTTCTCTAATCAAATCATTATCATCAGAGCACGACTGATAAAACTGGTTCTGAACTGTATTTGTAATAAAGATATGGATGCATGCTAGGCATACCAGAATATACTAGGGAAATAATAATAATAAACGTAATATTGAGACTATTTCTACACATATTAGTAATTGCCATGTAATAATCTAATAGTATAGATCTGTTTGGCAAAAGTTCTAAATTAATACCAGTTGCATTTTTTTAAGTTATTTACGAAAGATTAAAAAGTACCTGTTTCAATAACTATGTAATTGATATGCGCTGATGTTTTCTTTTTCATCTGTTATTATTTTATGTAATTTGCCATAATGTGATATGTGGCATGTTAACTATTATAATTATTGTACTGTACCTACCTGCGATATTTTCAGGGTGACATTTTTGGTAACCCTAACTAATTGCAGACAGACATCTTTGTCCTTGTATTAATCTAGCAGTAGCCAAGTAAATAATAACTATTTGTTAAGAGCAAAGGTATGCTCGTACGTCTCGTCGGCTGTATTTAATTCAGATTAGTTCAGTTGACTGTAAAAACGTTACAAACAAACAATAACGAATAATATTTTCATTTTTACAACATTGTCCATAATTACATTAGGTAATGACACAGCCTTTTTCATTAGCGATAGTAGTTAGAATTTTTTAAAGTTGGTGTTCGTGATGTTTGTGATTGTTTATAGGACAATATAGGACTTTTATATTTATCATCGTTACTTAACACATAAATGGGAGTGATTTTTTTTATTTGTCATCATATATTAAAATTTATGATGATTTATATATATATATATATATATATATATATATATATATATATATATATATATATATATATATATACACATATATATATATATATATATATACATATATATATATATATAAAATTTATGATGATTCATATATATATAAATCATCATAAATTTATTACACAGTATTTGGAATTGAGAAGGATATAGGCAATTTTGTATCTCGATCTCGTGAAATTGCAGATGAAATGTAGATACTAAACGCGAAGGTTTAACAGTAATAGAATATGCTTACCAAATTGTGTATTATTATCATGATATATTGTTTGTGCGCTTGGTAATGAGAATGTGAATCGCTTAATTATTATAATAAAATTTTACTAATGAATAATAATTAAGTAGCAAGTAGGTACGGAAGTAATAAACTTAGGCGTGCGGTTAAGCGGCACAATATATCTAAATTTAGCAAAGTAGCACTAAGTTTATGCACTTCTGTGCTATTATTATTTATTCAGTATGTAGCACTGCGAAACCAGAGCTCTTAGCTCACACGTGGGATACAAAATATAATTCTGATGTAATTTATGTATGTACTTACATATGGATGTAACAGTGTAAAGTAGGATAAAATTATTCTATATCCATTTAAAATTACTTTGTTATCTATATGTACACTTACTTCACTTTGAATAATAATTAATATTTCTAGGTAAATTATGTTCAAATTTTTCTTGTATCTTGCTATCTTGTTTTTTACGAAGTGCCCCTTTTCTGAGTAAGACTACGGCAAATTCAATTCTCCGGAAACGGTGGAATTGAGTTGTTGATATCTACGTAGAATGTCACATTTCGTAACAGAAAATAACAGTTATGGACAAATAAAAAATTTAAATCATAAGTTAGCTCACAGTCACGTTATGAAAGACGTTTACGTGTAGTGAATGTGTACGTGCACGCGTGTGCGTGTGTGCGTGCGTGTGGTGTATGTGAGTGCGTGTGAGCGTTCGTGCATGTGCGAGTATGCGTATTTGTGTGTGTAATTTTGATTATAGTCTATTGTGTTGTTTCTGTTTAAATTTGTAATTTCGCATTTAAACAGAAACAACATTTGTTTTTGAATTAAAACAGAAACATATTTGAATTAGTTACGATTAAAAGAAAATTTCTAGTCTAATTCTTTTACAGAACAGTTAATTATTTACATACAACGCAGAAATGAAATTACAGTATAAACCAAAATTATTTTATAGTTGACTTTTACCCTTTCGTCCTTTTTCAACATAAGCTACTCATATATTAGAATTACGTGAAAACAAAAGAAAACACTACTTTTTAATTTTAAATATATGGGGGGAAAGGGATTGTTAGTAATGGAGACTGAGAATCCCATTGCCAGCAATATACCCAACCAGGTCGACCTCCTCGCGGCTCTTCCTGGAAACTACCATGGTGAATTCATCATGATGAACTAAGTGGCCTGTTTTCATTTTCATCTATCACCCTTTACTGGTGCTCTGCCAGCGTATCCCGTTAGCGCAGGCGGGGTTACGATACCATTTTCACCCATCAAAAAAAAAAAAATTAAATATATTATTTCAACAATCCTCATTTTTTTCATATACAAAGTCTCGGGCTAACACTCCGCTAACACATATATAAAATCCTCTGGACTACAAAATATGAATGATAGCATTTTAAGCAATTTGCACAACTGTCATTGACGCAACCTCAATATTTATAATACCTATTTCATTCGCAGTCAAACACACGTGTGTACGTAACCTCTGTGAAAATGGAAAATATGTTATTTTTTTCTTTTCCCTCGTTTGTATCCTTAAATGGAACATGAAATTTAATAAAGCGTTATTTATATTAACAAAATAAACATGCTCGTGGTTTGCGTGGAGAACCAAACCGTACGTGACTCCTGCTTGAAAATATGTTATTTGCTTTGAAATTTTTGCAAGTGGACGTTTTAAGCACTATTTTTGGTTTTTTTGAAAATACAATACTAAGCTTATAAATGCAAATATTGAGTTGTTAATTTTTAAATATAAACATTACGTATATCTAAAACATTTTTTTTAATACATGTTTGGAGTCCTTATGACCCGTAAATTTTGATATAGATTTTAATAAATAGGGCCTAAATAAAAAAATATATGTATATATTTATGTTAATATTCAAAATGAGAGGCTAAGCGCAGAAAATAGAGTCCAATTTACATTTTACATATTTATATTTAAATCTCATATTAGTAGGATATTGACACAGATATTCATTGATCGACATTCGTTTTATACACTTAAAACCTGTAATAAAATGAACTATATGTATTCCGGTAGGTTTCACACGAAAGTTATTGCGTTTGACTCAGTGCAGGGTAGATAATATGGTGTACGTAAATAGCTCCAGGACGTTACCCTTGTCAACGCTAGCTTTTCACTTAGCTAAGTTATGGTTCTATTGTTTAAAATGTCACGGCGGTGAGCGGCTTCAAGAATTGCCAAGCCTCTATGGGGCGTCTTTACCTCGGGGCTAACAACAGTTTATCTCGTATCACTGTCGCTGTCACCGGGTAATGACTTGCGTTTAATTACCATTAAATTAATATTTAATATTCTGTACTAAATAAAATTATATTATTTAAAAATTATATTTTTATAAGATAATGTCATTATATATTATTTCAGGGGTTTTCATGAAATACTTATTACTACATATTACGACGATATATATTTGACGAAATCTTTCTTTTTCTTGCTGAATAATTTGGTTATATATATATATTTACATATTTGATCATACGTCATCGCGTCGTTTTACTAAAAAATAATCCTGTGAAAAGAGATAGTAAATTTACATATTATTCACTCTTCATAAATCTATCGTATAATTAAAACCTCTTTGTATAAAAAATAATTATATTTTGTTTAATAACACGATGTCAGAGAGCGCTTAGTTTTTTCTAGATTTTTTTAAGCGGAATTATTGTATCATGTTCTCAATATGCTTGATTTTTTAGCAAGACGACATAATAGGTTAAAATATCGACATCTTTTGTGATTTCGTGGTTATATATATTTTAGTGTAGCGGTCTATAAATATGTAATGTATGAGAAATATGTAAGAAGCTTCTCTTTGTTGTACGGTTGCGACAAAACAAAGCAAAGATTTATGGATTTATGATTTATTAACTCGCTTTACCACAGGACTATTCTAATGTCTTTGTGTATAGGTAGCGACAGATAATGACTCAATTTATATGAAAACATGACGTTGATGCTCCTTTCCACATTGGATTTGTTGGAAGAGAACTCTTGCAGAGTTAAGGTCGCTTTTATACATTTGTTTTCCACAGTCATGTATTTGTGTTTTAGTAGCGTCTACTATTAAGTCTAAATAAATAAAAAACTTACGCTTCCAGCGATTTAATTCTAGGAAAAAATATGTTACTTCCATATTCATTTTAATACGGTCATGTTTTTTTTAATAGAACAACATTATGTTGCTCTATTAAAAAGAGCTGTCTATTATAGACATTTATTACAAAATTTTAAATATACTCGTAAATGCATCGCCTGCTTAATTATGTATTTGTTCTATGGTTGTCTGGTAGAGAATGCAATGGTGCTAAGTCTGTCATATGTAACACTTATTAATATATTTCTGTATTAAATGTTAAATTAAAAAAAGTTTGACGATCAAGACTAACATTTTTATTGTGAAGCAATAAAAGGTTGATGCGAAGTAAAATATACTTTAAAGACGATTCTGGATTCTAAATTCAAATATTTGTAATCAAACGTGTCTGCAAAATATTTTATCTCATAGTTTGTTATAATAGACTTCTATTATATATTAGACACTGTCGTTTGCTCTGCATTTTTTAAATCCGATATCATGAATCCTAATTGAAAATATCTTTGAAAAGAAATGGCTAGGTTTTGAGGATAGTCTTATTATGGTACATTTATTTTATTTAAAACATTGTTGACCACGGTACACTATGCGGAATTAATGCTAACCTAGCTTTCTAGACGCCAGTAAAGTACGTAATGTGACACAAATACATATTTAAATACATAGAATATATTTATTTACGGTCAATGGCATTTCTATTAGCACTTGCAGCGCTGAATCCAAGGTTTGTTTTGGGTTATGCAAAACGTAAAAGAGTGTTATTGTAAATTTGTCTCATAGCTTTTAAATTGAATCGATTACAGTGATTGTGTAGCTTCGTAATGCCTTTAACCATTTCAGATCTTCTATTACTTTTTTTTCTAGTGGTTCAATGAATTATCTTAATTTACTCACGTGATTAAAAAATAATTAATACTTTATTATTACTGTACATTGATAATAATAATTAATTATATATTTATAGTGGGATAATAACAGCTCAATCAGTCAGATCTTTATTGCGGTCTGAGAAATCCAATATCGAATCTCAGTTTAAGCCATTAAATTTTCAAATTCACATTCGATCCAGTACGTCACGTCAGAAACCTTACAAGAAGGCAATTTAGAAATTCTTGACACCAGAGCGGGACATGTTTGCACTAATAGTGTTAGTTATAAATTTATTTATACATACATATAGATATGCAAGCATAATGTTATTCATTTTAACTACGAACAAGAAGATATCACTCGGCTACTCACACCAAAGAGCTAAAATTTATCTAAATGGCGGTTTTCGAGTATTAAATGGCGGGATAGCTACGTACTTTATCATGGAGGAACTCGTTCATTAATTCCATGCGAGGGACTAAAAGGAGAATCCTTTTCTATGACGTCTGCTATTGACTATAATGTGTATAATTAGACACAGGACCACGACAATTGTAATTTAAATGGGTTCTACATAATTTGCATTTGATTAGAAGCTTAGAATACACGATCAATAAGTAAAATTAGCTCTTTAAAAAATTGCGACTTCAGTTGTAATAAAATGAATATTGTCCAGAAATTTTACTATAATGAATAATAGCCAATCGATTAAATATTTGCATTATGGAAAAATATGATTGTAAACGAATAATCTTAGTTCAACTACGCAACATATTCGTGGTAATATTAAAAGAGGAAGTTGTAAGTGGTGCTGGTGATTCAAGTTTATCCCGCCTGGGTATATCCCGTGTTGAGAGCACTTTGCGACCCGGAAAAGCTGCTAAGTTAGACAAAAGCGGGCCGGGAACGGACAATCAAACAGTTACGTCATGCCATATCGGATATCACATTACCAGTTCCATTTGGGATTTGTTTTATAGCATATAAAGTGCAGTAAGTATTATTAAAATCCATCTCGAAGAACAGATTAAAAATTTGTTAATTATAATTATGGGTTCCACTTGCGATTTTTTATAGCGGATGAAAATTACAAGATTCGAGTTTCTTTTTTTTTCAATTTAATTCAAGATTACAAGGTGTAGAGGACAAATTGATGATTTTACCCTTTTCCGAATTAATTAATTAAAATGTTAATTAAATGATAGTGACTAGACAAATTGTGTTTTTTATTACAATGAATTAATTACATTAATGTTAGAGGCATATAAAGCTATTGGGACGTGTCTGACTGGAAACAATAAATAAACAAATGTATGTCATATTTTTAAAATTAAAACTTTTATACCGATAAAAAGAAATTTCAAAAAACAGAAGTCTGTATTTTTTTTTTGTTACATCATTACGTAGTTATTTATATACCCATTTTGATAGATCTTTTTACTATCAATAGAGCTTACGTCCGTGCTGCTTTCATATAAATTTTGTCACCATTTAATTGATTTTACTCTTTTTTTGAAGAGCAGAATGTGTTTATATCCGATATCCTACAACTCAGACAACATAATGACCTCTATTACCGTGGATATATAAAGAATTTATTCTAATGAAGGCGTAAGATAAGTTCCCACCAAATAATGTGCTAAATCTTCTTTATGGCTCGTAAGAAAATGTCCGAACGGACGTATCGCGGTAGCGAAATGTGTTGTTTATCGAGTTGAGCCACTGTTATGCTGGGCTCTTACAAGGATTTACGCTTAGATCTCGTCTGTATAACCTCAAGCTATTACGTCTGATACCGGCTTTCATGTTGATTAATAAACACTGTGACTACAAATGAGACTTACATCACAGTATCTAAGGTGATAGTCAATAACAATAGTCATTGTGATGTAATGGTAGCATTTAGCTATTGTGATATAAACTCTTTAATTAAATTTGATTACAGGTCCGTTACCGTGTCCGGACATAGAAGAATTTAAAAGAAAGCATAAAGCAATCTCGAGGTCATAGCGAACAATGGCTGAAAAAGGTTTTAAATTAAAATTGATATTTGATCTTCCCTGATTCTGTTTTATAAAAGGTCGTGTCTATAGAATTATGTTAGGTAAATATAGTGATCATTGTTGCTCTTTCTTTTTGAATATTGAGATGGATGTATATTGGCGAGAAAAAAAGGATAGATTGAGTATATTTGAATGGTCATAAACGTAGAAAAGGTCTAAAAAAGAGATAAACAGACTATGTGAAATATGACATGGTCAGAAAAGGAGTGAATACTAAAATGATTGAAAATATAGAAGTATGCTGATGAAAAACATATTTTACCGACCTCAAATGCATATGGGACCATAGCAGGATGTTCTTTTTTTCGAAAACTAATATTTTTCGATACAATAATAATAGAAGGATGTGTACTAGCCGTGTTTACTCGGAAACTTAATTCAACAATAAGATAAACACGCGTCACTTTCGAGTCTTTTAGTCAGGCCGCCATTCGTGACCAACACAGATGTGGTTTTAAGATAAGACCGTAACACTGTTTATACGGATTGTTCTGACCGGCCAAGTTTACGATAAAACAGAGGAAAGGTGAAGTTAGCCGAATCTTTTCACAAGATAGTGCACTACGTTTTATTGAGAAAATACTTCAGATAATTGCTAAAGTATTGGTAAACGAAGGCCGTAGCAATAACTATCTACGTAATACTCGTAAATTCATCAGTTAATTATACGATTATGTTTCAGTTAATAATACGGATTAGAATATCCTCGAATAACGAATCGCAAATAATGTATGTAATTAATTAATCGAGGCAATGAAAAATGCATACAATAGTCTAAGAAGTGGTACCTAAGTATAAAGCGTTGCTAATAAAAAGCATCATAGCTACATAAATAGTAATTTCGGAAGAACATCGTTACTAAATGGCCAGTGAGAAGCGGCTGAGAGCAATTTGTTTCGTAATACGGTCGTCGAGTCCCATCTGTACAAATGAAGGACCAGCGGATAGACTTTAATTAAACCCAACGAATTCGTAATCTTGTCGACTTTACTAATGGATAGAAAGTATTAAAAACTTTTCTTCGTGGATCATGTAATAAGTTCTAAAAAAGACTAGTAAAGTCAGGTCCACTTTCGTAATCTAACTTCATAGATATGGAGCAAAGTGGGAAAACTTTATGTAGTCTTTTTAATTCTGGGCTTGTTATTTGTAGTGTTATAAATATAAAAGTGGCTAAATAATTCTCACTTATCTGATCTAAACAGAAATGACGATTAAGGTCCTACTGAGACTTCAGAGTAACCAGAGTAATAAATACCAGGAAGATATATGTACTTCGAATTCCTCAGGATGATGCAGAACAGAAATGAGATGATGACAGGCAGATACTTACCTGAAAAAAAAAAGAAAATATAATTTTATTAATCTGCTTATTTGTAAAAGTTATTTCAATAAAAAAAAAAATTAAGGAAGGTTTTTCATTTTAAGGTTACAAGTTGTAATATAATTAAATCGGTTTAGAACTATAAAACAGCAAAAAGATTTATTTATAGAATTTATACTATTGGATGATATTTGTAAGGGAGTAGGAGTATTATGCTTTGTTAGATAAGAGGGCGGAGGACAAGTTTGGTAGACAAAATAATAATAATTACGAAGATAAATGAGTGTCTGTGAATGCTGTGCCGTGACCTATAGACAGACTTTAATCTCACTATAAGAGTTCTGACCTTATGTTGAACTGGCTTATTAATTTTAATGACAAATTTTAATTTTGAATAATTTTATTCGACATTAATAAAAATAGTTGAAATATGAAATCTTTAAATAAAAATAAAAAAATCTTTAAAGTTTACTGAAAGGCTCCTTATTAATTTATAGCTTTTTTATTGTTTTTCTTGTTGCATAAAGTAACAACCACCGTGTGCAGGCGGCAACAATCGAAATACTCTAGTAGGGTGAACCCACTTCAGAGAAAGGGCTGCGGGTATGATTTCAAGAACGTATTGTATAACAATATTGTGTCCTATACCTTTAGAATTCGGCATATTATGGCATACAACACTGACGTTTGAACGTGGTACAAATTCTTTACGACAGCGAAAAGACCAATAAGATCGGCCATTGTGGTCAATAACGGATAATTGAAAAATGCTCACAAATTCGATTGTGAAGCCATGCGAGCATACTCCATATGATTTACGATTGTTGGAGTTTAAAAACCCATGGACGGTAAACTTGTATTCAAAATAAATTATTCGTTTCTGTTGTATGTTAAATGTCACGAAAGAACAGATTTGAATTTTACGATACACATCTCTGTGTAAGTACCTAGCTTAAATAAGTTTTATAAACTCGAAACTTTTAGTTGAATTCATCTCGAAAGATTAAGATAAGAAGGCAGTATTAATAAAGTTGATTCTAACGATCCATCAATTTAGTATTGTGATGTTGTCGGCGCCCGCGCAGCCGAGCGTGTAAATGTAAACCGATAGAAATTGGAATGCAACGATAAGTGAATAGGGCCTAATTAAATGTGAGGGCAGTTCATAGATAATAATAGCCCACACACTATTAAGTCACGAAGCTAAGGGCTCCACATTGTGTACCAGATGTTCCGTTACATATTGGGGACAGATGATTGCGAATTTGTAAAGCTAACTAAATTGATCTTGACATTGATTTTTATTGAAATGTAAGGCTATAGACACTTGTTTTATGTTTATAATACTATCATTAATACAATAATAATAATAACATTAATACATTTATATAATAATTAATAAAGGTTACAAGGATAATATAGTTAGATATAATTGAAATAATTCTTGAACAAAATGTAGGTGTAAAAGATGAAGTGTTAAAAAGAATTAAATAAAAATATAAGAAGTAGAAATGACAAGAATAAGTAAACACAAGTCAATAAATTCGTCTTACTGATAAAAGAAGCGGAGCAAACGATTGTTACCAATAAAACTTTTTAAATTGTTTTCGTAACTGTTACTTTGTTACTTCCTACTAATATTAAGTATAAAGTGAAAAGTAAAGTTGTTTGAATGTTTGTGTGTTTGTTACACAATCACGTTTAAACGCCTGAGCAGATTTGAATGAAATTCGGTACATGAGCAGGTTATATCTTAACTTATTAAAAGTACATACTTTATATACTGATTTATGCGAGCAAAACCGCGAGAAACAGCTTGTTTTCATAAAAAAAAATGTAAGCTCACATATATTTACGTGTAAACGTGCTGGAACATCTGGAGTATATCACGTGGTAAATGCAATATTAAAATTGATAAGCACGATAACATCCATAGCCATTAATGCACCGCCCCATGTTTTAAATTACATTAAACTCATTATATTGCGATTACAATGATGCGATCGCGTCGTTACATTTTAAAATGGGGGGATTAATCTCAACGCACATTATCATTAGGCACTGTACTCGTTCGTAACAATTTTTCTTTTATTTAAACCACAGCCAGCGAGCGGCACGTGTTCAAAGCAATTGTCACCAAAATAAAAGACAAGCTTAATTGCGACCGCAGTTTCATTTTGCTTCTGCAAAATTATCGTGATGACACTAAGTGTACGCCTTTTATGGGCAATAACGAAAACGAAAGAGGAAAAAAAATTATAATCATCATATAATAAAAAAAAATTATAATAAAATAATTTACGACACGATCTCGTTATAGACCCGTCATAACGGAAACTGTGAGGTAAGCATGGACGCTAAGTGAAGTCATTGAATGATAATTTTTTGGGTCCGGACACCAACTGACCGTAACCGCTGCTATGGACCCTCGTCGCACATTACAAATGCATTATTTAAAAACACACCACAATTTTAGCCCCTTTAATTTATTTAACATCTAATAATTTACTTAGTCCGAGAAATTATGTGTATTTTAATTAATGTCTATCTGATGCTTCGTAATGAGTTAAATGTTTTGACATAATTAATTTCACTATCTAGTTTAGTTCCATTAATTTGAAGTTTCGATTACAGTCGCTTGAAATCATGGCACGTGAGTGAACATACATATTTTTAACAGCTGTGTAAAATGCAACATATGACAAAAGATAGCGAGGCGTTTGTTACGTATATTATGTTCGTTATACAATAACACCCGATCACCTATCATCTGCTTCGTTTGTATAATGCGAACAATAAAAATGCACCCCGCGTATCTTGCCAGCCACATGGTCATTTATCTCATTGAGATGCACCTATTGCTGTCCATATTATTTTTTGTCTTTTTTCGCATACGTTTTATAGGTGTTCGCCTAAAATACCTAAAGGTCATTTAAGCAGGTAAACCATTTATCAATACAATAGAGAAATAAGAAAAATAATTTATTATCAAGTTAAGTAAAAGATATTTAACCCTGTAACGATTAAAAATCAAGTTTAGGAAAATTACATAAATTTACAAAGTTGCAAAATTGCTAATTACGACTTAAACAGAGTTTGAAATAAGAAAGAAAAGAACAATAGACTTAGCGCCTGCTCAGCTTTTGGCAAAGTGCTTTTAACAGTTGCGCTGTATTTTATAGCAGCCATAAAATAGGGGTCTTTCGTTTATTGAGCATGAGAATTATGTAGCATATGTGTAAGTAAATTACTGTTTAAATTGGCATGCAATTGAGTGGCTTTTTTAATAAACACATTTTTATTATTTCTGTACATCTGCGTTACTAAAAATTGATTTATATCTTTAAATTATTTTCTCTTTTTAAGTACCGCGAACAAACTTCTATATTTGCCTCAATTGGTAGAGTTGTTGGTACTGTTTTTATATTTTAGGTCTGCCATTAGTAACTACTTTTATCAGGTACATGAAAATTAAATAGGTACATAAATAAATATTGGTGGTAGCAATTTTTATAAATATTATAAATATGAAAGTGAGTTTGTTGGTTATGTCTTAGCAATTTATAGGCGTAACCAATCACTATAAAATTTGGTATATGCGTACTATATGGAATGGAAAAACACAGGTTGCTTTTTATCCCGGTCACGTAGACGAAGTCGCGGGAAAAAGCTAGTACAATATATAAATCACAGCCGCAACGCATAAACTACGGGTCATTTAAGTGCAGGATGAACGAAATTTTCCCGTGAAATGGAATATGAACTTTCCTAATCATAACTTGAATTCAATATAGCAGATCCCGGTGGAACTTCGCCTCTGGCATCGAATCTGCTATCCCTGTACGCCCCCGAATCTTAAGGGAGGCATGTTTATTTTCCGGGTAGTTACTCCCGCCAGTTATTTTATATTTAGGGTCATGCTCTGTTGGTTCCAACCATAACCATTAACTGACATTTATATTCCATAATAAAATAATTATTTCCCTTTTTTTTTTTTCTTTTAACACACTTAAATGTTGATTTAATTATGTAGTTAAAATTTTTAAAATAAACAAAAATAACCGAGGTTTTTCAAATAGGGTGTATAAAGGTTTCTTCAGGATCAGCAACGAGCACGTGCCACACCTAGTGTTACAGGCGTCCAAAAACTACAGTGACCGTCTAGCATCAGACAGGCTGTATGCTTGTTTGCAACTTTTGTTTTAATAAAAAAAGGACCGCCAGTTTTAGTTCGATAAAAAGTCTTTTAATTGTAATAGAATACCTTATATTTTATTTAGAACATTTGTGTAGTCAACACACTTTTAATGTGAATGTCTTTTAATCGATTTAGTTTACCTGTACAGTTTATAAGTTAATGTAAAAATTATGCTTAATATAGAGAGAAATTTCACTATCATAAATGTATCTTTGGTTACACCAATTCAACTAGAGGTTAATAAAACGATATTTGTATAATAATAAGATAATAAACGATAGTCTAATTATATAATAGTATCCTATAAAGGGTCTCTATGGTATAAACATCCCATTGAAGTGATCAATTCACGCTAACAACACATAAAACGCGTCATTTCGTTATGGAATAACTAATAAATTAACTTAAACAACCGCTAAGAGAACGATTTATCTCAACTTCTTTATACTAATAATTCATTATTATGACTTTGTTCGCAAACAAAAGAGGCGCGGAAAAGTTATATAACGTCGGACGACTGTATTGTTTTCTATTATTAACCTCGAGACGTCAAGAAGGGATGGCTTTATTTTATCCTGTCGGCTATCTGTTTGTATTAGGGTGCAAGTCACTTGTCATTTTGACTTCATACAATATACATACTAACTAATGTGTTAGCTGGCAGTATAAGCTTGCAACTTATACTGTAGGGATTAGGCGCTCCGAAAACAAACACATCCTGTTATTTAATGTATTAAATGCCACAGGGCGTGATTCAGAAGGCACGGACTATAAAACGTATTTAAATGCTGTTATTATTTTTTTCGATTCTTATGTTTAATATCTTGTCATGTCAGTCATTAATAATATGTATAAGGAAATTTAAACGTAGACCAGTAATGAGAAGACAAGGAATGAAGAAGAAAAGAAGAGATATGACTTGGTATTGATAGTCATGTTATGGGAAAAGAAGAAGATCATTGTGACTTAAAAAATTGTAAGTTTCAGGTGAAGAGGAACTCATAGTTACAAAAGTTGGAACACATAAATGAAGAATGTTAGTGGTGTGACAAATGGGAGAATTTAAGACTAGAACCGAACAAGAATTAATGATGATAAGGAAAATACAAATAATGATTTCATATTCTCTTGTAAATTTTGAATTTTAAATGCTTCTTAGGAACACTAAAATGATATTAATAATTTGTAGTTTTACAATTTGCATCTAAAATTGATTGATAATATTGCGAATGAAACATTTTATATCTCGATCTATTATATTTGTAAAAGCCATATTTGAAAACGACACGATCATCTAACAATCTATGAGACATTGGTCTAATTAAAAATTTTACTAATGTTTTTTCAAACAAGTCAGTAGCTACTCAAGATGTCATAAAAGTACAAACGGTGTGGTTCTCTTAGACAGATATACACGTATATGCTTAAGAATGATCTGAAACCTTTTGAAGGCGTATCACTTTTCACGTCAACTGTATAATTATATGTGAAAACATGCGTTTACAAGAAGCCGCCTTTAATAAGTTCATTTATCATACGTATGTTGCTGAATAAATAATATACTTAACATAAAATTACTGAGAATATTATCTTTAGAGTTTACACGCTACTAGAAACTCTATGCTCAAGATTATAAAAAAGTTGATTAATATTTGTAATACATATTAAGTGAAACCATATCCTCAGAATTTTAAATTAGAAACGAGTTAAATAGTACTCTACCGCCCAATGTGGACAATAAGAACGAAGCTCCATACTTGAAGTAACTTAAAAATGAAAGTGTTCTTATTTGGTAGAATTGCGTGTCAGGACAAGACATTAAGCAATAACAATAGTGCTTAATCTTATATGGCATACCATAGGTTCAAGTTCGCCTGAGTGATAGAATCGGACGTTGTTTGTTTTGTTGTGAGAGCCGCAGGCGCCGGCCGCGTCTGTTTCTCTAGCATTCTGATTCATAGATATACAGTTACTAAAATTGGTATACCGTATAGTAATTTCATAGTATTCAATTTTGAGCACATCTAACAGTTTTGAAATTTTAAACGTTTTTTATTCCATACTATAAAGACTTAAATATAAGAGCACAAATAATAGACATTTTTTGTTAACATTATGATATTAATATTTGTTTGAGTCTAACTTATAATTGAAGTCCACGATTGAAGTCCAGAATAGAAGGAAAAATTAACTGTTTAAAAAATACATATCAAATCGGTAGAATTTGTATAAATAATTAAGTGCTACAAACAATTTTCAATGAATCATAAACGAAAATTACGAATATTATCATCATGTTATGAAATAACATAACTTTTAAAATAGTATAAGCAAATGCTGTTTTCATTAAAAGCAGGTCTAGTTCAGGGTCTCAACAGCTTGCCCTTGAATAATAACAGTCAAGATGTGTTGCGTAACATTTCCAGTCACTCTAACTCAACGATCGAAATCCTCAATAGTGCGCCGCCGTATCTGGTTTCTATATCCGAAACGGACTTGAGAGACTACGGAATAAAAATTCGACAGCCAAGCGACCATCATGCCTGCTTATACCTCGTACCGGTTATACTTGTATCTGGAATTGTGTGGGCGTACACAGATTGTTTCCAATAAATCAAAAGCCGTAAATAATACTTTGGTAATACTAACGTTCGAAATTGAAATGTTTTGGTGTTATTAGGAACGTGAATTCAATTTCTATCATCCTAGACGTGTAGGTATGCGCAGGAAATATGATTAGAGAAAAGAGTATTATCGAAAGTCATCATCTACATATCAGCCGTTAACTGTCCACTGCTGAACAAGGCCACTTTCGTAAGGGGTTTTGTCAGTAGCTGCTACGCTTGGCAGGCAGGTTGGCAACCGCAGTTAGGCTTTTGGTAATGTTTTAAGAGGAACGCCTCTTACGACACCTATTGGAAAAGAAGGGTTGGTACATTCTAATTATCAAAAGTACAAGGTATTAATTATTAGTTATAATATTAGGCAGTCACGAAGGAACAATATTCGAGATAGAGAAAATGCTGAGTGAACGAAATCTCGTATACATGTAACGCATTGTGGCCTTTGGAAGTTTTATAAAGATAAACCAACCGTGTCTTCCATGCTTTCGGTTATTATGTATATAATGCTAATTTCTAAAATTGTTTCGCAGATAATCAAATTTTGTGTTTTCTGTTAATTAAGAATTAATTAAGAAAATTAGAATTAAGAAAAATATGCACATGTTGATTGTAAATTATTTTGATATTTGAAAAGAATCTAACATATCAGTTATTCACGACACATCATCAGAAAACAGCGTGATAAATGATCGTTTATCACTAAATACTAAAACCGTTCAGTGAATTGTTTATGACGTCGTATTTTTTCTACAGGCCTCATTTTGGTATAAATTCCATGCTTCATCGTACGAACGAAATTTCATATCCAATCTTAGAAATAACGTTTCATGGTAGATTGACTGTAATTTCCATCAATGACAATCGAGTGTTTACACAATACACGACTGTTTACATCGCTTTATTTACAAAGCCCTCACCTTTTGAATTCGGGTAGGTCTGTTGAGTAACACAAAACATGAAGATAACGATCATCCCTACGTTATTTTTGTTTAGAACAAGTCATTAGAAAGTAAAGACGTATTTATTATTAAAGTTTATAGTTTTTAGACTAAAAATAAGACAACGAAAGCGGAGAGGGAGACCTTGTGTTACCTCAGTTCACACCTTGCACGTGTAATGTCATGAAGTTTGATTACTTTAACGTGTAAACTATTTTTGTTACCCTGGGGTGCCACGCGCGGGCAACAAATTGTTTTTACATAAAGTTACAATGAAAATTTCTAATATTCTATTTATAGAATTAAGCGTGGATGTTGTGGAATGATAAGTCTGAATTAGCCGTTTCCCGGAGCTTTGTACATACAGACCCGGTGATTTCAGTTCCCATGGGAATCTGCGAAAACTCGCTCTTACATAATGAACTTTATGTTATTTAAGGAACCCGTGGCCTTATTGAGAATTTTACGTAGATTCCTCCTCAAATTTCTTTCCCCTTTTTCCCCTAGATTATAAAATAAAAAATTGTTTTCAACTTGGTATGTGATTCAAAGCAGTCTTTCAAATTACAATAATTGTATAGAATATGTTTCATTGTTAAACAATTATTATTAATGTTGTTTTTGTAATCAACTCTATGACAATTTATATGAAATTTAATTCGGTATCAGAGATTTTTGGGGAGGAAAAAAATATTGTTGCCATCTCAGAGACAATATGAATTGAGATAAAGATCAGTCATGATTATGAACGAAAATCACTTTATAAAATTATGATAGTTACTTATTTGCCACTCATTTAGATAGTGTACGAAGAATTCAGTTCTGACTGTAGGTAGATAAAATAAGACTGATAACTTTTTGCATAAAATAATTGCAAGTAAGCTTGCCTATTTTTAAGCGCCCTTCAAAAGAAATAGCTTCTCAATTCGCCTTAATTTTTTATGGCTATGTTACGCGATAACATCGACAATTCTGAATCGATTTTGATAAATCTTTTAGCAACCTTGACATATTCCTATGTTCGTCACACATTAATTTTATAACGTTTGAAGCTGTTGTTTTTTTTAACAGAAAAAAAAAACGGTTGTTGCCGAAAAAAATAAATCTATATGTATGTTCTACATCCAAATATTTTCAATCTAATGTGTTTACGAAACATCTAGTTGGTAGGATGTTTTGATACGATTTAAATCGCTAATTTAGCGGATGAAAATGTTTTTGTTATTATTATGTAGATATTATATGTAGATTCGAATTCCAGTTTTATAAGTAATATAAAATCAGATCAGTCTTATGTAACAGTCATTATGGAGTCTATATGTAAAACACCATAACGCCGACTGCGTAGGAGTCTTCAAGACGGCTATCGTCAATGCATAAAAGCTCGACCTCATAGATCGCCTACGCACTTAACTGTAAATTCGTATCTCACACGTATAGTATACATTCACATTCGACGTTAAAATAAATTATCGGAAATTTGTATACCCAATTAATACTTAAATATGTTATTAATTATTTAATCTATAAAATAAATGGTTATTTATAATATATCTTTTACGTTTGCACATCAAAACTAAGCACAATTCAGTTTAGAAAAAATATGGTCTTAATAAAAAAAAGAACTACACAATTTTTAAGCGATTTAAAAGCACATGTTAAAAAAGAAGTTCTAAGTTCAGAAAGTACTAGTTAGTAAGAGTTATAAATTTATTTACCCCATTGAAAAAAAGTATCTAGTACTCAAAACTTTTTTTTTTAAATAAATACACTGAGGTCTTTAAAAGATATATATATATATATATATATATATATATATATATATATATATATATATATATATATATATATATATATATATATATATATATATATATATAGCTTTAGGACCAAAATACTTAAGAGGCCATAACTTTATCGCTGCGTAACTATAAAGCATAAAATGAGAGACTGAAACTTGTTCATTATTGCAGCGAGATGGCGTAGTGATTAAGTGCTGTAATACACTATAGTGGTGTAAAAACATAGGATACTAGCTATAGTTAATTAATATTTTTCATCTTACAAAATAACGCGGCATGCATAAAGTAGCGTATCCGTTTGATATCGTTCGTCAAAACATTTTTGGAAACGTGTTACGTGATTAAGAGCATACTTCAATTTACTGTACAGTTAGAAGCACAAGTAAATGAACAGCAATAGATTACAAAAAGCCATAAATACCGATGTATAGTGTAAGTAGTTCAACAAGGTTAGCGCCATTTGTGCATATCGTAATACAAATACTCGTATTATGTTCAACTAATTTTAATTCATATAAGTACAATGGCATATGTATGCCACAGAGTGGGGTTTCAGAAATCTTAATATGTCAATCGACTTTTGATGCTGACCGTACATATATTAATATAGGTCGTGTGAAGCAACAAGTTCCATATTACAAGATATGAGTACCATTAATAAAAAATCCTAACGCAAATACCTATATTTGCCAAAAAGTCTCCTATTATATTCTTGCTTCTATATATTTTATTATATTTAGTAAAATAATCCTTTTATCGATTAATAAAGATTTCAGCAGCTGTTTTCCTTTGGGGAGCAAATTATACTTATTCCATCAATTATTTGTAGTAATTGGTACTATTATAATTCCCATATTTTAAAATTGTTGAATCATGAAAACACAACAAACATTGTAAATCGAATTAGTGTTAACGTTTATAACAAACAACTTATTCCTATAATCTTATCAAGCTACGTGTTTCAGTGGAGCGTTCTGATAAGATTCAACCTACTTATAAAATGTAAAATTGATAGTATTAAGTAAATGAATGTCTTACATTGTAAAATACCATTTTATAGTGTCCGTGCGGGGTCAATTTGTCAATCATGACAACGGTCTGCCGGTTATTGAACTTGCCCATGATGTGTTACGCATTGTTGAGTTTTCAAGCCATTGATATTCTTGTGTTGTGTTGTTAAAGAGTAAACTTTTGTTGTCTTAAACAAATCAATGTGATCATAGTATTTTTTTTTTTATATTAATTTTTAGACTTACACATTGTATGATTTATAAGATTACGCATTGTATGGTTTATAGAATAAGGATCGCTTAGACTTAATGTAATTAATGTTAATTTATCTGAGTAATCGTAAATTAATTCTTAATTTTTTTTTAATTCATAGATATTTTAAATAAACTGTTAAAGAAGAAAGTTATCAATTCTCCTGTTTTTTCTTTTATATAACTTTTGTTATGTTATTATAAGCAGAGTTTGATAATTATATTTGTAATCGACAATGTTTATACACTAGGGTTTTTTGCATTTTACGTTTACATTATAATATAACACATATAAATATGTAAGTGTGTTTGTTTGTTAGTTAACTTATAGCACCTCATCAGCTTAACCAATCACTATGTTTGGTATACACGCATTAAATTGGGATGGAGCCTACTCCATCTTAGGCTATTTTTTATTCAGGTCAAGAAAGAACGAAGTCGCTAGTAAAAGCTAGTATACGTGTAACATAATATTATAAGCTTTACAAATTTATTCTCACACCATGCCATTTCAGCGGGTCAACGTGTTTTTGTAACAGGCAATGATTACGAGATGGACGTTTGGAGTGCAGCTGGAAGGCCAAGGTGTCAAGTGTCGCTCCCTACACAAGCATTATGTGGAACGTTGAATGTTTGCTTTCACTGGCTGCCTATGTGAATGCTCGAAACCTTACACCCACGTGTGACTTGCTAGAGATGAGTGTACAAGGATTAGATTGATCATACATGGCGCTGGAATTAAATATTGTGTTAGTCGTTGTAATAGATTTTAATGTAGGATTATTTGTTCCGGGGTCTTTTTAGTCTATGATTAACTAAGGGTCTCGATTGGTCCCGAAATATGGTGTTCTTATGAAACTTTTAATAGTTAATAAATAATAAATTATAATAGATTAATTATTTGACGAAAAGTAAAAAAGTACTTTATTTTTTATACAATGAATTACAAGTATCAATTTATAGTGAGAGACTTCATAGACACATTAGATTTAGAACATTTAAATGAAAAACGTCTGTGTCGACCAGTAAATTTTGCCGCACAATAAGCATACGTATATTTGTACTCGAATTATAAAAAGCAAGATAATAAATCCTGTTTTAATCTACCAATGTTATGTTTGTAAGTATTGTTTGTTACATAGTCAGGTTCAAATAACTGAACGCATTTTAATGTAATTGTATATATATAGACCGTATTACCTTAAACCAACATGTAGGATACTTTCATCTTAAGTTATGTGGACAAAGTCGCAAGCTACAGTTTGTACTTACTTATATAAAATATAAAGTATACATGAAACGTGCAAAAGAAAAGAATATTTCGGATAAACTGAAAGTTTTATCCTCACGAGCTTACAACTCTGTGCCATAAATTGCCAAAATATTGCCACCTTTTATAAAGTATTTGGACAAAAAGTATCCACGCGTGGCGCACCAAGATACGGAGTGGTTGTTTATATACGAGTTGAGGGCCTGTCCTGCCCACTCCCCAACTCCCACGTTCCATTGTATGTGATCAAACCTTATTTACATCACAATGAGTCGGCTTTGGCTTAGCGCCATGTCATCCCCGATAATATTCCCGGAACGTTTCTAAAGTTTGCCTATACAGCCGACAGTTTTCAAACATAACTTTTGTTAGCATTACTTAAATTTAATAAATACTGTAATATTCAATTTAAACCAGTATTTTGTTAAGTTTGAATATACTGAGTGAAATAAAAATCTTTACCATCCAATCTCAAAAATTTGTGTTCTATTAGCAAAACTCTAAATATTCTTTAAAGAAACAGGTTGAAATAACAAAAAAATTGAGTACGTATGGCGTCTGGCTATCATGTTAAAATGAGTGGGTCAAATTTTTTTGTCGTTTCCTGGTTCGTGTTTCTTTGGGCAAAACGTAAATTTACGACATTAATAACTCACTAAAAATGCTATCTATTTAAGGGATATCCCTTCAAAAATCTACCAGAAAAGTGTGTAGATTTAGATTCGATCTTTTATACATATAATTAGATTTTGATACGAGAAAAAAAAATACACTTGACGATCCATCATTTGCGAATAATTACTTTTGTTTGTTATAATTCTTAGCACTCAATCATAATAAGAGAGAGAGAACACTGAGATGAAGCATTTATAAGCAATTAAGACGTCATTCAAAATTGTGCCGTAACGAGGTCTAATAGGGTGCAACAGAGCGTCAAATATAAATTCAGAATCGAGTCCACTCAAATAAATCGGATTGGATTGTTTTAATTAGTTTATGACGGACTGCTATGATAATATTCTTCATAATAGACTCACGATTGTTTTAAATTATGTTTTACATTTTGCATGTTTTATTGAAAATGACGGATATTTTAATTTACATACATACTTATACGTTACGACTGGGGGTATGCAGAAACAATAGAATGTCAACATGCTGATTAAAGATTTCTTTTGATTTTTTTACATGCATCAATTCATTAGTACCTTAAATATTTAAAGAAAAAAAAAGTTAGGTTGTATTTGATAAGGTTGTTTTATAAATACGACCTTATTACTGTTGCGACGAAAACTAAGATATACCTAGTTATTAGTTGTTGCATTTACAAATAAGTTGAGATAGCCTATAATCTAGAGACAGATGACTTAGAGATCTACAAATAGATGTTACATAATTTCAAGCTCATACCAGTAACTCTCCTCCAAGAAATTAAGTAAAGTATGACGTTAATAAAATGGCAAAGTAAATAAATATATGTAGGTCGACGGCGTGCTTATGAGGTTACGAAAATCCACCATAAAATTTTTGTCGCTTAAATCGTCGTCATGGTAAGAATATGAAATGGCGTACGGTATAATATAATATTTCTTGATCCGGAAGGAAGGAAAGCAAATATCATTTCCACATAAGTCATAACACTACAGCAATTCCGGGAGAAAAACTTCGTTTTTTTATTCTAAGGTACCGTGACTAAACTATTGTTTACTTTGTAGTTTTTCTTTTTTCCGTTATAAAATTTATGATCATAGTAAAAGATACTTTGCCACTAAAAAAATAACCTAACACAGGATCCGATTTGAAACATGTTCAGCTAAGTAATATACAACTTTTTTATGTTTGTACTGTACAACTTTGAATGTCAATTAAGTTAACCACTCATGTTGGAAGACATATAGATATAAACAGCGTCATGGATATCGCAAAATATGTTATTATATTCAAGGTCATCATTACCATTCCAGATGATTCTTGATTTTAATGCTTCTCGATTACAATAAACATCTACCGTTCGTTTAATTAGTCAAGTATGAAATAAGCTAATACTTACTGATACAATAACTGCGTTACCATAAGACAAATAATATTGCGTAATTTTATTACCCAGGCCTTTATTCCTAGATTAATTAAATATGTAATCAACTGCTATCTAAATATTAAGTCTCATATTGAAAATGGTGTTTCAATATCTCTCGCAGTTCAATTTTGTCACCTCCTTGGAATGTGGACAAATGCAAGCCGAGACTACATAATGATAATGTTCAAAGGTTGAAATGTAAACAAACGCAGCCACGCGGCCGGTGGCTAGGTGTCAGTGTATCTAATATCGGTGTCGTAATTCGATCATTGGTAACAAATCGGTATATCGATATGCCTTATCTAGCTCGTTGTTTGACTTCGATAAATGATCGACGCATCGATGCATTGGCGCGCTCTAAATATTTAATTATGAATGTTACGCAATGCATTATCGACAATATTTACGTATAGCATGAAATAATCAATAATTATTGTTGGCTGTGTTCCCAGTTGTTTGTTTTTCATAGTTACTAGTTTTTCATAACATACTTTGAGTGTTGAGCAATTATTTCCTGTGCATCTTTATCAAGAAAATACTATTAAAGAACTACTACTTTATCAAATTTTGAAGATCTCTAAGACTTCCAGCAAACTTTTTTTCATATACCAATAGTGTACTTTCGTTCCAGAGAAGTATTGATAGTATTGAATTGCAGACAAGAACAAGAAAAACAGGTTGGTTGCACAACACACGGAGGACGGTTGTATTGGTCCTTGAAGAAGTTAATTAAGTGCAACCTTTCAAACTTGTTAAAATGTAAATTAATGAACGCACGCATTAGTACCCGTTGTCACCTAAGGGATGCAGACTTGATCACTCTCTGACTAATAACTGAACTTTCTTAATAGAATGTAATTTAAGAAACACTACATTTAGCTTCAAAATAGTAATCATTAATATTAACCAGAAATCTGAAATAAGACTTTTGAGATAGCCCAAAATTTAGGAAAGATATTTCCTAAATTGATTGTAGCCTACCTACATATCAGAAAAATAGAGAGTAGTATAAATGAAAAAAGATGGTTAAACGAGTTGGATTATTGGTTACTGTTAAGCCGTGTCTAGAACATATCAAGTTCTATCAAAACAAAAATCAAACTGACATATCCATAATATTCCATAATAATTGACTCATGAACTTTGAGCAATGATAAGCTATTTGGTTTATTTTGTCCGATTTTGTACACATTTTAAAGATTGGAACTAATACCTTATAAACCGCGACAAAGTAGAACGAGGGTGGAAAGGCTTTTGCCCTGTAATGGCAAGCAGTAGACATCTCTCCGGGGACGCATTACGTTATTTATCGGCATAGTTACCGCACGAACAGTACCGGCTATAGCTGGAGCCGGTAGTATCGTAATTATGGATACAGGATCACCGTTACCATTACTACAATGTTACTCTAGTACTTACAGATGAGAATTTAAGAGTACATTTAACAGGCCTCTTTATAATTACTGATAAATATAATATTCAAATTAATTGAACATCTGGTCATATGTAACATATCTAGCTTTTATGATATATTCAGTTGTCAAAACTTCTTCAGCATATATAATTGAACATTAAGTATTATCTAAACTTATTGAAATCTTGGCATACTTATAACGGTAACATTAATAAGATTTTGAATTAATTTAAATTCGTCAACAACTGTTTAAGCATTGCTATTGTTATGCAAACGTATCTAACCCTTTATGCGCGTGTCGGTCGCGCGTCGCTCTCGGTTCAGTAGGCATTGGGTTATGAGTTGCAGTTGTCGCAGGTGGGCGAGTAACGGTCGTAGCACAATGCAACTGCTCGAAGCCAGTGGCGGTAATTGCAACTGGACGCCAGACACAGCATTTCTTATGTCAGCCGTAGCTCAAAGTCACACTATTTTCTAATGGAATATTATACGTATTTTATTGATTTGGCCTAGATAAACTAAAGACTTAGATTATTACGGGATGTATGTCTTACAGTGTAATTTCGAATATGAGAATCATGATCAAATTTTGTATCACGTTATACAAATACTGAGTTGTTCTTGACGTGTGTAAAATTTCAACAAAGAATATTTTAATATGTGGGTTCGTGTCTGAACATCATACAAAAATACTTAAATATACTGTTAAGTTTTGGGATAAAAATTTTTTAAATACAATTCATGTGTAACCTGCAATTTGATCGAAGTTTTGAATTTATTGTAAAAGCAAGACAAATGGTGTTGCGAAATATTTTACTATTAGGTAATACTTTGCATTACTAATTTGTATAGATGGACATTAAGATGCAGACTAATTATTAAATATTTTTAAAAGTGACCGATTAATGTAACGGTATTGATATATTTATATGCATATGCATTATATTTCTCGTGTTACCTGTATGACGCGGTCAAAAAATCGATCACGTCGCCTGTCTGTATAAAGCGTCACTGCAAGTTTTAGGCACGTAAGTCGACAATAGGGTGCTCACCCTTCTATCAGACCCGTTTTATGGCTTTTAATAATTTGGTCGGTAAGCTGCACCGATTGTTACCCGACAGCTGCTAGCAGTTAAGGGATTAACGGTATAAATCAGTGTATTTCAAATGTTTACCTATTGACTTATATAGTGTAAGATAAGACTGGTCGTCTCCAGTTATATGTAATGTCACATGGCCATGATATAAATTATTCGTCATGGTAACCATACGATTTTTTTATATCTATTTTTGGATACACGATCTGTTAGAGTTCACGGTCGTACAATTCGAGTTTTTATAAGTGACTATATAATAATAGTCAAAACAAATTATACTTGTGCTATATTTTTTGTTCATTCATGCTTACATCTACTACCTATTACGTATAATTAAATAAAGTTTTTAAATGGAAACGAAATTATTGTTATGATATTAGCATTGTTTCCCTTTTTCTAGCGATGTATTCAACAGAGATACACTAGTGAGGTTAGTTTTCTTGCATTTTCCTTTTCAATTTGCTCTGTCACCGTCAGACGATTTTAGTTTTTAATGACTTCGCATGATAGAATTATTACGTCCTTTAATACATATCCTTTCAATTTGCCTTTAGTTTACTTATTTAATTTGACATTAACAATGTACGCTTACAAAAACCGAATGCCCCCGTTATGGGCAAACACAGCATAGTTTTCGTGAATGGACTGGCTGAGAGTTTCACATCCATAAACGGTCAATATTCGCGTCGTATACAATCGTCTGCCAGAGCCGAAACCTGTATAGGTACAGCGTTGCGCAGTGACAGGGTTCGTTCACCGCGGTAGTCGAGCTGGCTTGCACGACGTCGACGCCACCAAATAAATCATCTGTTACATGAGCCTGCTGCAAAATGCTGACATAACAAATTAATGAAGCGAACCTAAGTAAATATCGACGTACCTACACTGAGTCGACACTATGTAACCACTTTATGTATGCAAATTTTTATGTTGACTTTAGTTGTATGGTTGCTCCTTGCTTAGCAGTTTACTGTATTAAAATATTTTTTAACATATTATTTATGTACATTATTATTATTTTTCAACGAATTTTAAATCTTTCATAAGGAGTGGAGATGGCAAACTAACCCGCGGCAAAAACACTGAACAGGTACAGTTCAGAACTCCAGAGAGAAAAACCGGCGTACTATGCGGGCAGTATCCAAAAGCACCGCTTTCTGCATTCTTGTCCGGCTCACTACCTCGGAATCCCAACCGTTGGTGTCGTTCTAGACTTTATTATTATTTATTATTATATTCATATTTTGTAACTGGCAATAATAGTCGGCTTGCAGCGGTCATACCAATTGTATGTCCGATAATGTAAAGTTTATTCAAACGTATGTATGGTACAAAAAAATATAATGTATATTCCCTTTTTTCCTCTTTAAAATACTAAAGGCAATGTTCATTTGAATCTACAAATACCTATAGATAGATAGATACTCTTTATTGTTTTCTCCAAAAGATTACAATAGTAAACTTATTATATCAACTTATTTATACTTACTTATTATCAACAATTACAAGAAATAATATAATAATAGAAAATTATGTTTAGTGTACTGAAAAAAATTATAGGATATAATTTAAACCTCATATTTTATTTAGACAACACAGACATGTCACAGATAAACAAGCTTCTTTGATAGAATAAAAGAATTGTACGAAACTCTAAAATGTAGAATAATATCACGAAATAACGATATTAACAGGTCCCGAGCGACATTTCCAGGCGAGCTCCGAAACAAATCTTCATTATTATGAAAACAAACTTTATGTTCACGTGTCATGTCATCATGGTTCAGTAATGGCGGCCATTATTGTACATGGGATATAACTTTACGATTCGGTATTTTTACTTTTTTTGCTAGACGTTACAACTATTACAACGGACGTTTTTATCTATCGTGCATTTGTCTTTGCATGTAGTGATGACAATGCCAAGTTAATATTTTAAACTATAATCACTCAAAGTCATGCTATGGCTTTTGATTTTATTGTAATAGCGTCCATGTCTGTGGTTATCGCATGGGTTTTTTATTCCATGCAACTGCATATGCAATTAGTTCATAACCTGACGGTAATTGTCGTAATTGACAATAGATATTCCGAATACTTGTCTATTTATTTAAATTTTAGTAGAAAATCAATAGCTAATTCATTATTTATATCATGATTTTCTAGCAATAGTCTATACTAGTTTATTATTATCAAAATCATGCATGATTGTTAAACTAATTTTTGGTAATCATTCACATTTGTTAGAAATAATAAACCTTCAAGAGGCGCATTGTATAATTTTACAGGTTATAGGTTGAATGTATTTTCTGAGATCGATAATCAGAGTTTACATTGTTTGGGATGATGTTACATTAGAAAATAAAAGACATAGATTCACTACGTATAATCGAAAATACACTATCTGTGACTATCTGTTTCGCCTCATGAGGAAACAGTCAAGTCACGCCGCATAATAAAACGTAGACGATGTAGACAGTTCGATCGGAAATTTCAATTTGATGATCGGCTCTTGTTAAGTCTCGTTGTACTTTATTGTATTCATATAGAAATGGTTTGAGGACTTGTAAACATTCTAATTTTTTTTTATAGTGGCGATGACAATCCAAAAGTTTTCCAGCCTTTTATATGGCACTCAAAAAGCTGGTAAATAGATAAAGCAAGAGTTTGAATGAATGTTATAGTTAAAAGATCCATCCAACAGCTAGTTTTAAAATGGCTAATTTTGCCAGCGAAGTAATAATATGTCATTATTGTATGAGGGATTAAATTGAACACAATGCACGATTTAATAATTATGTTTAATTGAAAATGTGTCTTTAATAGTCTAAGGATTCTTTGCATTCTACTAATACTTTGATAAAATTATGATAATACATATAAAATTTTACTCTTGTGATTTGGTTACGGTATTTGTAACAGATAATTTAGAATAATTGACAGGTATCAGTAATGTATAACATCATAAATTACAAGTAAAACCAAGCCCCATAGATAGTCGTGAAGAACGTCCGTTTGAAATATAAATGAACTGATCGAACGAGAGCCTGCAATATGGATGAGAGGCTTGTTTTGCCCATATTAGCTTTATCCACAAGTCTACCTTAGCGATATGTGGTGCGTGAGTTGCGGACATATAATTCTATCGCATAGCTAATGAGCTTCCAACGGTGTCGACCAGTCTACCCTGATGGATATTTGTGGTTTACCCGACTTATCTATTGAGATTAAATTCATACGATACAAGATTGAATGATCGAATAACAAAGGAGGCTTGGTGTTTTATAGTTCAACTAGTATAACTCGATTCCGATTCTATCAATACAACGGATTGCATTTTCAATGAAATGAATTCTTCGGTTCATTTTAATACTGAGGAGGGTATGTGTGTGTGTAGGTAATATTACAGATGAGAACGTGTGTAGTGAAATTTTGTCGGTTAGCAAGCAGAATATTCGAAGCGGAATTCCGGTTGCAACGTCGTGTTGTATAGTATGTATTGTCAAAATGTAGGTATAGCAAAGCGAACGGAATATTTTGTATCGCTGCATAAAATGATACATTTTAAATTGAATTGAAATCAGTGAACGTGGTTCAATATCCGTAGTAATATAATATTATTAGCTACGTTTATGAATAATAAATAGTTCTTATATTTGGATTCTCGACAACTTATTTTTAAACAAACATCAACTCAAATAAATTGTAATATTAATTTATACCACAATAACATTCTTACCTTGCCCAAGTTCTTACTGTACCGTAATAACTTTTTTATAACATCATGCACATAATAATAACATCTATAGAAATGCGACATATTTTATGAATAAATAGTTTTTAATTATATTAAGTTTATTGTAGACATGCTACATCTTTCGGATTTGTACAGATGAAATACGGTAAAAAGTATACTATATAAAATTTCTTAGCTGTTTAAAAATATTTCGTATTAACAACAGTTTACAATGTATGAATATATACTGGAAGAAATCCCTTTAAGTGATAAGTCCGCCAGTGTACATTTTTATTATAATCTAATATCTATAGCTGAATGTAAAAAAAAAAAATTATAAATATTTTTCAGTATTTGTTTATGTTTCCTTAATTCATGAATGCACTGTCTACCCATTTCTCTATTTAAAAATAATAAAAATGGATAATGGTTATGCAGATCAGAAGAGGGAATACTGAAGAGGTTAACTGCCTCGTTTTGTTAAAAAGAAATTGTTAACTTTAGAAAATGGAAACTTATTTAAAATACAAACAATTACATTATTTATTTGTTTAAATCTGACAAATATACATATAACCACTCTATGCATTAAAGTTTAAATAAATAAATACAGAGCACAAAGTTAACATAGCAGGGGTTTGCGAAATGTTGATCATAAGGAAACGGAAATGTGAGTGGAACGGAACTTGTAATAAGTAACAGGTGAACAAGATACCTAATAACAAATATTGTAAACCCGTAATTGGCTGTATCAAACATAACATTATTACGTTAAAGCTTAAGAGCTGTGGAATCTATAATCTTTAACAATATTATATATGCGAAAGTGAGTGTTTGTTTAGTGCTGCATGGAATTAGATAAAAGTTAGAATACACATCATATCCTGGATTAACATATGGGACACTTTTGACCCAAATAAGTTAGGTTTTATTAACAATGAAACAGAATTTATTCATACAATATTTATCAAGATAATCAATTATGTTCTTGACTTAGTTAAAAGAGGTAAAATTTATCTCCGAACGAAATGTTTAACGAAAAGTAAACATTTGTATTTATCCTGATTTTGTTGCTACTAGGTTTCTATGAGATCTTCTAGATAATTTAAATATGACCAATAAAAAAATTAAAAAACGTAAATAAATATATTTATTTTTGTTACAATCTGTAGTCTAGTTCTTGTTTATATATATATATATAGTTTTAGGAAAACGGGACAAACATTTTTGTTTACGAAAAACATTAATAGAAATACTGTTTAGAAATACATAATACATATATAAATAAATAAGCAATATCGTATAATGGGAACTAAAACATAAACGTACTAAAATATATTCAAACGTGACCGTTAAATGTCTCTAAACTTCACAGAATAAACAGGTAATGGCTGGCTAGATTCAAATGATATAAAGATCAACGATAAAATATTCTGCTGCCTGTTTCCTTGTACGATTATATCGATTCCCACGAATAATAATGTCATCTGTACACTTCGTAATGGAACATTAAGACAAACAGTTTCAATTGCATCAGATTTAATGCACATGTTCCATTTGTTGGTATGACATGAGCGACTGTGTAAATGTGTTATTGTTTTTCTTTCGAGCCACGGGAATCCTTTCAGATATTCTGAGACTTTGATTTGTGTTTTTGTAGTTCCGCAACAAAATGTAGAAAAGGAATAAAATAGTTTGAAGACAGTTTGATGAATCAGATCTGTGTAGTTAACTGTGATTCTTTAAGAGTTCGAAATTTTTCTAATCTTATCCTAGCATTTAATATTACAAATGTGAAAGTTTACAAAGATGTGTGAATGTACTTTTGTTACTCGATCGTGCTTAAACGTCTAAACTGATTTAAATGAAATTTGTTACAAATGTAAGTTATATCGTTACTAGAATATAGTATACAACAGTATATATAATATAGTATATAACAGAATATAATAATGATGCACAGATAGTATTGTAATTACAAAATTAGAATGTATATGTGATTCCATGACAAAAACGCTAAATTGCAAATTACGATTTTGGTAGAATTCGTCTATGGTATGAAGATTGTAATCAGGAATTTAAACGAACGGTATTGTCGATCTTGTAATTTTTGAGTATATAACAGACAGATGAATACCTATTATAATTTAATTAACCGAGGTTACTGGTGACCCAAGAGCTGGTAGTTACTTTGCTCAAAACATAAGTTTAGCGATCCAAAGTGGTAATGTTGCCAGTACTTGGGTACGCTGTCTCGATGTGGCGCGTTGAGAGATTGTTTGTAATTGTGTGTTGTTATTACTGCATTGTTTTTATTTATTAATTTCATCAGTTGTTATTGTAGTTGTAATTTGAAATATATATTATTTATTATTTGAATTAAATATAAGTTAATAAATTGCCTTGTGGTCCCGACATAGAATGGGTTACCGTTTCCTTTCCTATGAATTCGATACTCAGGCGACTAAGGGAACTTAAAGGTCGAGGTATGGGCAGCAGAGTCTCTTCTAAAACATCACCAAAAGCCTAATTGCCTAATTGTTTGTCCACTCGCCCACCAAGTGTGGCAACTACCAAGTGGGATGCCTATATTACATATAACAATGGAAAGTTAATAGTACATATGATGATGATGAAGTTAATAAATTTTACTAATAAACTAATACTGTGTGGCCTACTAACTTTTAAGTGATTAATTGTATTTTAAACAATAAAAAATAACGTAATTATATTCTCAATAAAAATTATGTTAATAAGATACGCTGAAATGCTTTTCGCTATTTTCTGTTATTAAAAATTTAATTTTGAACACTGTGAAGTACGCCTTGATTAAAAGCCCAAATGAGGTTAATGTGGATCTCATGGAAATGCTTAGAAAATTACTTATGATGTGCTCAAAAGGAGTACCCTAACGCAGCTTTTTAATTTTAATTTATCTATTTTAAAATCAAAATATTTAAAATATTTTCAAATCAGCTTTTTTTAAAAATATTATTTGCCTGTTTGTTAGGTTTTATTTTTGGTAAAAATAAAATAGTGATTCCGTTTGCGCTATCATTATACACTAGCGGAGCACCAGTGATAGATGATAGGTGAGGATGAAAGCATGTCAGATAGCCCATCGTGACGAATCCACAAGAATTAACCACGACGGTTTTCAGAGGGAACTGCGTGGAGATCGACTTGATAGGGTATATTGCTAGCTGGGAGCTGTTAGACCCCAGTACTAACAATACCTTCCCCCCCCTCCCCTGTTTGTTAGATAAGCTTAGATACAAGAAAATTACTAATTACATTTTAAACAAATTTCATTTTAGCTTGAACTTATATAACATAACAACACGTGACCTTTGTTTTAAATGTTCCACAGTGGCTTCCTATTTCTATGACCTGTTATGTTTCTCTTCCTCTACTGTCCTTTATTCAATCTTTTAATAAATTACTTAACTTTATTATTACATTCAATATAACTACTGTTACTTTTAATAAAACGGTGCGAAGCAATACATTATAGTTAACAAGCGACAAACAAGTGTCGATACGCAGTACCTATCTAGATAAACGAAATGAAAGTGTGTGATCCATCAGATAAAATTATTTCCAGAGCTTGAGTATTACGTATTCCGGTAATTAATTCAGCTTTGTCGGTTCAAACGAACTATGTTCCATTACTTCCGTACAAGCAAGTTGCAGTGAGTAATAAACTCTATTTGCAGAAGCCACAAAACTAAAGCGCTAATAACGGTTTGCTCAAAGCAATCTTGCCACGTGCTCTATGCGATGGCAAAATTATATACAGCAATTAAAGTAACAATTCCATCCACGTGATCTCGCACTATACGTATATTCATACTCATAATTGTTGCTTCTGATCTACTTAATATTTATTATACTATAATCACGTTATTGTTATTAAAATAATTAATAGATACTAATTAAAAGATATTCATTATTGTTGGAAAAAGCAAAACATAGTGAATTTGTTAATTTCCCATTATATATGTATGTTGCAGTCAAAACTCTTAACCAGTCAAAAGTACTATTGCTAGCAAAATCAGTCAATAATACTTTTGACTAAAATAACAGTTAAAAGTAATGTTTTTTTTATCCTGACAATGCGGGGAAAGTACTATTATTCTGAATATTTATGAATATTTCTGAATATCTAACCTAACCTAACCTAACCGCAAATTTGCAGTAAAAAATACTAATAACCAATAATTTTTAGTCAAAACCACTTTTCACCAATCTTCAGTTCAGTCAAAAGTACAATAGTACTTTTGACTGGTTAAGAGTTTTGACTGCAACATGTTTCATTATAAATAAAAAATACGATATCTACAAAAAAGTATCCATACCTAATGATTAATTGCAATATCATAAAATTTCCGGGCAAAAAATTATCTAACAGACATATGGAGAGCATAGGGACAGGAAGTTGCTAATAAATTTTGAAAGGTAAAAATCGTCTAGGTGTGTACATACTTTATTAGTATTGTTGCCGACAAAAGCTGAATTTCTGAATAACCACCTCAATGTGAGCCTCGAACAATCGATCGCGACGGTAAAATGGATCACACGCTGCGCTCGCGCTTATTCGTTGCGCGGACCATTGTGCCCAAAATATTCAGAATAATAGTACTTTCCTCGCATTGTCAGGATAAAAAATACGAATATTTCGTAAGGAGACAATGGAGCGGAACACAATATTTGTGACCAAACGGACAAATAAAACATGATGATTCGAAATATTGTCAACCACTGCGCATCACCAATGGAATGCTTTATTAGATTATTATCAAAAAGTATATTAACAAATAAAAAGAATAGAAGACTATGGTATTAGAATTCCCCTACTTCCTTCCTTCCTAAACGTGTGGTTGAGAGGTGCAACAAAGGGCAGGACTTCCGATCAGCTGCCGAGACGCCCCATGTTTTACGGGGCTTCTTCTAATATTGACTTGAGTGTTACAGTCACATACAATAATAGTATGACAAACATATTATAAAAATAATTTATTATTATATAAAACTTTAAGTTTTTTTATGTTATAATATTTTGTTATCATTTAATATTTTTTCCCCATTTAGAGTAAAACCTCAAATTTATTTTAAACTGGCTATTCCATCGAGTGTGATCACGTGAATTCTGATTGAAAACAAACGGACATTGATGAGATTACAATGTGTTCAATATTTGCAATTAAGATACCTTTGTATTACACAGAATTATTGTAACTGAATCAACCTTTCATTTTGAAATATACCGTGAAGACGCAAGACACTTTCGTAAGTAATTATGCAAATATCTGCAATTTATATTAACTGCTAGTTGTTAGAAATGTTGATTATGAAATTAAACACCGTACAAAGTCCGATTAGTGTACAAAGAGTCTACAATAATCGAGTTATAGTGGCTTATTATGTGACGCTTTTATAAGGAAAGGAATTACTGAAACATATTAAATTGATATCACATTAAGTTGGAATGAACTAAATCTTGTGAATACATCGGACCCTCGTCAATAGTTCACATCGAAGGGGAAGAGTGAGGGGATTCACACAAATTTGTTGCTGTGGTTACAGGCAAAGGGAATCAAAATAACAAACGCTCACATAAAGCGGCCTTACTTCATTTTATAATTTACATTGTAAACATGAAATTCGTTGGTCGAAAGTTTGCTGTAACGGTATTTATGGTTTCACATACACGTAACCTCAATGCAAGAGATTGTTGAAAGAAGTGAGTTCAAACAGGAAATGTTTAATCGACTACCTAGTTAATCGCAGCAGTAGCTAGCGGAGTTTACATCATAACGATTGTTAAGAATATAGCGATAAGTAGATTACCGATTGCAGCATATGCCAGCAACAGGAGGGGTTGGAGAAATTTATTGCCGGCGAATCGGTTGACTTATTGCATCATAAGCGCCGCTTCACGGTAATGTGATCGTTCGCTATTCAATCCAGCCTTTTTTGTAAATAGCAATACACTTCGGTGGACAAATTGTAGCTTTTTACTAATGTAAAGCTATAAATTGTTTACCGAAAAATGTTATGTTAAAAAAAACAGAATGTCTGTGAAGAAAATACGTATGTTAATAATTCAAATAATTTGTGTTAGGTGTTGAAGATTAATCTTATTCTAAAAATAGTATTAAATTACTACAAAAGGGTAATAGTGTAAATGAAGAAAATCAACAAGGATTACAAAGTAAGATTATGTGACGGAATACGCATCGGTCCTGCTAGTAGTTGTGTGTATATAATTAGCGTGGGCTTTTAAAGGTCATTGTCACAGCTGTACTGCATAGTCGACAGGAATCAGTATTAAAATAGATCTATTGTTCTACACTCCTGAACTATAAATTAACCGCCTAGCCGAGATTCGTGTCTCACAGCGGAGTTTTACAATCTAGAGTTTTAGTTTCAACCATCTGTAACATAATTCTCAGGACTTATTTCACATAATTGTTTTTGTAATGTGCAATATATAGGTATACTCGTTTATTGCACCAACAGGTATTGGTGCAATAGGTAAATATAAAAATTTGAGAAATTCTTGAACATCTTTTTCCATATAATTTCTCCACGAATCGGAACCAATTGCGAAATATTACAATTCGATATTCAATATCACTTTCTGATAATTGTCATACTTCATTTATAATACAATTAGCTGCCACCCGTGTGAATTATAATAAAAATTCTCCATACTGTCAATTTAAGATATTATTATGGTTTAAATATTAAATTTAATTCAAATATCTCCAGTTTTTTAAGCGTAATTGACTAACAAACGCCATGAATAGATCAAATTTATGGAAATTCGGTGTCTACTCTGGTAAGTTATTAGTTAGTCGTATGTTTTAGGTAGATATAAAGTATCGACATTAGATATAATCAGTATTTAAAAATATTTTCTGTGTGTATTCTTTCTAAGTAATAGTTTGGTTTAAGGCGTCACGAATGCAGCTGCCCCTCCCTCCTTGTTATTATCGATCATCCAAGATACAAGCTAAAGCCAAAATAAATTGTATGATTTATATCGATAGGTCAAATCCTAGTAATATTATAGATGTGGAAGTTTCTAACGATACTTGGATGTTTATATGTCTGTATGTTTGTTATTTAATCACGTTTAAACGGCTGAATAAATTCGAATGAAAATTGGTATACGAATAGGTACTTAATATATCGGATGCTTTATAAAATAAATAAATACATTATATACTGATTTAGGTGGGCAAAGATAGAGGAAATGTCTAGTATACCTACTGTATTCTACAAAGAAACTAATAAATATAAGAAACTAATAAACTAGTAAATATAAAAATATTGGGGATAGCAGAAACGAGTTGGAATGTAACTAAGTTTTTATTTTATGTCAGTAGCCTGCATGATTACAATATCTACAAGAGTTACTCAAATAAACAATGTTTTAATCACTAATTATTAATTTACGACTGTCTTGTCAGTTGAAAATTTGCAAATAATGCATTTATTGAATACAAAAGCATAAACGACACAAGAATACCGGCTACCTGGAAGGTTTCTCAGAAGCATTCGACAAAAAATGCTTCCCTGTTGGTTTAAATATTCCCACAATGAGGCGGACGAGAGGGGTAAAATAAACTTAAGTGTTGTTTTTGTCTTCTCTTCTATTTTTGTGAAGTGCGATAGTAAATTCCTAACGCAACTAGCGTTTTCAAGTGACTTAAAAAATATATAAGTACCTACTACCGATATCGGATAACTTTTCCATTGCTTGAATTACTATTACTTATCTATTTTAACCATAGTATATTATTTATCTAAAGTAATAATATAAAAAAAGGAAAGATTTTATTGTTTTTGTCTGTAATGAATTAATAAAAAAAAATATTGAACCTATTTTAAAAATTCTTTTATCTAAGTAGATGTAAATTAAAAAAACCGTGCGAAGCTAAGACGGGTTGCAAATATAATACCAGTATATACCACTTCTCTAATTTACATAACAAAATTAAAAAGTAAATACTACAACAAAGCAATACGACACGTTCATGAATGTTAGTCTGGCTGAGAACCACTATCACAGTTCGTATTATTTTTCATAACTTATTCAGGCATAAAGTATTAGGTACAAAGCCGTTAGATTTAAGCTGGGGTTCAGATTACCGACGAAGACTTGCTTAATGCGAACCGACTGCAGTCATCCAATAGCCTGCAAAATAACACCGTTGCGAGGAAAGGTTATCGGGGATGAAATGCGACACCGGTGCCCGTGGATTAGAATTACTGGAGCTGACCAGTTACTATCTGTATTCATATTGTGTATTATGTTATAGGTTTTTTTGCGACAGAGTACGGATATAAGTATTAGTAATATATTCCAGCGTAGATTGTGATTTAAAAATGATGAATTTAAAGAAAATTAAAAAGAGGTTTTTTAAAAAACTCGCCGCGCCCGTATTTTCTTATGTGTATATTATTCCATATGGATGTCAGTTTTGGACGAATTTTGATAATTTATTATATAATCAATATTTACAGATTTGTATCTATAACAATCGCTCATTTTTTTGTAGACAATCTTAATAAATCCTAGATTTACAAATACTTAGCTTATTACTATTATATTAGAATAAATAGAAGCTTTCTTCTAAGGTAGGTATATACTATAATACTTATTTCAATTGACTAGAATAGTTAGACAATATACAATTCAAATCTTTACATTTGCATTTTATCCTATAATGTAATAAAGACAAATTACTTACTATAAATAAAAAAAATTACAGTCGTTTTATGTTCCTAATTTGATATGTCCGGCTCATTGAATATGCAACGTCTGAGATTCTTATTAAGATGGACACATAAAACACGTCTAGTAGTCGAAATGACCTTTGATTTAAATGAATAATTTGACAACACTGATTATCACAACTAAGTTTATATGCATTTTTTAATCTGGGACATAAAATGTTTCCTAGTATTTATTTTATTATTATTTTTAATCTGCGACTGCGTAGATGCGAGTATGTAATTAAAGATGGATGAGCTGAATATGCCTATCCTGGTATGTTCTCAATCAATTTTTATTCAGGCGGCTTTGATTAATTTAACAATGAAAAAATCTGTCAATCACTCAATTTGTGTGCTTATTATTTTCTTTCGGGGAGGCAACACATGAAACCCATGGCGTTGCAAGCGTCCATAGTCTAAGGTAATCACTTCCCATCAAATTGACAGTAGCTATGCCTGATTCCCGTTATTGTTGTACATAAAAATATTAATAAGGATAACTCATATGAGAATATGAAATTGTTGCAAATTGGTATTTCTGTGAGTCAATACTTGATAATTACAAGGTTATAAACTATACAGATAACAAATTGTAGATTATTCAAATGATTGTAAACAATTTTACTTACTATATAGGTTTGTGCGATCAGTGTATAACTTAATATTACTAATTTAAATTCTTAGGTATATGCGATATAATTTTTAATGACACTTTATAAAAGGTGTTCTGTAAATGTACGAGTATAACGCATTATTCAATAAAATCAACATTAAATACAATTTGTAGTAGCCTTGTACATTGGTTAACTAGTCAGATGTCATCTCATTTGAGATGCGGGCAACGGGAACTAGGTATGATATTTAATTCGGATAATATGGAAGAACAGAGATTTATTGTCAGCAGGGTTAGATCCTACACTATCAATATTCTACTAAAGGTCTCCGCTGGAGCAATATCATAACATTAATTTGGTTTTATGGAGTAGGACACATTAAATATTGAGGGATAAACTTTTATGAGGATGTAATGTGAAAGTATTGTAATAAAATGTCGACTTTACAAGTAATCTAGTGGCAATTTATGAGCCGTCGACTTACCTATCTATAATTAAACGCCCGCCAAGAGAAACGTAAGTCGTATTTGTAAAGTTAACTTTACATGTATATGAATACTGAAGTGCACTTGTCCAATACCATATTACTTTATTGTCGTAATTCGAGATTTTTTGAGAGGCCGTTATTGATAAAGCGGCCGATCAATTTAATATGTTTGTGGAGGTTCTTGAGTGACCTTCAGAAGCAAACACTCAATTCAATGGATTTTTTGTGCTAATTTAAAATAGATTTCAATAATTCTTTTCACAATTGATAAATTTTACGCCTGTGTTTTTTCCCATAAAAATTTTGTCAACACTTATTTTTCTTTAGAAATAATTTTCAATTATTATTAAGTCAGATGATGATGTCATCTCTTCCAAATTCTTTGTCTCAAGTGTTTTTAATTTGTATTAGTTAAGGTACTGCATTGTAGGAATTTATTAGTATACAGTTATTCAGACAGTGATTGAGATAACTCCTATTTCCACTAGATTGATTTCGCAAGCGCCTAATTAATTCTTGCAACATGAACTCGTTGCCTACTTACAAAGAAAACTGATAGCATTATCGGTTAACGAACTCTGTAACATTTGTGCAAACTTGGCGTGTTCTTCAATACGCTTTGTTTAATGTTTTACTCTTTAACGGTTTAAGCATAAAATTATAGTAATGTAAACTATATATGTACATTTCATTGAAAAGAGACTATCCATGCTTTACCGTTTAAAGAACATACACGTCTCTTTAATATATTTAAAGGGGAAAACCTATCACAACACGATAGTAAAAAAGACTTTTCCTCAATAATTTTCCAATTTTTCATAGGCAACTGATATTCAGATGAATTACAAGAGACCCACCGGGTTTGCGCAATGACTGGTCAATTCCAGTGGTAATATTAAAAAAAAAATACTTTTAAAGTTTCAGCCCTCCATACAGCATTTACCACCTGTCTAGCTTGTATGACTAATGATATGACAACACATTTGTTTTAAATGCTCACTCACATTTAACAAAAAATAAGCTTTTAGACAAAACAATATTTCATTTCTCCTTTTGTTCCTATAGTAAATACTAAAGAGGTTATAAATGGTGAACATTTGTTATGAGGAAAGTATGTTTTCTTAAAAGGTCGGGATGACACTGCGACAACACTTAACGCTTATCGTCCAGGTGAAAGGTTGTCAAATGAATCGCAGTGTTTACAAACCAACGACGTTCTCAGTTACTTGGTCTTGCGGTGTGTTTGTTTAAATGTTCCGTGAGCAGTTACGATCTCTTTGTATTCTCATCGTTAACAGTGCACTTAGATTTCGTGTCAATGTCAATTGTGTGCGTCTATTTACAAGCAGAGCACTGATAATGAGATTCAATCAAAAGTAGGTAGTTACGTCGATATACAATTTGTTGCGTAGGTAGGTTTAATCTCAAGAGCAGATCAGATATTCTAAATTCGTTTATCACTATTGTTGAATACCGAATGAATTTATTTTATCTCAAATAGAAACTGGTAAATAGTATAGTATACAATTCACTTTTTCGTTTTCAATGAATCTCACGTATCGAGTGGTCGGAATCGGCGAGCAACGAGCATAAGCATACGGCTTTAGATGAGTTTGAAATTATCTCGGGACGTTTTTATGGTCCGCATTGGAATCTGGGAGTTTTTTCCCATCGCGGGCCCGTTCGAACGCCCAAACAGGTTTTTAGATAGCGCTCAGTAATGCATCAAGTTGAAACGTTTTTGTATAGGCGGCATATTCAAGGAGGACGAGGTAATGAGGTTTCGAAACGGCCGTTTTATTCAATGAGCATTAATTTACTTGAAGCGGAGCTGCCTTGGTATGTGTTGTCTACGAGCACACACGGAATATCTGATAGATCTAATCTTGCAAGTATCCTCAATCATTGTTCTGATGATATAAGTCATGGTGCGGCGTCGCCTTTTTTGTCTGTGTATTATATACTATACATATAAATAAAAAAAATATAAATATAAAGAAGTGTCTATTACATAAACTACATTGCCAGTAGTCTTGTTCAAGTGTTTGCCGCGAATTTTACCTATGTAAAAACTGTGACCTTCGGTCATACTGTGTACTGTTTGTTCATGCACGCCTTTATAATTGCATTGTCTGGAGAAGTTTGGGATATATTGGGGTCAATAGAGCTAGGGGACGCGTGATTATAATAATATTAAAACTGGCGCCAAAATGTGTGAATGTTTCTAAAAATATTATTACTTTTATTATTATCGCAAAGATAAGCTAATGTGTAATGTACAAACTTAGGTTTGATTGAAGTAAAATTTGAGATTGTGTACTTTCAGTTGATAACAAGTCTGTTATTTAAAAATTGAAGTATCTGTCTAGACATTTTGGATATGGACCTATGTCTATATCCAGGTGCGTACCTATGCACCCACCTACTTATAGGAAGTCCATAGGTATTAAGCACATACCTGGCAAGTAATTTTCTTGAAGTTAATGATGTGTAGATTTGCAGACAAGATTTTTTATTAATTTTATTGCGCATCAAGATCATTAAGGATAATTTGCTAGTTGATTGTACCGAAGGTACTTAGATATCTGGGTACATATAGGAAAGAATTCGAGGAATCTTATTTGAAATAGATGCCCATAAATAACATACATACGTTAACCACGTAGGTAGGTAAGTATCTAGTCTTTTTTAAATGTATTAAAATGGAGTGATAACCCCGTCTGCCCTTTTGGACTACGCTGGCAGGACACCAGTGAGGGATGACAAATAAGTCAGCTGGCTCATGGTAACAAATTTAACAGGGATTTATTACGACGGTTTCTGGTGGGAGCCATGTGCAGGTATTGATGTGATGAGACATATTGGTAGTAATAGGGCCCCATTTTACTAACCATTCTTTCATCATGAGGTAGGAACCTAATTTTGAATGTCTGTAGTCAATTTCTCTCTGTGGTAGGTAATTATAATATCATCTAGTGTTACTTACGGACTGGAACTTTCTTCGGATCATAATTTTGCACTATTTCATGAATTTTTTCGATTTTCGTTTGCGCTACTTTCGATCTTTCTGTGATTCCCTGCAGCTGCGATGTCAACTCGCTGAATATATCCTCGGCCAAGAGCACGAGCGAGGCGAGTTGGCGTAACGCATTGCTGAGTGTGCAGTTCGTCACAGCTTGTAGCTCTTCATCGTTGACCCTCGGCTTCCCGTCTTCACCTCTAAGGCTCGTTCGCGACAAATACTTCGGTTCCACCACACGTTGAACGAAAGGCATTTCGATACGTCCCGAAGCACTTCGTATCACTTATTCACTCATCCCCGAGACGCGAATTAAACGTAATTTCGACATTCATTCAACACACCAACACAAAAAACGTCAGGTAACCGCCGCTTTGAATTAACCGACATCCTGACCGGTGAACTTTCACATGAAAGCGGTTTGTTTGGATAATTATGCAGTTTTTCATACAAATTTGTGGTATTGAAGAAGTTTTAGCTAATTGTATTCAAGTTAAAAAGTTTGAAAGAAACTTTTGGTACTGACGAAATCCCGCCATTACGACCACAGCCCTACATACGAAGAATACTAGCCACAGTCACCGGCCGAATGAATGAGTTTACTTACGCCGCTTACGAGCGTTAGTGTTGCCGTATTTTAAAATCATTACCACCCCAAATTTAAGATAGAAGAATTATAAAATTTAATTAAAAAGGACTATTAGTTTCGACTTAAAAATTAGGACTGTAATTATGACACTATGTGGATATAATCAGGCATTATTTATTCACTATGTTTTAAATTTGTAATAGAGATTAATGAATATATGTATTTGATTAGTAAAAAAAAAATACGTAAAAGTATTTTTTTCATCCTTTCAGTATTATTTTGTTAAAACAATTTTTTTTTGTAAAGTGAACAATGATTAAATATTTTATTTATTATTTTATATCTTATTTCATACTGTTTTAAAATATGGTAATGAATCAGAAAGGTATTTAATAAAGTTATTGCAGTTGTAGATGTTTAAACATAAATTTTATATTTTACTGTATTTATTGTAATATTGTTAGCAGCTGGAAATATTAAATTTAACGACGCAATTTTAGGGAACTGCGCCATCTAGTACTGTATTTCATAAATTAAATTTACTAGTGCTTTTTGTAGAAGTACGATTCCGAAATGATGTCTGTAGCAACGTGGTCACTGCTGAATTAAGTAGATGTATTGAGTATGTGTGATAATAGATGGAGACTAACAAGATTTGGTCTATTTTTTTTTGTATTTTAATTAATTTTTCCCGGGACTTCGTTCGTATGACCGGGCTATGTTCACTGATCGAGACAATAAGTAGGCAATGTTTTTTTTTATTTCATATAACATTGTACTAAATTTTATAACCATTGCTTAAGCTGAAAGGCACTCAAAGGTGATAAAGAAATAAACTCATTTTCAGATTTATAATATTAGTAAGAATATTTATTTTTTACATATAAAATGTATTTCAATTTCACTCAAATTAGAATAGAAGCTGAGTATACGTTATCCCCCATTCTAAATAGTACGTATGTTCTACGCCCTTGCGACTCAAAATAATCGTTAAAATCGGTTCATAAGTAACGATACCATATATATATATATATATATATATATATATATATATATATATACATATCCTGTTGCTATTCCGTCTAGTGAAGGTAAAAATGAAACAATTTTATAGCCCAAAAAATAATGTATTACATTTCATGTAACAAAGCGTTTAAACATCCGCGAGATCGCTTCAATAATACCTATTACATTACACATCTAATACAATGCCTTGCATTCATAAGTATATAATATTTATTGGCAACATACATTTCTAAAAATGTTTATTTTATTAATTATTTATATAACGTTACATATGTTAATATGAGATGTAGATTTATATTCTGTTATGAATGTAAAGAAACATACGTGAATTAGATATTTTGGTTCTTTCGATGACTGCATTAGTTTCTAGTTGGATGCTTATTTGGCCATGTGATGCGAATTAATTAATCGTACAAAAAAAAAAAAAAACAAAACTCGAAGAAATAAAATAGAAAAAAATATTATAAATTTTAATAATGTACACTGATATGTTACATATTTATTTATTTTCCTGTTATTTCTATCGTTTATTGTTTACTGCTAAACATCATATGTATATGACTAGAAAGATCGGTTCTGGGACATTTAAAGTCGTCGTTCCATCTAGCGGGTGGTGTCCTATATTAGATTTGTGTATTTTATTCTGAACTGCTTTTTCATTCTCACCTATCATCCCTCAATGGTGCGTCGACAGCGTATACCGTTAGCGCAGGCAGGGGTATCATTCCATTAAAATCTATTAATAAAAACCAGCTTGTGTTTGTATCGTTTGTTATGTTTCAGTATGAAAGGAGGAATATGGCAGTGAATGTTCGAAATTTGTTTTGGAGACATATCACCTTATTCTCTGGGAATGCAACACATTAGGCGCAGTACGATTATCACTTTATATAGGCACCTAAGTGACGGTTATCAAACATTGATTGTTATTCTTTTTTTATAATATTTGTAATAGTAAACATGTTGACGGCATCACAGGATACACTGTGATACTCATGGTATCTCTCATTCATTATTATTCCTAAGAACTATGGTAAACCTCCGTCCTTTGTGATTTCACTGCCTTATCTCTTCCTTCAAACTGGAGGACAGCCATGCAAGTACAGCTGCTTCACGATTGTAACACGAGTAACGGGGGTAGCCATACAAATGACTTTTGTATCAAATTATTTTTGGTTCGTATTGGTATTCTTATATTCTTATTATTACATATATGTATTTTAATAGAATTAAAGAAAAAAATGCAGTCGTCTCAAGAGCCATTTTCTTCACATGATTTTGTTGACAAAATAAATAATATTTGTAGAATTCCTAATGTACTTATACACTGATACAATAACCACATATATGTATATCTACTGTAAGCAACATTATTAAATTGCAAGTTGGTATACTAACGATATCAGATTTTTCTATGATAAAAATATTATAGATAATTATTACAATATGGACAGATAACCTTAAAAATATCACGTATTATTTGATATAATACCTAGTAGTAATAAAAGCAGACATTGAAACAATTTCCTTATAATGGACATTAGAAGTGGATTAGCATGCATCATAGATATTATAGTTTTTATGATATTTTAATAAAGTTACATTTTGTTATAGTACTTATTATAGTTATCAATAGTAACAAACAATCTAGAAATTATCATCAATGTTTAAGGATATGAACAAAAACATCAGAATCTTAACTATTTACATTTGAAATTTATAAAATCATAAATTATTATATCAATCTATAAATGGTCGTTTAAAATAAACAACGATCTATTACACCTGAGATATTATAAACGCATGAGAAACCGTTTGTCTATTTTTCTGTGTTTAATTCATAATTGTCTATTAATATAATATAGTTCTATTAATTCAACTATGGAAAAGTTTGAAGTTTAACTTTATTAATATATCAAGTAAGGTAGATTTTGATACTGAAATTGATTGATTTATATTGATTGAGCATTAAAATAGATAAATACAACGATTAGAACAAGCCACTTCTTTTTATACCCTACCATAAGAACAGTAATATTTATTCTTGAGACGCTACAAATATTAATTTACCACTTATTTACTAACCATATTACTCCAATGGCAGTATTCTGTATTATATGATAATCGTAAAACTATTATAACTATGGGTAATATAATAAAAATATTTTAAATACCACTGACACAGTTTAAAAGTTTAACATTTAATGATACTATACCTACTTAGTATCGTCTTCATTATACTGATTCTCAGATCAGATAATTTTTAAAAACCTTCTAATTTAAAATTTTGCGTGTGTATGTACACTTACACGCACGTATGTCGGCACGCACGTAAATGTATATAGCAAAATTTACAAATATAATACCAGTTTATATGATAAAAGTTATTAATTAAAAAAATAATTTATTTTCATATAAACTTTTGCTGTTTTTGTCTACGGCTTAGTAAATAAATGCTTTGTCTAGATGTTTTTACCTATGGACAACTACAACAAATTGATCTGTGATATCAAATTCAAATTTCGAATTCAAATCATATTTATTTAAATAGACTTGTTTACAAGCACATTTAAATCGTAATTTTTTTAAATATCGTTATTGGATATACCCATGTATGAATGGACCGTTTAATCAGGAATTAGTAATAATAATAATAATAGATAATAGTATAATGTTCTCAGTTTAAATCAGGAAGTAATCACTTGTATGTCAGATGCATTAACACATCCTATTTCTTTTGCATTAAGCTTTTAATGTCACGATGTATATTGAAGCATGAAAGATTAAATAAATGTAATATTCTAGCCGTGAACTTTTCACTGTTATTAGATCGTTCAGAATATATATCTGTCTTTATATAAATATGTCAGTAGTATTTTTATATTTTCTTATTCAGCTTGGATTTAAAAAAAAAATGGTGTACACACACTGTGATATATGAAAATAATACTCCTCCGAGTAATTTGTCACAGTAAAATTATCAACTAATACAATACTGTTTAGATAAATTAATAAATATATACGATTAATATACGACATGATAATAGAAATAATACTTATCAGTGCAGACGACTATACACTGCAAACAAATAAGCATATCTAATTAAATAATTGTAATAGGGTTCCGTTTTTTTATTTGGCTACGGAATCCTAAACAGGTAATTAGAATGATATTTATCTTATTTAGAACCAAATGTTAGGGGCTTCTTATACTATTAATAAATTAATTATTGGATTAATAATATTATTGAACCTGACGCAAATTAAATTCAATATCAATAAAAAATAACAAATTTGCTTACTAGTAAAGTAAGTAAAAGGATTGTCACAGGCATTTATTTATAGAACAAAATGCAATTATCTTTGTGGTTGTGGTGATTAAAACAATATGCGTACACTAATGTGAACAACTATATTTGAATCTAATGCAGCAGGGTGTCATGTATGTCAATAGTATAGCTTGAAGGGGGGAGAGGGAATTTTTGCAATGGAATTAAGTCAAATTTTGCTTGGTCTCTCCTGGAAACAATTACATTAAATTTGTGGCAAATTCATCACGATGGGCTAAATGATCTAACTTCATCCTTACCTATAACCCCTATCTGGTGCCGCGTCATCTATACCGATAGGCAGGCGGGTTTACCATTACATTATCGTTAAATAAAATCCGTAGCCTACGTCTATTACGTATTTAGGGGAGAAAGGTGTGCTAAATTTATGTTATATATATATAATTCTGATATTTAATAGTGTAACAAGCCCCTTTTGTGATTCTTCAAATAAAGAAATTCAACACTACAAACAATATTATAAGATTATTGTACTTTATCTATTCTAACAAATTGGCCTCACTATTTGCTTTCATATTTTACTATAAATACAATTCTTGCACAAAGCGTTACAATATTATGTTAATTTAATTTAGACATTAACATTAAATATATCTAGTTTATATCTATATACAAGATTTGGCTTGTGATTACACATTTCAACACATATTTTAATAAAGTCTATCTAAGAAATTTTTCAATTATAAATTATAAAATAAATAATTTATATTTATTTATAGACGAATCAATATATAAGTAAAGTAACTAAAAAAGTTTATTAACAAATATTTTGTATTTCTTACAAAAGAATATACGTCTTATATCAAAATTGGAATATTTTTATAGAAAGAGAATAATTAGGTCAGTATACAATATAATAATTTTAACTACATAAGTTATTTTCCAAATTTCTAATCGGAATGTTATTTATGATTCATTAACATTAAAAAAATATTTTGCTTTTAAGCAACAATATTTTGTCAATATGTTTTTTTATTAAATATCATATTGAACTCTAATCTCTTGTGTGAGATGATATTTTTATTAAAACATCATCTTTATGATGAATAGTCCGAAATTGGTTCCTTAATAAATTCATTCAAAACACTCTTCATAAATGCTTTCTTAAAAGTAATTTACGCTTTTATTATTTTTGAAATTTTAGTTTATAATATGTATATAATAAGTCTATATATATGTATAATGAAAAAGTTTAAAAAAGAAGAAGGAATAAAAAGAAGACTTCTGAATGAAGTCGAAACAATTTTCGGAAACGACAGACATGTCAGGTCATAAAATTTTCTGTTATAACCACCATTAATGTCAACTTGAGATATACGTTATTTATGGTGTTTTTTATAAAAAATATTTTCATTATTCAAAAAAGGAGGTTAAGTGTAACCTTCAGGTGGGCGTATATTTCTTTGCAACTTTAGTATTTAATAGTTAAAAAAATTATATTTTTATATTTTCAACAACTAGGGAGACATGTAGAGTGAATTTTGGTGCATTTGTTCGGACTGATAGTGAATAAATATTAATCTGTTTGTGTAACTTTATTTCGTCATGCAATTTTAAATTACGGTCTAAAATAATAGACGTTTACTAACAAGTAGGTATTATGATATGGTATTTCAGATATGAAAAAGAGTATATCGTAGATACAGGTTCGCTTTCATTCTTGTATAAATTTATCTATATTATTTATATACCATATTAATAACACATTGCAATGTACAAACGTTTAATTGTATATAGTACCATTACTTCTACTAAATGTAGATAAAATAAAAAAGTGAGATATATTTTTAATACCTATAACTTCACGCAGATCAGCGCCAAACTTACAAACAACCTTTCAATTAACCTTTTCCGTATAATATTCTAAATTAACAATTACTATTTCAATGTTGAACACATACAATGGCATTTTTATCCGTATGCACATACATTCAATTCTTTATATACTATATATGTCTATTAACAATTATATGGGTACACATACATTACACAGTATAGATAAAGCTGTTAGGATATTCTTTTCATACAGGCTGAAATCCAAGTCGTTAGCAGTACATAAAAATAAAAATCTACCTTCTATTGCATCGAATCTATGCTAAACCATAGATTCTAATTAGGGAAGATATTTCATTCAAAAATGACAAGAAATTTTGAGTTTTCAATATTAACTTATCGTACGTGCTGTATTAAGTACGGAGTGCTCAAAATTTTTGTCGTATTTCGCCTTTTTTTCTTTCTTTGGTGAAACATTTTATATTCCTATAAAAGGATGCTAATGATTTATATTTCATCCTGTATAGAGATGAAAGAAATTTCATATGTAATATTGATATGACAAGAGTAGGTATAAGAATGACTAGATGAAAAGTACGATTAAATAGATTGTCTAAAAGTGATTATGTTTTAGGGTTATACGTATATGACAACAGCAAACATTAAAAGCTTCGTATTAAACAAGATGGCACCTATTATCTGTTTTAGGTATTTAATTATGTATTTTGAACAACTGGAAGTCAATGATTAAAATAATATTCAAGCGATACAATTAATATGACTTTTTTTAGTAGATCAAGATCTTAAAAAAATGGAATTATTATATAGACTCAAGCATGTTAATGCTTGCATAGAGTTTATATTGTTTAAATATATTATAATTCCTTGACCTTTATACAAGATGTTCTGGAATCTTTTCTTATCTAGCCAGTCCTACCAATACCAAAACGAAAAAAATAATATGGAGTTAGAGTGTAAGTAACTAATACAGACATCGCTTAAGCAACCATTTTATGTAAACATTGTACATCTACCTTCCAAGTAAAGAAACATGGTGCCACCTTGTATAATTCTGTTATCGAAATAAAAAATACGTAGTAATCAGAAATCACATTTCACAGAAGGAACGTATGAAGAAATAAATGCGAAACTAAGACACTGCATGGTTAAGGACGAGTACTTAGTAAACACTAAACCCGAATCTAAACTTACACTAAACAAAGTCCAATGAACAAAGTAGCGCAAAATAAACGAGTACTCGTCACACTATTCGCCGCTAGCTGCCACCACAGCTTCCGTCTAACACACCATATGTGACCACAAGATATTCTCCTCTGTACTGACAGTAGATAAAGTTATTACTTCATATAAAGACGAAGCATATAAACGGCATCGTATAACTTAGTAGTGTTGATATATTTTCATTGTGGGGAAGATATATAGAGAAATAACAAGCATTGAAATTTTGGTTTTCGATCTCTCTTTTTGCTATGTGCACTTACTAGATAGATCTATCTTGTAGTTGTTTTCTTTGCATGATTTATTAAATTTAAACAGTTGTCGATTATTGGGTATATATTTATAATTTTTCATTAAATGTTTTCGTCATATAAAAATAACATGAATAAAAGTAATATGAAAATAAATTTAATTAAGATCTGATTTGAAAATAAAAATATTTGGAGCAATGTGTCTTGTAACAGTCATATTTATTATTTTAATTTCGAAGGATTGAATGGATATTTTTTTACAATTTTATTAGATGCCTTCCATAGATCTTCTACTGTCAGTAATTAGGTATCATTATTCAAGCGTTGCAATAAAAATTGTCGACGGAGACATATATTTCTCTTGCTCTTACTTCCATGATTGTCTCATCTCGCTAGCGACGACTCGACCTTTGGCGGTCGGTGAAGGAGTGCCTCATTTATTTGCGCACCCCGCGCTATGGGTCAACCTCATGGCAGACTTCCATGTAGTCAGGATCATGCATGATATCCTTGATCATGTCTTTCAGCATAGTGTATCGGGGAAACATCGGGTATATTTTCGAACTGACGTACTCCGACTGAAAAAAGGAAATAGTATTTATTCAGTTAAAGTTTAAGTAAAATATATTCAATATAACAATAATTCATATTTTAAATAGAAGCGTTGTTAATATCATTTTACAATCTTGAAATGTTGGAACTGATAAAAAAAAAACAATATTAATACCCTTTGCTGAAAATGCCAACCCCTTATGTACGACTCTTACAAACAAAGATGACATTTTCAAAGTAATTTGTTTAAAGATCATTCCATTAGGAATATTTATTTTTAATGCCATTTATGTCACGCTCAGTTGTTGAACGTATTGATTGAAATATATTATGAATAGATTAAGTTCTTGTTGAAATTATAAAGGATTTATTTATGCAACTTAAAATGGCAATGAAGTTGACGGCCCACCTGATGGAAAGCGGTAACTGTCGCCTATAGACATGAACAGTACCATAGATATAACAGAGTATACTGTTTCACCCAAGCATGGGGGGTATCCCCATTCGTTGCCATTTCTGAGGACTCAGGTGTTATTCCTCTGTACCCTGTAATTTCACTGCCCTTCAAACAAAACACAACCATCAAACACAACTTCTTCATCGTTGAATCACAAATGGGATAGAGATACCCAAGCAAACGACTTTATATTTGGATTGACAGCAGCGTCCCTTTTATAACATCACTAAAACCACACCGCGGTTTCCAACCCGTTTGCCAAGCGTCGCAACTGCTGGCAATATCCCCCAATGGCAAAGCTAGTCTCTAAGGGAAGCTTATATTCAGCAGTTTACAGTTTACGACTGATATGATGATATTTATATTTGCAATTTCAATAGGATCGTAGGATGGCTTCACATAAGGAAACTGAAATATTTTTGATATTAACGGAAAATATTGTGTATATCATCACCGTCAGAGTGCATATACATGTAGGTATATTAAATCATATACGTCACAGACGTTAGTTAATACTGAACAGGAAATTTTGTATTTTCCATGATTATAAAAATCACTTTAATAGAACTAAATGTACTAAATATTAATTTTCGTTGAATTGTTAATGTTGTTATTGTTAGGATGTCAATATAATATGTTTACGTACTTTTTAAAAAATTAAATAATGATAGTGTTGTGTACCTTAAGCTCCCTGATGAGGTTCCTTAGCCCAGTATATTTCTTCAGCAGGCGATACAAATCATTTGTCATTTGTGTGTTCTCGGCTTCTATTTGAGACGTTGTCATGTCTGAAAATATAAGAAATTACAAAATTATCCGTGTCATTATAAAGGAAGAACACACTTCTTTCACTCATTTTATTCTTACCTAATCGTAATAGTCAATTTCAGACTAGGGAAGCAAAGAACAAAAAAAAAACTGCCAAGCTATTTGGTTTAGTGTACTCGCAATACTAGTTAAGAACCTTCTTTTATGGGAGAGTTCTATCTTATGTTTGTGATGTATGTTATTTGAAATTATCGACTAGGCTGGCAAGAGATCTGAAGTAAGAATAAATTATTTGTGGTCTTTTCATAATATTTATAAACTAGTACGAGATCATGTTGGCAAATTAAAACATACGCAATAGTAACACCTGAAATGCTATAAATTATCTTTAGAGTAATTACCACAAATGTTCGTAATATTATACCTGTTTATACTAATTATTTAAATCAATTCATGTGCCTTAAATGCATACATTATTTATTTCTGAACATTGTAATTTACCAATAAAATAATTATAATAAAAACAAACAGTAAAAATCCAAGATAGGTATTTCATATTAATATTGAGGTAGAGACGTGGTTATCGTATGAGGCAACTAAGAGCACTTAATTGTCGAGGGATGGGCAGCTGCATTCCTTTTAAAATATCATCAAAGGCTTAGTGGGTTTTCCCAGTAGTTGCCATACTTGATAAGAGAGTTGGCTAGCAGTTGCCAACTCGCTTATCAAGTATGGCTACTTAGCATTTGGTGATGTTTTAAGAAAGGCACTATTGCCTATCTTTTGACTGCTAAGTTTAATTATATCGCTTTATGACACCTACGGCCAAGGAAAGGGGTGGTCCATTCTATCACACAGCAATAGCATATTATATACAATGTCAATTTAGTACTAATATTAAATAATATTGGATATGTTAAAGTGAGTGTTTGTTGCCTCCTAACATCAGCTTCCTTATCTCTTAAAGCTCAATCAATAGTGTAAGTGTACTATAATTTCATGACAATTGGTAAGTTAATAACCAAACTAGATAAAGTGGGGGGGGGGGGGAAAGTGATTGTTAGTAATGGAGACTGAGAACCCATTACTAGTAATATACCCAACCAGGTCGACCTTCTCGCGATTCTCCCTGGAAACTATCATGGTTAATTCCTGATGAATTCATCATGATGGGATAACTGACCTGTTTTCATTCTTATCTATCACCTTTCACTGGTGCTTCGCCAGCGTATCCCGTTAGCGCAGGTGGGGTTACTATACCATTTTCACCAATAAAAAAAAACTTGATAGAGTTAGGATTAAGATGAACATAGGTTACTTTTTATGTTGGTCGATCAATCTATCCTGGTTATGTGGAAAAAGTCGTGGTTAAGAACTAACATACCTATATTTAATATAAACTGCATTTGAACAAACCCTATAGATCTTTTTTCTCGTTATCAATCCAATCCTCAGGCGGTACGGTTTGTGTTTCAATTTGTTTTGCTCGTGCTTAATTCCTACTTAGAAGCGAGCTTGTGGTCCACCGCGACATTTAATTTAGATTCAAGAACACACTCCAATTAATTTTGTAAGCGTTTACCGTGAATAATATCGAAAAAGGTTTATTGATGGCACGATTTTTTTGTTTTTATTTTTAACCATTCTAATTATACCTACTTATTACGCAAAATGTCGTTTTTTATTTTCAAACCGTGTCTCTGATTTTTTCCGCAGGCAGTAGGATCAGGATATATTAACGGGAATAAGTATTCCGTATCCTTCTGCATGCTAAATATTATGTTTGTGTGTGTATGTGGGTATGTGTGTGCGAGCGCGCGTATGTGTGTGTGTGTGTGTGACAAACAAATTCACTTTCAAATTTATAATATTACAGTAAATATAATATTATTGAATTGCCGTGTGCTCCCGGCAAAGAATGAACCATTCTTAAGGCCCATGTTCAGCAGTGGACAGTTAGCGGCTGATATAATAACATTAATAATGGATACACAAAAGGGACTCTTTAGGTATTTGTAAAACAATATTTTATATCATTTACTTAGAAATCGAGTGCAAGAATTATTCAGTCATAGTGACAATAAAAAAATACATTACCATTCAGTCTTTCTATCCGTTCCCTTCTGTCTGCTGCTTCTTCAGCTAGCTTCGAAGATGTCTTCACACCTTCTCCAGATTTCTGTGTCTTCTCCATGATGGCGCATGCTCGGAGCACGAACGCTGGTACTGTTTCCGCTTTTTCCTGCCTCGGGATCTCGACTAAGGACCAGTACTGCGTTTCTAGGCGAATCACATCCTGGAATGTTATAAACGAAAATGTTTGATATTCATATAGATAATACTGATAAAATATCAGAATTAAAATTTGTAATTATTTTACAAAGCATATTGCATTTAAATTGTTAATAATTAAGATTTTGTTCCACAATAAAAAAAAGACTTCAATTGTGGCAAAATCAGTTATTTTAATTTAAAAAGTAAATTACTAAACTGATTTTGTAACAAATCAAGAACAAATCTGTAAGTATATCCTTTTAGATAAATAAAACAAATCGGTTTAAAACTAATGGAGTTGTAAGGTAACAAACAGTAAAAAAATACAACCCAATTGTGAACATCCTTCTTTTTGAACTCATACTTTTATTTTATTAGCAAAAGCCTGAAATAAGTTAAGCTTTGTATGCTAAGCTATGTATGTTAATTAAGTTAATTAATTTGTTTTCCCATATGAATTAGGATACAAATTTCTATAATAACTTATAGAATTTTCTTATTATAGATTAGATCCATCTGTTTAAAACCAAATTCCAAAGTAGTTCAGTCGTAATAAACATGTTCACAAAGTTTCATATATATAATATTAATACCCTAATATGTAAAACTCACAAACACTTTGGTGGTTAGAATGATTTATTGAAAGGATTGCAATAAAGTTTGTTTATAACCCGTTAAAGTTTCTTTGCTATGATTTTAAAGCCTAGGAGAGTCGTCCATTTTTATCACAAACGAGCCAGTAACAGGTAAAGTTTAAAGCCAGCTTTGCTCAAACTGGGGACACTTGTAACAAGGCTTGTTGCTATTATGATCGAACTCAGTTGCAAACTGTTCCTTTGTCCCGTACGCCGCCTATTTGTCGACGCTTTATGTCATCAACAAGTTTGAAAAGCAAGCAAGCTGGAAAACCGTATTTTGCGTATCACTAAAAGGAACACATTCTTTATATTTTTTTATACTAATAAAAGACTATTTCAATGGAGAAGTTCACTTTTTAATTAATAGTGCTTTTGTGATATTGCCATATCTATATAACAAACTTACTAGCGGTGGCACAGAATGGGCCAACCCTTCATCAAGCTCATATATATGTAGATATATACATATATACTTCGTTAAGTATCTAGCATCTCTACTTGTGATGGCCAACCTGCCTGCCAAGCATGCCAACTACTGGCAAACCCTTCAAGGGGGAGGCCTAAGTTCAGCAGTGGATGGTTAAGGGCTGATATAATATGAATAAAACTTGTAAAAATTTAAGACTCTATTCTATAAAAAAAACCAACTTCAATCGTGGCAAAAAGAATATTTTTTATTTAAAAATTCAGTTACATTTAAAAATTAAAATATACAACAGATTTTGAAATTGGTTTGTAATTGACGGAGATATGAGGTGACAAACAAAAAAAATATCACCGAATTGAGACCCGCCTCATTTTTTTAAGTAGTTTTAAAATGCGATTTACTTTCGCAAATTTTTACGAGACTGATGTCTACATAATTTTTATAGGCGTCAGTTATATTATTCTCGAATAAATTTATATTTAAAGATGTTACATTTAATAAAATTCAAAGAGCTGTTTAAATTACATATTGGGTATATTAAATTACATATTTATGCAGAACATTACTTTCTTTAGTTTGGTTAGTTTTAGTAGTTCTGTTATGTCCATGGTACTGTTCATGTCTATAGTTGACCGTTACCACTTACCAACAGGTGGGCCGTCTGCTTGTTTGTTATTCTAAGGCGCATAAAAAAAAAGATATAGATAGGATTATTACGGTACATGTATGGCAACTAATAGGACAATAAATTGGTCTTTAATCGTGATAATAAATATAAGACCAATATAAGAGTGAACTTTTATGGTTTAAAAAAAGTTATCAAATTTTTTTTGCCTATTCTTTTCGTAGACAAACCATATATAGGAGCATAAAAAAGTTTTAATTATTAAATGCTTTTGATTAAATTTATATTAAGAAAAGTTACTCGTACTTCTACTCTAATCCTTACTAATAAATGAAGATGTGATCTAAAATAACTCTGTTTGTTACCTTATAGCGCCTTAACGGTTTAAGGTATCAGTATGAAATTTAGTATACACATGGTACATAGAAGAATAAAGGATTTTTTTCCTGGTCAGTGAACTATATGTTCACTGACCACGCCGGTCACGCGTAAAAGATTTATAATTGTCGAATATATGTATATATATACGAAAAACTATCGATGTGCTTACATTCTCTTTTTAAAATTAGATATTACAATTTTCATCGGTTAAAAAAAGCAAAAAATGAACGACTTAACTTTTTAAATTCATGTCAATATTATACAGTCAGTTCAACTAAACCTAGACTATCACAGTATGGTTCGTATTCAAGACTTAAAGTGGATAAGTTTTCCTGGACCACAGCCAGTTCCGACAGATAAAGACCATTTTCCCAGTCGCGAATGCTTGTCTTAATAAAATAACAGTAAGATTCCTCAGTTAAGCAAATGGCTTTAGTAGTTGCCTTATACGCTTTTTTTTAATTTTAAGATGGCAAGACTTATAAATATTTTTTTAATATTTACCGTTCGTCGTGAAAGAAAATGGCTTTAGTTAGTACTTAATTTAAACGCTTCTTTAACTTTAAAAAGGAAATGCTTATCGTCGTAGTAATTGTAAATAAAATTCCTTTGTTAACAAACTACTTTAGTATAAACAAACGAACAAATTACTTTAGTATATATTTACTCGTATTTACATTATGTGCTGTTTCCCTAGAAACGATAAGTTCGTAGGTACATATCTTTTAAGACTGGCCATTGTATTTGTAGTGCGATCTCGTTTTTTCCCCATTCTAATTTGTAGGTGTTTCGGAAAATACTTTCGTGCTAATTACCTATAAATACCTAGATACTTCTTGTGTAGAGTGTACTATATCTAGACCCACCGGTTTAATAAATATAATTACAAAAAAATTATAAAGTCATTGTTCAGCTTATTTTTTAGCGAATTTTGCCTTAAAAAGAACGAAATAGTAAATAAATTTATTGGTATAGATCTTTAACGTTGATTTTTTTTCTGCTTTAATTGAAGATACATTCGAGCAATAATGATATTCAGAAATGTAATGTTACATTTCTGAATATCATATGACTTCCTTTTACCATGTGGTAAAAGGAAGTCTTCCGCCAATCTTCAAGAGGTTACGCAAACAAAACAAACAACTGGCAAGCGCTTGTGTCTTTGTCTACTTTATTCTTTATTGTTAGCTAGAAAGAAGGTTTCAAGAGTATTTTTATTGTAATGGAATGAATAGAATTAAGCCACTATCTTCCATTATAACAAAATTAAGGATTATTGAAATTCTTATGACAGTTGTTTAGTAATATTTCTTGCTCCGCAACAAAGAGTAACTTCTGACATGACGAATATGTAGATATCAATAAAGGGCAAGCTTTCTCGTAGATAACCTAGATTGAGAATATTTTAATTCAAAAAATAAATGCGTTATGTGTTTATTAGCAGATGTTTGTTCTGCAAGGAAAAACGACAAATTTAATATTAAACGGACGGATGAAATAAAAGTAAAGTTAAATATATATGCAAATAAATTTAATTACTGTCTCTTTTGCAGCTAAGGTAAAATTTCGTCATAAAAGTTTAAAATAAAATTGTCAAAAGGTAAACTCAATGATATTGTAACATTTTAATTTTTTTTATTATTTATTAATATGTGTTATCAAAAAATATAGCCACAAAAAAAATACAGATAAACAAAAACTTGTTCCTTATTTTGGAATTCGCTTTGAAAGGAATTACTTTTTATGCATCTGATCTAATGAGAGAAATGTACAAGAAACAAAGTGGCTACCGTTGAATAAATTGCATATTTATGAGCTTTTCCCTAGGGGTATGTTAATCTTGATTAAAAGATTGTCGTTCAGGTGACTTAACTTGGCTATTTAAGTCATTTAAAATTTGTCTCTTTGTCGACGTACTGATAGATAATGATTTAAGATTGTGTTCCACAAAAAGCAAACCAAATTCAATTGAGGAAAAACTACTTATTTTGATTTAAAAATTAAACTACTGAAATGATTTTGTTAAACTTTCTACCCAATGTATTACGAACGACCAATTTTAAATATGAACATCTTTTCAGACAAAAAAAAATTCCAATCTTCAAAATAAAAAAATATACACAACTGTATTAAGAACTTCCTTCTTTTTGAAGTCGATTAATTAATCCCGATAAGTGCAGTGCCCAGAATGACTTAGATTTGGTCATATTATTCCTTTTGCAACAAGGGTGGGTCGACATTATCTGAAAATATACCTTTCAAATCAATAGTATAGTATTGGTTGTTGAGAAATAAAGACGAAATTGTATGGACTTCTTTTAACATTTCGGTACGGAACCCTATACAGAGGATCTAAAGTAAAAAATACTTCTTTTATGGGGAGAAACCCCATGGCCGAAAGTGGAACTTTAATGGATTGGTAAGGCATATTAGATTTCAAAAAGAAGGCGGTTATCAATTACTTTAACTTTTTTTTAGACTGATTCTTAATCTACATTCAAAATTATTTTTGTAATTAATAGGGCTTATTCTCGTATTGATCTTATATTAATTTTAAGACAATTGAAGCATTTGAAACTATAATTTTTCACGGAGAAAAGCTATTGTTTATTGCTAAATAAAGTATACTCGTAGACTCGAGAATTCCGAGTTCTTAACAAACCAATATGTAATATAACCAATATGTAATATATTACCTCTGTACTTTAATAAGGTAGAAACTGAACATTTATATTTGTTTTAAATCACACCAAAACATAAAAACATATCAATAACATCTTTCTTTACCGGTAATTTAACGATAGCAATATTTTAAAACCGTCAAATATTTCAATACGGAGAAGGGATTCTTAGTAGTGTTAATGGAGATTAGTAACCCCATTACTAGCAGTTTACCCTATTAGACCGATTTTCACGCAGTTTCTCTTAAAATCACTGTAGTAGCTAAATATTTTTGAATTCGACACAAGGGCCAACTGACCTGTTTCCATCCTCACCTATCATCTCTCACTGGTGCCACGACAGAGTATATCGATAGCGCAAGCAAGGTTAACATTTAATGGAAAGAATATATGACCGTAGCTAGGAAGTGGGGGATTTACGGGCTATACCTTACCTTAAAAGGCTCAATGCCCTACCTTAAAATGAAAAGTCGCAAAAAAATTAGACAGATTTGCTTTTTCGAAGTCACCTAATTTTGGCTTTTGCCCTACCAAAAAGTTCTTTTGCCCTACCTTAAACTTGGGTTTTAAACTACGATCCTGCAAGAACATCAGTATTAGTATTAGGTGACCACAACACATCAAATTAAATAAATTTAAATGTTTTAAATGTAAGGATTTACAAAACATTTTATCATTCACCGATGTGTTTTGTTGACTGAAATCGCTTTATTGCGTAGTAAAATGTGCTTGTTATTTTATACGGAACGATGCACGAAACTTTACTTCCACTTATCGGATTTGTTATTAAGCTTTACGTGATGTTGCCTATGTCGTGAATCATCGAGTAAAAGGTGATTGATCGAGTCGTGAGACAGCACTGGTCGTGCCGATTGTATCTATCGATTTACAATTATTGGAGAGCTTTGATCATCCATTCAAGGACGTCTAGTAATGGTTGACTGACATTAGTGATTAGTGAGGAGATAGATGATGAATATTATGTGTACGTTTTTTTTTTTCAATAGATAATGGTATGAATGGAAATAGAATGGTTTACCTTCGCTATCGATATACGCTGGCTGGCTAACATTAAGAGAAGGTAGTTGAGGATGAAAGTAGGTCAATTAGGCCATCGTGACAAATTGAAACATAAATTGTCTACGTAAGTTTCCAGGAGGAATCGCGAGGAGGGCGACCTGATAAGGTATATTGCTGGTAATGTGTCTATTAGACGTCATTATTAACACTTCCTCCTGTGACTCAAGTGGCTCTCAATTCGCCTTCGCAGTAACTGGCATATTTTTTTTCTCTATTCTATCCTTTTCAACAATGTTACTCCTAATTAACTTAATGAACGATTTGTATTTCTCGGGGATGTGCAGAATTATGGTTTCCGCAGTGCTGAAAACTTGCGCCTTAAAACTTCTTATCGCAGCTCTTAACAGCTCTTACATGTGTGCATGCTGTAAGATTTTGGAACTTACTATACACAGCGCCCAGTCATTAGGCACCTTCAAGAACCTAACTAAATTCCAATATTTGTCATTATAAATTGTTTTTTTGTTTTTATTTCTTGTTTTTGTCCAATCATATCTACTTGTCTTGTTAGTGTGTGTGATATAATTATATATATGATTAATATATATTATTTAAATAATAAATACCATTCTCCCACTATGTGTATGTAGGTATATACAATAGTACCTATCCTATAGGTATATATACCCAGTGATATCGTGTCATTTCTGTATATTTATTTGTAATGTCAGGCTTGATATGAATTTGTATGAACATAATTAAGTAAAAGGTCTGGAACTGTAACACGTACCTATGTTAGTACAAAGAGCAACCAGAGCCGTAGGGCTTTCGAAACATAAATTAATATTCGGAGAGAAATATTTATGTGGATAAGACCCAATGATGTCACGTATTAGTTTATCAAATTTGATATGTTCTCACTACACATCTTTTAGTGTTATTCTCGGTATATATATAGTTATACATAAAAAAAATTGTCGTACCTATCTAGGGTCATCACAATAAAATAAATAGATAATAATAATAATTTCTTCTTATGGCTATTATTAACAATATTGTCAGTTTATGCATAATTAAAAATAAATAAATTTAATTTAATGGTCTTTTTTTGTGAATTCTTCATAAATTCTTAACTGATCATCATGATGTTTCAATCGAAAGTTGTTCACTCTCATGTTGTGTTACATACATATATATCTATCACGCCTGTCTCTCATTGTAGTAGGCAGAAACTAACACATAATATATACTCATTTTACTATATTAATATTTATTGGAACAAAAGCTTATATAATAGGCAAGTCGCATTGTTGGTAACCCTACACACCAAGAAAACGTTCCGCACGGTAACACCATACGACACAATAAGCAGACGTGACTGGGTTTCAGCGGTCGTTGTAAATAATATTCAACCCCGAGGACCGGCTTGCTTATTTACAACGAGAGTGGAAAAGTTATTTATTAATAAGGAAACTGATATGCGAAAAAATTTAGATTTTGATCCGTAAAAAAATCAACAATCTTAATAAAACTAATATGTTAGGGACATGGGAGTAAATCCCATCGATTACATAAAAAAATCAATTCGGAATTGGCGAAAACATTTCATTAAGGTGGAATTACATTGAAATGCAAGAAACAGGGATTGTTATAAAGGGTAGTTTAAAACCAGTAAAAAATAACTTTAATAAAAAATAATAAAAAATTGTCTGACAAAAAAAAACCGACTTTAATTGTGACAAAACCAAATATTTTGATCTAAAAACTGAACTGATGAACCGGTTATGATAAAATTTCTGTGAGATCAATTTGTGAGTATATCCTTTCAGAGAAAAAAAATCCAAATTGGATCAGTACTAACGGAGTTATGAGGCAACAAATATAAAAAAGTATATCTGAATTGAGAACCTCCTTCTTTTTGAAGTCGGTTAAAAATAGTATGTAATTGAGACGGGAATGACACGAAACACAAAATATGAGTATCTCCGTATCTTCTTTCGCGTTGAAACCATTTAAGCACAATTGAGCAATATATATCCAAATATATTGTGTATTTGGATTGTGTTCCACCAAAAAAAAACTGATTTCAAATGTGGCAAAACTAGTTATTTTGATTTAATTTTTTTTTATATTTATAATAAGTTTGCTATTGTAATCTTTTGGAGGAAACAATAAAGAGTATCTATCTAATAGACCTGTAAGTCTTATCTTTTTAGATAAAAAATAATTCCAAATTGGTTTATAACTGACGATATTATGAGATAAAAAAAATAGCCAAATTGAGAACCTCCTTCTTTTTGAAGTCATTTGAAATTCTTTACAAACTTCCACATTAGAAAGTAGGATTAAAATTGCCTTTGTTACTTCGTCATTTTTTGTAACTCTGTTAGGGATTTTCGTTACGATAAAAAGTAATATCGAACGAACGAGAAGTATAAGGCCTCAATTGTTCAGTTAGGAGGCAAGTTTCCCCTCTCTTGAGAAAAATCTTTTGCTAACGCGAGCAGTTCTATCGTTATTGAATTTGTTATTTTTGTTTTGGAATAATGTAAAATATCGAAATTTATTAGTATCCAAACTAAATCTTTTCACTCAAACGAGAGAGTTTATGAATGCGATTAAATTGTTTTTTTTTTTCATTCGGAGCACAACAGATATAATGACAGGGCAGAAATTCAGCGGAGTGCTGAGTAGGGAAGGTTCGTTTACGTGACTCGTTTACAATAAGGACGAGAATTGTCGAGCACGTACGCACCTCGCGAGATTGTTAACTAAGTTAGAATGTTTTCACACAATTATAGCTGTCCAGAAGAGGACTAGTTAGATCAGGCTGGAACTTTTTGCTGATCCTCGTTGCTATGGGACTAACTGAGAATTTATCGTAAATATTGGTATTGTTGTAGCCGATCTTAGTTGCCATGGTAGTAACTGAGAATTTTAGATTAGAGAGCAGGTAGATTATAAGTCCTAAGTATATTATAACTAATTAACTATAAAACGAGACATTCATTGTAATAAACCTTTTTAATGAGCTTACTACCTTGTTACAACAAATTACGACTTAGAGAAATTTTAAGTTCATATTTATTATAATATATTTTCCAAATTATTAAACAACTATTTATATCCCTTAGTTTTACCCATATGAATTAGGATAAAAGTAGTCTATGTACTAAGGTATATTGTATATTTCTACCAAATTTCATTAAATTTCATTAAACCGTTTCAGCGTGATTAAGTAACAAATACCCAAAGTCCAAGCACTTTTACAGGCATTTTATACATAATAATAAATTAGTTTGTACTACATATATATTCCATATAAGAATTAAAAAAGCAGAATATTTATTTTTTCATTTAAAATTATATTTATTTTTTAAATATTTTCCAAACATAATAAGAAAATCTAAATAAGAAAGTTTAGTTACTAAAAATCTGACATACTTATTAAATATTCTCAAAAGTCAATGGTTTAAAGATTATTCGACAGTTTTTGTTATATTGTATAGTTATATAAGTAGAAAACATGGTTCTGCCTAAATACTATCCGTTTTCAGCTATTTTCACACGAAAAGTGGATACCAACGTCACAGGAGAAGCCTTTATGCCAAAATTACAAGTTTGTAGCCTTTATGGTTTCAGAGATCATTTGCAGATACATGTAGGTATACAATTTTCCCCTTTTACGTTTTTATTCAGAAATATTATCATTTTTATCAAAGACTAGCTATTTCTTATAGTACTCGTATTGCCTGCGGGAATCTATATTCTATTCCCTTGAGAATACTCAAAATTCTTTTCTTGGTATATTTTATTTATAATTAACTATTTGCACATTTACCAATTCATAATTATTATACAGATATTAATCAAATAGGAAAATCATTATAATAATTTAGTGTGATCAAGATTGAATTTGGAATTTTTAACCGACTTTAAATATTCACTTCTATTTTTTCATATTTGTCGACATCGTCTCTAAATCTGGACAGATGTTACTAATTATTTTACCAAATAATATCATATTAATTTTAATATAATATATTAATATACTAGTGGCCCGTCCCGGCATCGTACGGGTGGATATTTTTAACATTTCCCTTTACTGCTCTGCTCCTATTGATCGTAGCGTGATGAAAAGTATACTATAACCTGCCCAGGAACATGAAGAATAATTGTACCAAGTTTCTTTAAAATCCGTCGAGTAGTTTTTGTTTCTATAACGAACATACAGACAGACAGACAGACAAAAATCTTACTGATTGCATTATTGGCATCAGTATCGATTACTAATCACCCCCTGATAGTTATTTTTATATTTATATTTATATTTATATTTCATGTACAGAATTGACCTCTCTACAGATTTATTATAAGTATAGATAAATAATATTAATTTATCATGACCGCAGTTACTTTTTTTTAAAGAGCAAAATGTTTAATGCTACAAATCACACAATAAATACGAGTACATATTAGTGCTCACATAAGCAAGCTTTTAGATGGAATGCAGATTTCATATTTCTAGAATAAGACCAACAATCCATCTAGATCGAACAATTTCGGTTGTTCGTAGATCAGTCAGTTTCCTCTTTATGTTATGTAGATTAATCAGCTTTATCTACAAGCGACGCTTCTTGAAAATAGCTATTAGGGGTCGTGGTTAATTTCTCAATGTAATTACTGCGGAGCCTGTGGCAAACAGAGGATAATTTAACTAGGAGATTCCGGAACATTCGCTTGCCTTTGTCATTACTTAGGTATTCATGAAACCGACAATACAACATGACACGCTTTGTGAATACTACAATAACTAAGCAGAATTGACAATTTGAAATATGATTCAGATTTTCAATAAGAAAACCCTATTTAATAATAATGATAAAATTATTAGGGAATCAACAGGAGGGTAAATCGTGTCGATAGCAAAAGTAATCATTGAAATCAGTTTTAAAATTTAAATTCTAATGGATCGTCAAAAATTACGAATATATCTAAAGACACGATTCAGTAACAATTAAATGTCACGAATTGACAATTATAAATGAGAACGCACGACTTACTATTACGAAAAATAAATGTCAACGATCATGTTCTAATTTAGCTTGGTGAGAACATTTAGCATTATGTCTGAATTTAGAGGTTCAATTAAGTTAAGTAAGCTCCCGGTCGGCTTGGGGGAGTATGTGTTTTGTTGTTTCATTCCCTTCTATATTATAATAAAGTTGTATATTCCGTTTACCGAGTGTTAATTGTTATTGCTTATTATCAGCAAAATTTAAAACAATATAAAGTAAGACACATTTTAAGAATACTTTGCAACTTACAAACAACTTAAGTGGAGATAGGCAGGATACATGATAAGAGAAAAGAAAGAGAAATAGACAAGAATAATAACAGAATGATACCGAAAGGACAGTAAAAGAAATAGAGATAGACAAAATAAAAGATGGGGGAATGACATTAGGAAAACAGCATGTCCAGTATGAATTCGCAAAGCAAAAGAGAAGGAAGAATGGAAATCTTTAGAGGAGGCCTACGTAGAACAAGCTGTATTAGGTTAACAACCGTTTTAAATATTTAATTTCAATATAAATTATAAAAGTCAGTTTTAGTAACATTTTTATTTAGTACCTTTATAATTATGTAAAAATAAGGATAACATTAAAGGTTTTTTATTTTATTTTTTATTAAGTACGTTCCTGCCGCTGATTTCTACAGTTATAAGACTTTTTAATAAAACGTCTTTTAAATAATAGATCAGCAGAAAATAATATTAATACAATATATAGTATAATAATATTACAATAGAACGCACTCGGAATGGCTGCTCTCAATTTATTTTATGTGTGTAAATGAAATTATAACTTCACCCACGACATTGTTATATACTAGTTGGGCACCAGTGAGGAATGATAGGTGAGGCTGAAGTCAGGTCAATTGCCCCATCATGACAAATTCGACAAGAATTAACCTGAATGATTTCTAAGGGGAATCGCGTGGATATCGATCTGATAGGGTATATTTTTTTATACAACTTACAATGGCAAACAAGCTGACGGCTCACCTGATGGAAAGTGGTAACCGTCGCCTATAGACATGAGCAGTACCATGGATATAACAAAGTATAATGTTTCACCCATGATACCCCCCATGTGTTGCCATTCTTGAAGGCTCAGGTGTTACTCCTCTGTACCCAGTAAATTCACGCTATATCTCACCCTTCAAACCGAAACACAGCCATGCAAACACAATTGCTTTACGGTTGAAACACGAATAGGACAGAGGTTGGATACCTAGATAGAGGTTGGATAGCAATCGACCTTTGTACAAAGTCTCCCTCTGGTAAATGGAGTTATTAGATCCCCATTACTAACAATCCATTCTCCTTCCTGCTCTTAGGCAGCAGGATCTTAATCTATCAAGTTTGACATGTGCAGTTGGTGTTTAATATATTAGGTCAGAGATCTTTGTGTATAAAAAAGGCAGCATAGAAACTCTTGGTGTGAGGATACCAATACAATGAGTATTATAATAAATATTCAAATAAATTATAAATGATCATACCGGCTTAACTAAACTAGAGGATTTAAACGCTGGAGGGAAATATTAGTAAAAGGGATTATTGGCCTCATTGCTAGTAGTAGTAGCTATATACACCATCAGATTTACATCCAAGCAGTCCTGGAAACCACCATGATTAATTCCTATTGATTTCCTTACCGTGGCTCAGCTGACATGATTATAATCATCACTTATTATTCTATATTGATACGTTGAAAGCGTAAATCAATGATGCGGTCGGGGCTAACATTCTATTTACATCTATAAAAAATACTTATATTTGAAGTATATTACTAAATTAATATTGCTGTCATTTACCTTAATCATAGCCTTCAGCATCGGGTATCTAGTAAACACGTTCCTCTGAGATTTAGATTCGCTGTACCGTGCCATTAGCGTCACAAGAGCTTTCTTTGCTGTATCATAGTTCTCATCCAGTCTCACCCGTACCGCTCGCAGTCTCTCATTTGTTTCGATCACCTCTTCCTTTGTCTGCCCGCCTGGTAATGAATAAATATAAAATTATTTACATACTTAAATTTTATTTTTTTCTGGGGCATTACTTATTAACAAAAATCTATTTAGGCGTCAGAAATTTATTAGAGTATATAAAGAAGGCATGTTATAATAAGGAGCCGCTTTAGTATTGTTTTAAAATCGATATAAGTAGTTTTAATTGTAAAATAGTATATAAAAGTTGTAATTAGTAGGTTTAGAAAAATTATTTGGACATGAGAACATACTCCAGACCATACTGCATCATTTTATACAAAATCTTGTCCACGGATCAATAAACAGCTCACATTAAATAGTGCCATGAGCTAGTTTCCAAATAAAAATATTTTCACATTCTTTATGTAACTTTTAATCGTAATGCTTTATTTGACAGTGACTTTCTGATGATATGACGATGATTTTACATATAAATAATAAAATTATACTTACTAGAAGTGCCCTCATCTTTGACATCTTGAACTATCCGACGAACGCTCTGCGTGAACTTGCCCACTAGGTTCGTACTAGCTGAAACAAAGAAAAAGAAATCTTTGAAAAATCAAACATATGTTAACTATTTATGTATAACAGTAAAACAATTACGAGTGTGACGATATATATGCACATATCTGTATACTTGCATTGATATCATCATACTCTATTAAACTATTATAATTGTAGTTATTTTAGCATTTATAATAATAGTAGTCGACACGAACAATGAGGACTGACCTTTTTCGCATCATTTTATACAAAATCTCGTCCACGGATCATTAAACAGCTCACATTAAATAGTGCCATGAGCTAGTATCCAAATAAAAATATTTATACATCCATTTTTAGCGAATAAAGAGAAAACAAAGGACAACTTTGGAAAATTTTACAGAAAGGAGATTTTAGTACAAACTTTCCTTTTGTGGCTCTAAATAAAATTCCGAAATTTCCAAATGAAATACATGCAGACACGTGTACAGTACGAGGTAACATAGAGCACTTAAACAATTAATTTGTTTTCGAGGAAAGAAAAGAAATAAGACCTTATCTACCCGCCAAAAATATTATTAAATTAATATACTAATTTAATAATATTTTTTAAATTAAGTACTAATGGCAATAGATAAAATCAGTTTCAAATATTATGAATATATAAAAAAAAATTCGAATTTCGAATAATACAATCAGAAGCGAATGATCGCAAAGCCAAAAATTCATTTCCACTTGATCAGATATTATGAGTGAAGTGCTCAAGTATTGTTCGATCTAGTGGAAACAAAGTTGGGGTAGCCTCCAAGTTTCCAACACGCTAGTGCACTCAACGGGCGACTTGAGCCGCCTGAACCGACCAAAAGCCGAGCGAATAAATGGACGATGAATAAACTCTCGGCTGATAAATGTAGCAGATGGGACAACGGGACGAATTTGTTCACGAATTGCAAGCAGTTTTCAAAATGCTTCGAGTATGTTTATCAGCATCATATGGTGATAACGCCTGTAAAATAGTATTGGCTATATAAAATAACTTTTATTTACGAAATAATGTTGCAAATTGTTATTTACCTGTATAATGAATGCTTATAAATATTTTTTTACGTTGGATACCTCATTTGTATGAAATTTTAATTTTAACTTAAAAGTTAATCAATTTAAAAGAGTTTATGATTGTGTTTTGAATTAAAAGTTGTGAATAACTTATTTAAACTAAAATGAAATACTTTCGATTAAACTGCCAAACAAGTGCGGAAACACTTTGAAATTATTATATACATAAAAATGCATACGATACGAATAGTGAATCTCCTCTTGTTGAAATATTTCAATAGGAGAAGGAAGAACATCTAAATATTACATTTTAACATTTCTAATATATGTAACGACACGGAACCCTGAGAGCACGAATTCTACTCGCACCTATCTTTTTTTTTAATAGTTTATTTTGAATATTACCTTATTCCCATCTTCGTCTCTTTTGTATCTTTTGACGAATTCGAATGACTAAGAGGACGATTATGAATTGATTCCGAGTTCTCAGAGATTTTTAATTATGCAGACCTGATGTCACCGTGATGAGGCATTAAGTTGGTGACTCGCCGACGGGTATCAGTATCAAGTGGAGTAATGTTGGATGCCATTACTATATTATGTTTTAACCTTCGCACTTGGAATTGAAAAAGTTTGACAGGCCGTTCAGGCGCGGGGAGACATTGCTTTGTCCTCAAAGTGATTCATGACTGCTTCCATGAAATTTAAAGCGCCTTTCTTAAATACGTTGTATGAATTTGAATACGAATATGATTTTTTTACTTTACGGTTTGTACATTAAAAAATATGAGAGAAACTAGCCGTCTGAAGTCACCGTCAATAGCGGATAGGGGGTCGAATTTCCTCAACAGTGGACAAAATGTAGCTGGACTAAAAGTCCTAATTCACATTCTTCAAACCTGTAATGTCCTTTTGAGATCAATATATATATATATATATATATATATATATATATATATATATATATATATATATATATATATATATATATATATATATATATATATATATATATATATATATATATATAGATCTACCCTGTGTGGTCTCGGCGTAGAATGGGCCACTCCTTCTTTTCCCGTGGGTGCCGTAAGAGGCGACAAGGGTTACTTAATGGTCGAGAGATGGGTAGCAGCGTCCCTAATAAAGCATCATGAAATGTTAAATCATGGTTGCCAATCCGCCTGCCAAGCGTGGTAACTACTGGCAAAAATCCCCGAATGGTAAATTGCCATGGGACTGTAAACCTATGGAAGAGGCCTATGTTCATCAATTGACAGATAACGGCTGCAATGATAATGATCATGATATGATCTACCTTCGCAACTTAATATTTTCACCAACAAAGTATGGGTCAGAAAACGTCAAAAATTTCTTACGTACTTTATAAATGTCGTCATGCTCGCTACGATGAATAAGAGAAGCAGAAAACGCAGTAAATACAAAATAGAAAACAAGAATAGAAGTCTGCTAGAAAATGCATTGTACAAGCCAGTCTTATTTTTAGCATAACCTTAGTCTAGGCAAAAACTTGAAAAACTTGATTTATCGTGCCAACGATGTCGATCTTTTGACTATAACTTGGTGGCCCCTATAATAATAATTATGTTATTTTTATTTGATCACATGTATTATTTTTAGATAATACATTTGAAAAGTTTTATTTTTTCCGATAAGAATATTACTAAATAAATTAAACAGATTGTTCAAGTATCATAATCTATTTTTTAATCGTTACAGTTTACGCTCGGGTTGGTTCCAAATTAATATTGTGACGATTGAAGTTGCAGTTTTCTTTGCGAGGCAAAAAAAAAAAAACTGTTGGTTGCAAACGGAAATGCACTTATAGTTAGGAAATTTCATGAACTGCATTAATTTTTTTAGTGTAAGGTATCTCCAAAATATTTGATCATTATCAATATGTTTGTATTTATGTTATATATAGCTTTTTTGCCCTCATCTAACTCATCGAAATGTATTTGTGTTGAGTATAAAGGACTATTAGATCTCTTTTAACAAACATCCAACTGTTATCCAGTATGATAACCAGTACTACATAAACTTATAGTAAATAATAACTACAAACAACACTTCGCTCTTTTATATGTTATCAACCTATTTATTGGTTTTGGGTTCTAAATCAATAGTATTTCTGAAAGCATATTGGAAGAAACATTATAGGATTTCATGGAAACTCATTGAGTACAGAGTTTATATCCTGAATCTAAGTAGATATTGTTTGTTTTTCAAATCTTCTGGCTAAAAGTACAAATAATCTAATAATCATCGATACATGTCACGAGAGAGTCTCAGACCTCAGTAATAGAGTTGTAAAGGCTTCCCGTACTCTTTCTAAGAGTACTACAACAAAGTTTAAATGTAAAAGTTAGTGTGCTCATGTTCGTATTGAGACAATTGGGAAGTGGATTCAAAGGAACGACTTGGTGAAAGGCCCGCTTGGTGAGAAGTGCGTGCGTGCATTGGATTGGAAAAGTTTCGTCGCGGTCTTCATCCTCGTTTCTAGGTGCTGGGTGTTTAACCAAATGTTAGCAAATTGGATAAGTTAGTTAGTGTGTTTGGTAGAATTAGATAAAAAAATCGTATTATCTCTTCCCCGGAAACTAGCCATGAATACATACAAATAGAATAATGTACTATACACAGTGGTTAGTAACTTGTAGGTTTTTACTTATTTATTTACTTAATTTTTTACGTATAGATCGTACATTTATTTTTAAATAACTATATACTTGCGTAAATTAGAATGGAACTATAGGATGAGTTTAAAATTTCTTAGAATCATTAGGAAATTAAAAAATAATATATCATATTTACTAAGGATTATTTTGTAAGAAATTTTTGAATTTATTTCTTGTGTACTTCAGGAAATAGATTTTAAAATGTTTCTTTAGTGAAGCTGTCTGCGGTATTTGCACAGACAAGATAGGAAATGGAATATCTCATTTCCACAGGTTGCAAGGGAATTTCGGCATGACTTGAGACGGTATGATTAATTCTTGGGTCGTACTTGACTGATGTGAATAAAGAATCCTCTATTTTGATAGGTACTTTGAATGTTTTTAAAGCGAACGTTTGAAAAACATTGAAATGATAATAACATTATTCTAAAATGAGGAGCTTCTAAATTCACCCTTTTTGTGTGTATGTTATGTATATTTACGTTAATGCTAAACTGATTTTGATAATTATTTCGGAATAATATTTTTTTCTTCCTGAACTACTAATTGTAATAAAATTCATATCGAACGAATACGGGTGTAAATTCTATCGTATGCAAAAAGAGTTATCAAAATTGGTTAAGATTTGACATAAATACAAAAAAGTGAACTCGGAACCTTTTCCTTTTTTAGAATGCTTAAAACAATCATAAATTATATTAGACGTTAATTTACTCCGTTATTCAAAATTCTATTAGCAAAAAGTTTATTAAAGACAATTTACGATGTTTAAGAGTTTAATTTCTTAAATTTGTTTTCTTTCTTTACCGAAATCAGTTAGCATATTTTAGTGTTTTATTAGTCGAGAGAATAAGGAAATTTTGTAGGTATAGTTAAAAGAATTCGTTGGGTTTGAAGTAGGCAGTCTCAAGGGTTGTTTATAAAAAAAATATTGAAGGAGTTTTATTCACAAAATCATAAAAAAGGCCAAATATAGTACTTTGTATTAAAAATCGCCGATTATAATTAGTTTAGTAATAGAAGAAGCATTGAATTTGGTTCATTTATTTGAGAGCTATAAAGTCTGTGTAACTACTTGCATCTATCAGTTTGCAGCAGATGAAAAAATCACTGAAAGTTTCAAACACAAAACGTTTATTTTGCAAAAAAGGTTACAAAAGTTTGGACATTAAGAGTAATAGGTTATTAATTGAAATATTATATTTCATGCTCGCTATGTAAAAATATAATTTTGTTCATTTGACTGGATATAGTGGGAAATACGAATAAAAAGGAGCTTCTGTTCTTTTTCATGTCAAATTATACGTGTAATTTTTTGATAATTTATTATTCAGGCATCAATAGGCTACAGTACGTTTATTCGCCACTATTTTGTGGTAAAAAATAAAATTAAGTAACACTGAATAGTTGAATAATACTTTCTATAGTCGGTTAAAAAGCTTTATATTTTCACAATTTGGGAATCGTCGATAAATTTCCCGTTGAATTCGGCGCGACGCTAAAAGTAACCCGTCCCAAACCCTTAATGAAAATTAATTACCGTCCTCTCAAGATTCCTTCGGAGGCTTACCGATTTAATAAAGTTATTGCACCCTTGTAGATTTCTACAAAAGCAATTTAAAGGATATTGTCCGAGAAGAAACACGTTTCTTTCGCTGTCATCGGGATAACTTGTAAACTACTTCATGTTTTATCACAAAACTTTATCTTGGATAAAATAAAGGAACAATAAAAAATAATCTCAGGCGTTTCGAAAAATAAATTTTCAAATAATATATAATAGAAGAATAGGAGATATTATTATTCATATATGGATGATACGTAGTAATAGTAAACACAGTCGTGAATTCGTGACATTAGAAAAATGTTTTATACATGTAGTAAATGCATGACATTTGATATAAAAGCTTTACAAGTAATAAAATAATTAATAGGGTATTGCGATTAATGAATACGCGCTAATAGAAGCAACAGTTACTCTTTTCTGTTTCTATTCTCTTTGGTTTATTCGTTATTAAGGGGCATTTTGCTTTGTATGTAACTAAACATTATCGATTGGAATATTAATGATTTAAAAAAAAAAAAAACTGGCGAATTAATCATATGTAATACGATGACTTTGATAAAATTTCTATGGGACCAATCTGAAATTCTAATCGGTTTATAAATTACAACCTCCGAGGTAACAATCATAAAATAATAGAACCGAATTGAAAACCTTCTTTTTATGAAATCAGATGAAATTATAGATAAAAAATTAAGATAAATTGAGAAGCGATTCCTTTGAAAATCTGTTTAAATTATATTATGAGATACACGACGCTATCTATAGTAATTTTGGTGTTGTAACTTCACGACGTAACGTTTTAATGTGTCACACACAATGACAACAAAACAAAGTTATTATTATAATAGGACCCAGTGCATAATGATGTCATAAATGAAATAAAATTTGTTTTTTTTTTATAGATGTCATTCTGCCATCGTCGGTTTCGTAATTGCTTTACTGATCCCTATTTTATATTTTTCATTACGCGCTAAGACCGGGCCGTGATGCCAGATTTACGAGCAAACTTTACTGCTGCGACAGCGACTGTTGCCGCTTTAATCTTAACGAATTAAGAGGCCGCCCCTGCTAAGAATCATAACCTTGCGATCTGTTGTCAATTTTGTTGTTGTTTAACCGACTTTAAAAAGGAGCAAAGACTCTGTTTTTTATGCAATTTAGAATATCTAAGAAGCTGACAGCCCACCTGATGGAAAGTGATAACCATCGCCTATAAACATGAACTAGACATGAACGATATAACAGTAACAGTCAGTTCGACTTTATAAATAAATAAATAATTATTGATTGACACTGGAAAAACAATATGATTTTAAACTTCTCTTGAAGGAACCAATACATATCTAAGTTATAACATATATCTATATATTATAACACAGAAACTTCTAGAGCAATAAAAACACTTATGCTCTTGAATACAAATATTCGTATTGTGCGGGTATTGAACCTATTTTATATAATCGAATATATTTATGTTCATCCATTTTATAGGATATCTTCTGTCATGTGTTGATCTTTATGATTCTTTTGCAGTCAATACATGATACTAAACTAATAACTAACGTCATAATTGAAATCGGTTTATGTGTTTATATATTTATTTAGATTGTTTGGAAATTCTTCATGATTTAGACAGAATAATGTATGCTAACTGTAACCGCTTTAAAAAAGTTGATGTTTGATCATAGCTTGTTAATCAAAGTTGAAAATTCAAACATTATAGTGTAAATAATAATTTTATAATTATATTTTCTGTATTGTTGCATAGTGTAAATATCTGTTAATTTACCAGTTTTTATTGTAAAAAAATAAACAGAGTGAGATTTTTAGAGTATCTTAATTGATACTTTCATATAATTTCTCATGACAGTGATTATATGAAATCTGTAAGTAAATTTTTGTGTTTCTATGACTTCAGAAACCTGTCTGTGTATATATAGTGCAATTAGAAGAAGTAGCAGTATACACAAAATATTGTATCCAATTTTCTTGCTGACTGTACCATGATAGTACGGTGAGCTTCTTACATATAGGTTCACTAAAAGTAAAAAGCGAAATCTTTAGAGAACGGTCTAGTGTTTGATATCGAGTTGGCACCGTTCCCGAGAATACTCGAGTCTGTAGTAATTCGAGCTGACACTGTAATATCCTTGTTTTAGTTAATAGCTTCGTTAGCTGTGAAAATATTGCATCCACTTTTATAACTCTAGCGTTAATGGGTAGCTATCGGGTTACCCGGATGTACTGGGCGATTCTACTGAAGAAGACAAACGTTCGTTTGCCATTTTCTGTAATGGAATGGAACGGGCGGACGATGATTGTGGTCGTCTATTTCTTTTTTATGTTTATCGATAAAATATTCAAATGTAATGTTGATTTTAACCGACGTTTGAAAGGGAGAAATATTCTTTATGGCTTATAGAGTGAGTATAAATATTTAAACATTTATAAATCTAAATAAATTGATAAAACTTCCTATATAAGGTTAATCTCTATGGTTATATTAAAAGTCCTATCACAAATGGATCATGTGATCGTATAGTTAGTTAATATAAAGAGTTTATAAAAATGATTTTGTGAAATGTGGTAAAAAAAGTATTTACAAAGAAAGATTTTTTACATTTATCTTAAAATTGAAAAAAAAAGAATTTTTCATTCGGATAAAGCCGTAAAGTTTAATTTTACTGTATACAAAGAGTAAAAGAATAAAAAATCTATGTCTTATACTAACCCATAATTGCAGTAATCTTTTATTAGGAATGCGAAATAAATTGTTTAACTGATGTAGGGTGGTAATTTTTGGCCATAGGCTATAAAAATCAGAGGGCCTACCATAAAATGTTTTCCGAAATTTCGGAGCCAAACGAAACAGAAATTTGATGTTAAAATTACATAATACATGCCGTTTGGAAATATTAAAAATGTTAAAATATTATTCCTTTGGACTTTTATGATAGGATGTATGACGAACGAAATGTTAAACTCCATTTATTGCTCCGATTTTGATATAAACAAAAACACGAAACTGAGTCCGAAATTTCGAAATTTCTATTCATGGTAGACCCGCAGAGAATATACTGTGGCACTCATAGAACCTATTAAGTGCTGTTGTTTCTGGTGATTAACGTGTACTTAAATAGTGTAAATTATATTAGAGACAGATAAGAGTAGTAGATTGAAACACACTATATGTGCATTGTTAAATCACTATAGAAATATGCAAGATCTTAAATTTAACTTTTGTATGTCCTTAAAATGTCTTATTGTTAGGCAAAGGCTTCCCTTTTGTAATAGTTTTAATAATACGCACAAATTAAATTCATGTACCTAGTTTCTACAATATAGAAGATGTATGGTAGCGTAGATAGTACACAGTTCTCATTATACATACATTGCAGTCATGAATATTCACGAGGCCCATGATCTGTCCACTCCCACAGACCGTTCTGACTCACTGGGTTTTGCATATTGACTCATCTTATAAGCCAAAAAAATTATAAATAAAAAATTATTGATAAAATAAAAGTTAAGTGTAACATGTTGAACGTTATGTAAAGTACAAAATCACAAAAAATACGACTTTTAAATTAAAAACTTTAACCTTTTACTAGTTACACTGGTCTGGACTTCCACAATAACGAGGAATTTCGATTTATAGCTAGTACAGTTTGTTCTGAGATAAATGGCATCTTAAACACTGATAAAATTGATTTAGACTATTAACAAATTTATTTTTATTATTGTAAAACACATCGTAGTTGTCCATAATTTCATTTTAAAAAAATCGTGTATGTACATATGTGTAGATTTTGCTTCGTGACAAACAGGATTTGATTTCGCAAAGAAAAACGGCAATTTCAATTACTAAATTACTTGTAATATAGGACCAACACGAGAGAAATTCAATCGAACGAACAATAAGTATTGAATCAAAATCGATTCAACTTGGTGAAATAATCGAGTGTCACAGCCACAATGACAGTGAAATTACAGGGTACGAGGATATAACATAATAATTCTCAAAAATGCAACGCAACGTTTGAGAATTAATATAGGCATCACAGGTGTTATTTATGTCTATAGCAAATTCTACCACTTTCCACCAAGTAGGTTGTCAACTTGTTTGTCATTTTAAGTAATAAAAAAATAAACAATAAAATAGATGAATTTGCTCCTTTTAGAAGACGTTTAACAAGTACATTTGAAATAAGAACCTTTGAAGAATTAGAAAGAAGAAGATTTTGTCCAATCTAAAATAGTCTATTATTAAAAACTGACTGACCTTACTGAAGTTATGAAGTAGATGTTAAAAATTCTGACTTAAGAAGCTAAGATTATACAAATATTTATGTTATGGTGTACGGTGCTGCTTGCACATTTATGCGCCAAACTGCATTAATGCAAAAACACGTTTGTTCGTAGCAGACTACCACTTTGCTTATTATTTTTAAATACTACGGAAAATGAATTATATTGTAGAATTATTTTTTTAATTTTATTTGTTCTTTATTGCGCAATAAAATTTTGTACAAATGGTGAGCTTAATGCCATATGGCATTCTCTACCAGCTAACCATTGAATGGTGGAAAATATGTGATTATATTACAGTTGTTATGATATGTAAATAAGACATTAGAGTTAATTGTAATATTATAACTAGTAAAATATTGGAATTGTTAATTAGCTTATTGAGATGAAGTAATTCATTAAACTATATGAATGAATTAATTTAATACTATATTTTTAATAATGTTATGTTTATTTATGATACTTAAAATTATGATAAATAAACTGACGGTCACCTGATGGAAAGTGGTGACGGTCGCCTATAGACCTGAATAGCATCACGGACATTGCAAAATAGATTACAATGTCAATGGTAACCCCGTGTGTTGTTTCTTTTCTCTTTTTTTTTCTCGAGGATTAATATTATATATCTCCGTATCTAATGTAATATACTTTTTATTTATTTATTCTTACTTGCATCCGTTTAAGAATAATACAAAAACGGATATTACAATTTGAAGAAACGTCAATCGATGAGGAAGAAAGCTTCTTGAGAGGCGCCTCCGTACAGGCAAACACAGTGTAGTGACCTTCCACTAAATGAAGTGACGACCTAAAATGTATTGTAGGAAGTAAATTTTTTTTATACAAGTTAGAATGGCAAACAAGCTGACGGCCCACATGATGGAAAGTGGTAACCGTCACCTATAAACATGAGCAGTACCATGGACATAACAGAGTATACTGTTTCGCCCATGATACCCCCCATGCGTTGCCATTCTTGAGGACTCAGGTGTTATTTCTCTGTACTCTGTAAATTCACGCCATATCCCACCCTTCAAACCGAAACACAGCTATGCAAACACAACTGCTTCACGGTAGAAACACGAATGGGACAGAGGTACCTAAACTATCGACTTTTGTACAAAGTCTCCCTCTGGTAAAACGTCAATGGAAGAAGGTGGCTCAGGATCATTCTTTATGGCAATCTATGGGAGATGCCTATGTTCAATAGTGGACGGATAATGGCTGATATGACGGTGATCATGATAGTGATATATTATGTATGTATATCGCATCTCCCATATTTAGAAGTAACAAAATTTTTCATCGTGCCTTCCACCAAATTGTTTATAATTACTCCTCTCCATCCAAAGGTTGCCTGGAGGAAATCGCTCTTAGCGATATGGTCGCCCATTGTTTTCTCATTGTGATTTTTTTTTTGTAATTATTTATAATTATAATAAGTTTACTATTGTAATCTTTTGGATTGTAATCTATCTATCTATCTATTATAGTCACTTGTAAAATACAAAAGGCTGTTTTATCACTAAAGCAATTTGTATATCTAGATACTATATAGTCTACATAATACTTATTGTTTCCTTGTTAAAATGTTTGTATCTATTTTTACTTTCAAATATTATAATAATGTCGTAATTACAATATATTTATAAAATATACAATATTCATATATTTGATTGACAGTAATTGCTACAGCCTCTACTATCTTTTTGAGTCGTCGCCTAGCTTTTAATTTTGTTTTAATAAAAGGTACTTTTCTAAATAAAAAATGTGATTATTTTACTAAACAAAAAAAGTAAATGGTTCTATTTAAATTTTACAGTTGTCATTCAAAGTCGATGAATACATACTTATTTCTAAAACTCGTGTACGCTGTTTTATGTACTATATATGTAACTCAACTAGATTTAGATAAGTATCGTAAAAATGAAAATTAGTTGAATGAATATGAGTACAACGGCAAAATTTTTAGTTTTGAGTATTTCCAAAAAACGTAAAGAGTTTTGATGTTAACATACGATGCTAATAATGTCAAATAAAATATTTCATCTGAATCTACATTTAATGGATTAATATGCAAGTAAATCTAGCGTTGAATAGGGCATAAGTAAATCTATAAGTCAATATATCCCTCTCTTCTTTATTTATAAGCGTAATTCACTAACGACTCAAACAATATCCTTGAGAAAATCAATTTAGTACTGGCGTAGAATAATAACGAAATTTTAATAGCAAACCGTGATAACGAAGCGAATAAATAAATCGATTTATACCATTTATTTATCGATTTACTGTTTTACTAGCTTTTTGCTCGTTACTTCGTATATATGGATTTTAGAAGTAGGAAAATCAATTAAATAGACCATATCTACATGGTATCAAAAAAAGTTCATCATTTTTTAAATTAGATCTTTAGAAAGGCTTTTCTGAAAACAGGGTCGCGCTCATGTCACAGCTGCTCATGCTTAAGTATCACGAATTGATCCCGAAATTAGTTGAATTTTGTCGATCTAATTACACGTAATTTAAGCCTGTAGTTATTACATTAAAATATTATATACAGACTGTCAGATAAACAAAACATTTTATTTATTGTTTTAGTTTCTATAGCCCTTACTAAGACTTCTAATATAAATTTTCCTTAAATATTTCCCAAGTGGACAATATTTATCGTCTAGATATATTTTTATTATATTAGAAATATTAGCTATTTTATGAGAAACTATCAATAGGTTATTTATTACTCGTACGTACTATTAACATTTTGTTTTGCTATGAAGTATTCGGAATATTATAACATGTTTAAATCAGTTGTATTTATAAAGTCACATAATATGTTGTGTTATTTTTTGGCAAACTAATTATTGAAAGATGCGGTATGTGTATGATATAATATAATCTGAAAAGTAAATAATACATGAATAAGAGAATGAAGATGTTCCATCTTGAATAATAAACATAATGAGTATGATGTGTAATTAATTGGTGTAACATTATCGCCATTATTCATAAAAACATCAAATAAACCTAATTTTAAACATTTAATTTGTAAGGAATAAAAGACGTCTCTACTTAAAATCTTTCAGACAGAACTCGAAACATTTTACATTTAACTATTCGAGTTAGTTCTATTTATTTATCTTCACTCAGATGGCTGAGTGAGCAGTCCAGCTATTTAAATTCTATTAAAAAGTACTTATAAAGTGACGTCTTATCCTTTCGAACTCTATTCGTGATTTGAAAGAGACATAATTTAGTAACGAATTAAATCCTCTGATAAAACTCAAACATGGTCTGAGTGCATTTCCAATTAAAGCCGAATGGCTGAGTTAGTAGGATAGTTTTGTAATAACTAACTAACTAAGGGTCTAACAGTTAAATCATCTAACTTAATATATTTAAATAAATTTCCGCGTGATCCTAAATATGTTGTGACTTTCTTCGAGAAGTAACTTTAACTGTAACATATATAGATTATTTACCTTGATAATATTAATTATTATAATCAACACATTTTTATTCTAAATATTCCCGGACGGGAGTCCGTGTGATTTCTACCAATGTAACCTTCATAAGTCAGTTTCGGTTCGTCGCGTATATGGTTTACTTACGTTACACCGAACAAAATTACTTAGATATCACATTTCAGGAATACTAGTGACTTTGAGTAATGAGTAAAGGACCTTACCTTCTGTGGGGTGCGGCTTTAATTGAAAATGTACAAATGTGTCTATATTTGATGACTGAGGTTTATAGTACTAAATATTCTTATTACATATTTATGCTTTCCATTATAATATGAATGATAGAGTTTAAGCATATATTATGTAAGATGTGTGATGGAAATTCGACGAACTATCACGTATGTATCTAGTATTCATTTTACATGGTTCATGTTACACAAAACTTAATTGTCTTCTTTGCTACAAATATTTCATAAATTTCTATTAGCTATTTACTGTAGCTTTGCTCGTGCGAATAATGATAAAAAAGTGTGTAATCTAAATCCCGTGTGTTAATCCAGTATAAGTCCATCTTTAGAAACAAATTTTATTCAAATCTGTTTAGCTGTTAAAGGGTTAGAAATTAATAATTATGGAAAGAATTTTTATCTAAAATATAAAAAAAAATATCTTAAAGTTTATACCATTTATAAAATCTGGACTGGAAGTCTAACTCAAATCCAACAGGTTTAATACGAATATATCTATTATTAACATTCGGTAGCTGCAATCTGTTTACAGATATTTTAACACAAAGATATCACGTCGATCTTAATAGCCTATTACAGTTCGAAAAAGGCCGTCTTATTAGCTCCATAATAAAAGCAACGAGCTAGTGTAATCGCGAAGTCCAATCGTGTTACGTAAATATACTGAAGTCTGGGAAAAAAAACCTCATTGCGAACTGTTATTAGGATAGAGTTGATTAATAGATGCTGACAACGTTTTATATTGACTTGAGAAACACAATTGTTTCAGAATATACATATAATTTGTTGATAATTTTGTTATATTTAGAAATATTCTAAGATAGTAGATAAATTGGGATTCATTGTTAGGATTAACTATCAATTTGACGTACTTATATCTACATGTATAGAATAATAAATGTTTATTGTGAGCTGTACATTATAATAATTCTTAAGATGTTTATTACGTCTTAAAGGAAACTTACACAGTCTATCCATCATCACCCCATACATCAAGCATACAATACAATTACCTACATAATATATATATATATATATATATATATATATATTTGTGTGTATTGTATATATATTAATAATAATAATAGAATGTTATTAGTGAGAATTCGAAAAAAAAACGGCAACACATGGAGGCTTTATGGAACATACGGCGTAGGTATGCGCGATTACTCAATTATTATTTTTTACCGATTTTAAAACAGAAGGTTATCCATTAATCTTCGTATGTTTTTGTTTTAATGTCTATTGAACTGAAGGATGTGTTCGTACGTAATGTAATCGGTCAAAGTCGCAGCTGACGGTATTATATAGGTAGGCATACATTAGTTTTTGTTATTTTATTATTAACATACTAGCTCTTTAACCAGTGCGTGTTGCCAGTGATGACTTATGGAACCGAATCGTGGTCCTACACGATTGCCGTATGCAAAAGCTACAAGTTACCCAGCGGGCTATGGAGAGGGCTATGCTCGGAGTCTCTTAGCGTGATAGAATCCGAAACGAATACATGCGAAAAAAAAAAAAACAAAATGAACGACACAGCCTCAAGGATAAGCAAGCTGAAGTGGCAATAGACTGGTCACATAACTCGAAGAGCCGACAACCGATGAGGAAGAAAGATTCTTGAGTGGCGACCGCGTATGGGTTAACGCAGTCTAGTACGACCCCTTACTAGATGGAGTGATGACCTGAAATTCATTGCAGGGAGTCAGTGGATGCAGGTGGCTCAGGACCGTTCATTATGGCAGTCTATGGGGGAGGCTTATGTCCAGCAGTGAACGAATAATGGCTAAAATGAATGATGAATGAATGAATACTAGCTCTTTTTGCGATTTCACTTACGTAATCCGGTCATATTTGTTAGCCGGGATAAAAACCCTATAATACTATGTTATACTGTACTATGATAGATTTTTTTTATATTATTATATCAGCTGTTAACTGCTGTATATAGCAGTTACTAGCAGCATATAATTAATTAAATATTACAGAACAATTTAAAAATATCGACTTTCATAGATAAATATGTAAATATAGAGATTTTAAATGAAAGAAAATATTGAATGTTTGAATAAAAAAAAATCTATGACTATTTGGCAAACAAGCTGACGGCCCACCTGATGGGAAGTGGTAACTGTCGCCTACAGACATGAGCAGTACCATTGACATAACAGAGTTATTTAGAGTTGTTTCGCCCATCGTTCTGTAAATTCACTGCCACATCCCACCTTTCAAACCGAAACACAGCCATGCAAACACAAATGCTTCACGGTTGAAACACGAATGGGACAGAGGTGGCCAAGCAAACGACCTTTGTACAAAGTCTCCCTTTGGTAACTATATTTAATCAATTATAATATTTTCCCTACAATACGTTTCCAGTAAATAATCTGATAATATAAAAAAGGCAAATTTGAGCGATGGCAACCCTACCCGTTCCGGTACACCGACTACAATTCTGATTAAAATATAGACACGTAAGCACATATGCGGTATACATACACAATTACGGGTTCAGTAACAGATGGTGAAGTAACTAACCGTGAATGCGTCACGTAGGAACCCATTACTAGATTTTCGCCTCTAATATAATAGAAAATGAGGGAACAGCGAGCGAAACGGATATGACAAATTATGAGTGTTTTCAGCGTGGTTAAGCAAAGGGCCTGTAATCTTGACAATGGTGCGCAAGTTATTACTTTCAACCGACTTCGTATTATGGAAGGTTCGGGAAGCATATTTTATTATCTAATTGTAAAGTTGTTATGATAACGGAGTCAAATTACCGACATCAAAAAGGAAGTAAACAATATGTTTACTTTTTTTGGGAATTTATTGGATTTTTTACACGTTGTTATTTTAGTTCGTTAAACTGAAACATTTTAGCATTGTCTTTGGAAAACTTGATCACGTATTTAGGATTTTTAAGTCTTATATATTTGATTAGAGGTGCAGGTTTAATTTTGAGTTAGGACTATATAGAAAATGAACTTAATTAAATGGGATTGTGTCTGGGTGTTATTGGGATATGCCTTTAGACATACGCTGTTTTGTTTCTTGTGACATAGAATTGAATATCAAAGAGTTTTTTTTATAAACAGGTTATACAGTTCTCTTAGTATTTTTTTAAACTCAGATTTAGTTCATATAAAGGGCCTTCAAAAGTTAAAGAAAGTTTCATTAGATCGAAGTGCAGCCATAATTAGTAAGTTAGAATTTTAAATATCGACATTTTATAAAAAAAGTATAAGATAAACTTAATTAAATAAAACAAATTCCCTGATTTGTCTGCGTCTTACGTCATTAATAATTAGATCTCATTAAGCTGCTTGAAATTGTCTGTATTGTACCCCTTTTCTGAACAAATAAATTGGCATAATATCCCCAGTAGATACTTGGAATTATTTCTTCTATCCTGATAAATGCACTGAGCTTAGTGAAGCTTTTGTAATTGCAGATGCTAAATATGAATTTGGAGTTTTGCGTTTGCATTCATAGAAAATGATAAATTATTGATATCAGTATCAAAGGACAAACATATACTTATTTTACCATACCTTATATATTAAATTTATCATGGCATTTAAAAAGCTGTTGTCGCTGAATTTTTTATATTTTTTGGTATATTTTATGTATAGTAAACAAGTTGACGGCCTGATGGTGTGTGGTTTTTTGGTATATACTCATAGATATAAACATCATTTTAGACAGAATTCACAGTCATAGCTGTGTGTTGCCATTCTGATGACTTAGTGTTGCCTCTGGACTTACAGGACCCAGAGGCAACACTTAGCCATCAGTTTTCATAACATGTTTCATCCTTCAAAATAGCTGTGCTTATGACAATCATGCAAGCACAGCAGCTTAATTGCTTATTATAATAATAGGATAGAGATATGCATGCACGATTTTGGTGTACAATCACATCCCACCGACACACCGTTAGGTACTTTAATAATACGCAATTCTACTATTTTGTCTAGGTGTACTACTCGGGTAAATGAGAAATAATTGCATGGTTACACAACTGACGAATCAAAACACTAGTTTGTAGTTTCAACAATGTGTACAAGGTTATTTAGCTGAGGAATCCTTACTAATCACTGAAATCTTTAAATAAAGATTACATTATCATGCCGTCATAAAAGGTCAGCAACACATCTGTTGAGGGTGCTCGTGGAGGGTAATGGTCACTCATCAAATGAAGCGCTTGTCCGTTTGCCCTGGTTTTCAAAAAAGGTCGGAGATGCGACTCGATACCCACTATGTTATAGACGGAAACCACTTGCCATAACGCGAACAATATTCAGCATATTTTTTGTTGTTTTTTGTTTTTGTATAAAAATGTATGGGCGTGAGTGTATTTTATTATGTTATTGTATATGTTAGATTGAAATCAGGGTTTATGGGATAATATTTTGTACACGTGTAGTGTACGGTATCGCATGTAAGGAAAAGTTGTTAAATGAGATATAGACGTATAAGTATGGCCGACTATAAAAAACGCGCGTGCCAATTTTCGTTTTACGTTATGAATTTCAATTTTGTGAATATTCTCTATTTTTATAGCCATTTTTGCGTTTACCTGAGTAAATCCTGGCTATTCATTTATAGAATTTGTATCAGCGTTAAATTAAACATTTTACGTCACGTTCATAGATCAATAAAAGTGCAGTAAAATGGAAAATAATTTTCCTTAAAAGGATAATATTTAATATTAGCTTTTACTTGCGACTTTGTCTGCGTGAACGGGCTATGTTTATTAACCGATATATAACATAGCATATGTTCTTCTTCATTTTATATAGTACGCGTATATTAAATTTCATAATAAAATGGTTAAGCCGATAAGGTGTTATAAGGCAATAAACAAACACACATTCACATTTATAATATTAGTAAGGATAAATTCAGTATATAATCTGTCTGTAATAGAACATTGCCTTTAAACAAAATGACGGCATTTGCCACATCTAATTCTTATATGTTTGATTAAACATGGGTTACTTTTACTACAGCGGTAACAACCGATAAATGCTTCTATCTCATCGAGAATTACAATAGTAAGCAAATGTATTTATTGTTTTATTATTTACAATTACCGAGTGTCTCTAAGACATAAAAATTTCATAAATATGCTCACTGCAATACTATTCATTGTATGTCACCATCCTTTGTTTTTTGGTTAGTGTCTCATAGTACAGTTACGATTAAAATTGTACCACAGATACAACTTTGATTATGTTAATTAAAGCTGTATTTAAATTTGAACTGGTATTTTTGCTTTTCATGTCAGAAAGTATTTTTTTACGAGCAGGAACATATAGGGTATAGTAATAAAATTGTATCTGTTGCTGGCAATTTGGCCAGCCAGCTTTTTTTATATATTTGTATTTTTCTATTTTGATGTATGTTTTTTTTTGTCACTTTTTATCAGTTCAAATATAGTTTTTCGTAACATTGGTTATTATGATTCTCCAGTCGCATTACCTTCTCTACTCCGTATCTCTTAGGTTATCAACGTTTTCGATTTGAAAAGTGGGATCATTATCATCATATAAGCTGTTACCTGTTCACTGCTGGACATTGGACTTAAAGGGTTTTGCCAGTAGTTGTTACGTATGGCAGGCAAGTTGGCAACCACAGTTAGGCTTTGGTGATGTTTTAAGATGGAAGCTGCTGCCCATTTTTCGACAATTAAGTTCCTTTAGTATTCCCTTACGACACCCATGGGAAAGGAAGGGTTGGCCCTTTCTGTGCCAGGACCACATTAAAGGTAATGAAATAACAAGGTACAGAATAACACTTTAGTTCATGGGAATGGCAACGTATGAAGAGTATTACAGATGATACAGTATACTCTGTTACGTCCATAGTACTGTTCATGTCTAAAGGCGACGGTTATCGCTTTTTATCAGGTAGGCCGTCAGCTTGTTTGCTATTATAAGTTGCATAAAAAATGTTCTCGTAAGTCTAGACATACGAGTACTCTAGTAGGTAATGTTGTCTAAGTAACAACATGTTTTTTCCACAACCCCGCTGAAAGTTTGGCGGATCGATAACACATTACAAGTCCACATGAGGAAACGGCGAACATAAGTTACTACGCATATAAATTTTTATATAGTCATAACAACACTAATAGCCCGCAATTGGGCATGGGTATCTTCTCAAAAGAGGAAGATATTGGCTTATTACATTTACTAAATTGATCAGGCTGTTTGGAATAACATTCTTTTTTCGACTTATTTTGCCAGTAGTTGACATATTGTGTTTCCACGAAATTTTAAAAATGATAGGAAGAATTTGTGTCGCTAAATAAAAAACTGCGTTTTCGATCTTAGCAAAATTGACGAAGACGACGATATCGCAATTATCTGTGAATTCTCGAAAACAATTGAAGAAATTTCAATATTTCTGACTGACTTTCTGATTTAAAAATGCTTAACCTACGAACTGGTATATTATTCATACAACAATAAGTTCATTAAGCTATCACGAGAAATGTATGCCTATGCAACGTATTCTTTAATTCACGTCTTAGTTCGTAGGAAGAGTACTTGTAATCAATTAGAAACTTTAAAAATTCTTATTATTATATTAAATTTATTTTAAAAATTGTCAGATAAATGCGATATTGGCATACTTAATTATGAACGCTATTGAGGCATTAATAGACGATGTGATATTTATACATAGATGTAAGTCATCTATTATATATTCTATATTGACATTCTTTTAATTTAAAATAAAGATTTACGTATCTATAAGTACGTTTTCTTTCGCAATAACTAGGTTTTGCTCCACAAAAAACGGCAACTTCAATTGCCACAAAATAATATGGAAATAAATCTTATCGATTTTAAAGATATTATTCCAAATTAAACCAGAATTACAACGTAACTCGGTATGCTAAAAACAAATAATAAAATTGAGAACCTTCTACTTTTAAAAGTCGCTGAAAAAGGGTGTAACGCGTAAAAACGCTCATTATACCGAGGTACATAATGTAATCTAGTTTAAAGCGCGGATTATGGCGTCGTTATTCCGTTACAGGATTGAGGGATTCTGCCTAACGAGCTTTGGATAAATAGACATGTGCTCATAACGCGTGCATTTCTGAAGTTCATATTACTGTTAATATATTGGGCAAAGTTATTACATAGTTTGGTAACTTTATGGAACTTGCGTTATGTCATCTGAAGCGGTTGACTGCTCCTCATTCGAGGATGCGGTTAACGAGCTGTAACTTTCATCTGATTTAGAAATTATTTATTTTACACTTTATTGCACAATTTATAAAATAGTAATAACAGTTAATGAGAAGTGATACAAAAGGCTGCCTTATCGCTAAGCAATCTCTTCCAGACAACCTTTGAACATTAAAAAAAGGCAAAGGGTAGGTGGCGCACTATTATACATATACTAATATGTACAAACATATATATATATATATATATATATATATATAACAAATAAATAATATTAATAGCACACATACAACAGGAGAGAATAAAAGTGAAAGACGAAGAGAGGACACGAGAAAATAGTACTTAAAGGGAGAGATAGCAAGACATAACAGAGGTTTTGAAGCTAGCGAGAGATTGAGATTAATTGATTATAACATTGATTGAATTCAGTACTATGGAGTTATAAAAGGAATTTAGTTTTGAGAGTTTGTGGCTTTTGTATATCTGTGCTATTTAGAATTATTTTGTTTTCCCTACCATTAGTATGTGTGTGACTGCCAATACTTGAAGATTGACCACCGCTATTAATACCAAAAGTTCCACCACCTTCCACATCAGCCATTAATCTCCAACTGCTATTTTGTTCACGCACGTTTTCGACACGTGTTTCACTTGTGAACGAGGCATCTTCAGGCAAATTATTAAATCGCTGATCGAAGCCTAGTGTTAACCGTTCGGCATCCAAATTGCGAATATTGTAATATGTTATTTTATATAGTAATGTGGTATTTTAGTCGTTTATGAATAAAAAATGGATTGATCGAGATGTTTTTAGATATCCTTACTAATAATATAAATGTGATAGTGAGTTTATTTGTTCGTTACTTTATAGCGCCTTAACGGCTTAACCGGTCACTATGAAATTTGGTATACACGTTCTATATGAGATGAAGAAGCATATATGCTACTTTTTATCCTGGTCAGTAAGCATATCCCAGCCATGCGGATAAAGTCAGTGGTAAAAGCTAGTATTAAATAAAAATCAGACAGAAAATATTCATTTAGAATTAAAACCAGAACATTGACTCTGTGTTAAATTGGTTTCTATATCTAAGCATATATAGAGATTCCCATATTTGAGATGATTAAGATCGTGTGATAACTAAATTATCAGACTTAGGGATGCATTAAAAGTAATATTTAAAGAGTTATCAATTCCTGAAACAATCTGAAGAAAAGTCATTTGCATTAGGACATGGCTAGAAAAATATAACTTAATTTTTTCAATAACAAACAAGTATGTATGTAATGAAATAGAGGGGAAACAAGTTTGTATATGTATTTTTTTATACTAGTATGGTGGCAAACAAGTATACGACCCATCTGATGGTAAACGGTTACCATAGCATATTGATGTCATTTAAGAAACCTTATTACGCCCTTAATGAAGGACTTTATACTGCAATCCTTACCTAGAACTGCAATCATTATCTAAAACTTCGGTAGAAAGTTTATTTTACAACCTGAATGTTCACCGGAGGAGACTTCTCTGAAATTGTACTGTGCATGACCACTCTGATTCCATGGTATCAGAATGAATCACAATTAAAAAATACTGTAGGTAACAATAAACTCTGTTTTACTACATATAATATAATATATTTTTCTCTTATATTGTATTATTGGTTTTTTCGCAATGAACTGTACAATACTCTACCAAAAATAATATCCCCTTGTATGTATTTAACGCGTTCTTCATTGCTCTTTTTTTTAGTGAATTGAACGTTATAAATTAATTAGTATATATTAATTATAGCGGAAATATTGCAATGAGAATACCTTGGAGTCTTTTCTTTGATATTGACAGAGACTTACCGTCCCTTACCAAGAAAGCCAAAAGAATATTTAATAAAAAATCTGCTTATTATGTACTATATATAAATTAAAAAGATCAAACAATTTTTTTTAATGTTTGTCCTTCTATTCAATCTCATTCATCTTCAACGATTTATTTCTTTGAACCATTGAAAACCATAACTCATGTTGTATTCATCTTTATTCTATTCAAATACCTTATAATTGCCATTCAAAGGTCAGTTACGCTCTCATTAGTTTTGGTTGAATGCATAAAATGAAGTATGGTTGACGTTTGTTAAAGGATATTAAAAAAAGAAAAATATTGTTTAAAACTATGGCTATTTATTGCACTGAATCATTAAGTGTGACAAACGATTATTAAAGTATTTTGTATAAGAAACTTAGAAAAAGGATATGGTTTATCCGACAGAAAGCGGTAACTATCACTCTTAGACACATCATAATATCAGCCATTAACTGTCCACTGCTGAACATAGGCTTCCCCCATAAAAGCGGGTTTTGCCAGTAGTTGCCCCGTTTGTCAGACGGGTTGGCAACTGCAGTTAGACTTTAGTGATGTTTTAAGAAGGACGCTGCTGTTCATCCCGTGACTATTTAGTTCCCTTAGTCGTTTAAGTCGTTAAGATACTCACAGAAAAGGAAAGGTTGTCTCATTTGCCGGAACCACACTGCTGTATATTTACCTTTGTATATATGTATATGTAATAGATATACATATAGCGTTGTTTGTAGTAAATTCATCACGAGAAGCTAACTAAGCTGAGTAATCTGTTGTCCTTGGTATCATAACTAGTTTAACCATAAATACTGTTACATAAAAACTTTTCTTTTTCAACTTTTTATTATTTTGAATTTGGAACACGTTTATGGCTGGACCAGGTATATATAGAGGTAAATAAATTTTTACAGACCAACGTGTGCCAGGTATTGCTAGTTCAATTTACAATGGTAAAGATTACGATTAAGTTCACTCGTGACTACGGTATTGTAAAAAGACATCTGATTGCATTCTATTTTCTGCGACCCATCCAGTGTGGTGCAATTATTGTGATCTTAATGTAGCCGTAGATTACATATTGACGGTATAACGGTATTGTGAAAATGATCAGTGATTGTTGTATTATTGTTCTTTGTTATTACTTTGTTCTGTGTATAATAACATATAATAACACATTAGTGTTTGCAACTAGGCCAAGATATCATCATTTTAAGAACCATAAAATGGATAAATGCTATTTGGCATAACAATTTAAGGCTTTTTATACCTAAATAACTGTATATCCTGGTAAATATGTCACGATGGTCCAACTAACTAAATCCAAATATCAATCATATTATATCATTGAAACATGTATTACTCGTAGTTCGTAGACTATAACACTTATACTGAAAGGTTAGTGAATAATTCTAAATGATATATTATAATGCTATATCATATACAACATAATTATACGTATTATTATCTACAGGACCATAAAAATATTTTACGACCACAGAATCTCACTTTCTTTATGAAATTTTTATCACCTGGTTGATGGTTATGATGCCTCGCATGCAAACAGATAACTAGAAAACCTTTCAAATGTCGAGGAATATTTCGTAAAATTCAAAGAATAAATTTTATAATTAAAGTCAGATAACGAATCATACTATTCAGATCTATCTTTGAATCTAAAATCCTAGTGGATTAAACTTTTATACACTGAAAATTAAAAAAATAATTAAGCATAATGATAGCAAAATTGATTAAGTGGCATTGTAAAAATCTTTGTATATATAATATACGGGAGAAGAGTAAATAATAGGGAAAAAGAAGCGAGACATGTAGTAGTCATTAGAGAGCATTACTATAGTAAAATCTTTAAAAGATATGCAATGTTAAAAAAATATTTATGTCTAAATATAAATTATAACTAGAACAAAGAAAGCTCCCCGATGAGGTGAAATGATAAACTGTATTGTTGTTACAGACAATACACCCAATTTTGTGGACTTTTGCAAATATGAAAATTACATGAGCACAGATGTTACGAACGGTGAAACCCTCGATACTTCGGGAGTCTTGAGGGGAGAGAACCCAATGAAGCTGTAATAGGCAATCTACATTTTATACCATTCCGTCGGTCTGCGAACGCGTCCCTGCTGGCACCTTTTTCTTTATATTGAATAATAACTTTGTTATGTAACTATTAAGGTAAAATGATTACAATATTTTCAAAGTAATATCTGCACATTATCACTATGTTTTACTGTGATTTATTTCAATGAGAAAATTTTGCTAGTAGAATAGAACAGATATACATGTTGTGTACTATGTTCGCGAAAATTAAGATATAAAGTATCCTATTTGTTAAAAACCTTCTCGTGTACTAAATTTCATTCAAATCCATTGAAGAGTTTTGAAGCGAAAGAGTAACAAAGATTCATTGACCCATCATCATCACTTTCAGATTTATAATATTAATGGAATTAACGTCTATATTCATTAAGCTAAACGTTTAGGACATATACCAAACTATTATAATTTTGTTAGACTACTACGGTGGCAATTAAGCATACGGCCCGTCTGATGGTAAACGGGGTTACCGTAGCCTATAGATGCCTGTAAATATGTGGCATGTTTTTATAACTAGCAAAACGTTGGAAAAGGCAATGTATGTAAATAGGTGACGTTTAAGAAAAATCTTTATAAGGGGATTTAACAAGATGAATAAAAGCCAAAAAATAATATTTATTTGAATTATTGTCTGTTTGTATGTCTGTACTTCGATATATATATATTTGTTCCGGCATTACGTAAAAACTAGTGAACCAAATTGAACGTGTTTTTTACAGTATTATAATATAAGGTCTTACTTCAAATCTGATGTATTTTATCTTGATATGTACTTTATTGAGAAATGGGTACCTACCTCTAAAATATGAGCATTCGAAGTAAAAGGCAAAGATGAGTATAATATTAGTTGAAAATATTGAATTCATAATGGTAAAATAGTGATTAAGTTAAACTAAGTAGCAATAATTAACAAAGTTAAGGATTTAGCTAAGTCGCAGATAGCAACCAGTTGGCTTTCTGTTCCAGTGATGCAAATTTATGTAAATCACTTTGAGTATTCTAAAAGGTTGTTGGTACAATTAGCCGTTTCTGTATAAGCTGATAAGCGACATATTGAGAAATATTGCTAAATATTACCTTTATTAATATTATAAATATAAAAGTGAGTTCGTTTATTTATTTGTTATCTCTTAGCGGTTTGACGGCTGAACCAAACATCATACCATATGACAGTATTTGTGATGGGCAAGCACAAAGGCTATTTTTTGTCTCAATCAATCAATATCTTAAGTTTATTTCGAATTAAATCGCAGACAGTAAAAAAACTTAGTAGTAAAAAATAAAATAAACATATTCACGACTGTAAATTCCTATGAAGGGGTCAGAGGTATTTTTTTTATTATTGCTGTTGTGGTGAACTTAATACACACCTTGCCTTCTTTTAGCTGAACATATTTGAATTCACCATGGCAATGAGCAAGTCTACTGCCGTCACATGACATCAAATAGGTACAATCTAAATGTCTATTTCTTTCCAAATTTGTATTATTTAATAAAAAAAAATTAATGATGGTGCAATGAATTGCAAAAAACACTAAACATACCAATGAAAAAGGGAAAAAAGTTTTAATTCCCCGATTAGATAGTCGATTGCGATAAAACTCGAATAATTGGTAGATTATTTAGTTTTACGTTAACGTGTATTCGAAAATTACAGGATAGATATAAAGTTTTAATTTTATGAGCACGTGTTGAAATTGTAAAGTGGAAACATCCAATTTGAAGTGTAATTTTGCTTTACATAATTCAAATAGGTACATCAACTTTTAACGCTGATTACAAATGTTTCCCTACCGTGATCCTATGTTCCAAAGTAACTCATGTAGTGCTGCAGTAAAGATACAATGTAAACGACAAATTCTAAAATTAAAATTGTTAAAATTTTAAATTGCTATGATGATTTTTATATTTTCTTATTATTGTAAGTTTACATTATTCTTTCCCCATAAACTTATGCATTCTATTGCGATACAGTCATAAAATAGTCATAAAATAATATTCAAACTAAATACAAAAAGGAAAATGTTCAACTCCTGAGTTTTAAGGGCCGACCTATTTTTTTACAATTAATAAGATTTATTCTCGTTTTAATTCTATATTCATTTTGTTCGATCAATAAAACCGTTTTATGCTGTTTTGTGAAGAAACATTTTAAATTGCTAATTACATATTCGAGAAACAAATTTTATTGTAAATTATTCCTAAACTACTGCAATCTATGTAGATATAAGACTATATTTAGAACTTCTTTAAAAGGATGAGAAAATACTAGGAGGAAACATCAGTAAATCAAATCTAGTAGTGGCGCAACGGACCTGCCAATACTAGTCGCTCGAGGATCCCAGAAGCCAATTACGTTCCGTGGCTCGAATAAGATGTATTTTCGTCAGTGACGTGCACTGACATATATTGTTACTTTGTACTTCCACTTTAGCCCATAATAGAGAGGCATTGTTGCGTATATCGGCTGTGAGTTGACCAATTGCTTCTTTCGCTTACATCCCTCGATTGTTATCATTTTAGGCGACTCCCAAAAAGACGGAGTCTGTCAATTCGTTCGTATTTTTGTTGAGTATGTTACGCGACATATTCGTCAATTATGTGCAGATTTTGGTCATTCCTTTTCCAATTGATATGATGATGGGCATAGTATCGTATTTATCCCGATAATTGAATATTGTTTTTTCTTAAGTTTTAAGTTTTATATTGTTTTTTTTTTTAGCAAAATCTTCTTATTATAAATTTTACCAGGTATACACAGCTGTAAAAGTGTAATGGCTATTTTATAATTTGCTTTCAGTAAATTTTTCTTTTTCAATGATAAATTAAATGCACAAACAAAATTTTAATTGGTTTCTTGTTCATTAATGTGTCATGAAGCAACTACATATATTGTTAAAAATCAAGTATTTTCAGATTGAATTCTGTATGATTTATTTGCATATGTATTTATTTACATAATCTTATTTATTTATGTTCAAAAGTAACGGATACGTAGATATAGTACGATCTAATGACCCTTTGGTAGTGTACTGGTTAGTATGTTAACAGTAAGATGAAAACTTTTCGATTTATGAGCTACTACCATCCTGCTTATGTACTACTATGAAAATTAGTCCGAAATGTTAGGGGTTGAAATAAAAATTCGTTAACGACGTAAAATCATGACAAAAATACTTGGACACCTCGAAGTAGTATTTATAACAAAAAAATGTCACTCTCCATTCTAAACTAGTCTGATTTCACTACGAACATATCTTATGTGTGTACGAAATTTGGGTCCGAAACTTCGTAATTACGTTTCACTACACCCCTTGGTCACGGGTCGGCAGGTGACACACACACACACTGGTGACATCATAAAGATATAATAATGGTAAATGCCATGTTTAGGACTGCGTCACTTCGAACACAAAACGTTTGCAAAACATCTAAATGGATGTCACACAAATGTTATTTTTGTTCGAAATTCAAATAAATTTTTATTTTAAAATTTTTATATTGTTGTAATTTGTAAACTAGCTAAGTATTTTATGCTATCTATATTTTGGGCATAGGCAATATTATAAAAAACTATCTCCCTTATTCATAAAAAGTAAGTAATCTGCAAACCTGTTTTAACTATTAGTGTTAGAGAAAATTTAGCTTAAATAGGTTGATTGGATGTTTAGCATTTTTATGAATAAACGAATAAGATATTCTTATAAATAAGAAATAAATATATTAATTTTATTTTTTGATATCTCTAGATGGTTGCATGAATTTCTTTTCCAGTTTCATTAATATAAGGACAGTGATTATTTGCTCTGTAGTGTCACTTAGAAAAAGTGTGAAGTTTATTACTTAGTAAATATGTAAATATGACATACAATCAGATTTGAAAAACTAATAAAATGAACCATTTCTAAAATTAAGGCACAAATTTCGTATATGGGTATTTCATTAGTAAGAAAGAAGGTTTCCAATAAAGTTTCTATTGGAATTAAGAAAATCGAAGTGATTTTATTTTAATTTGAAGCAATAACGTCGGACCGGTGTGTTGCGGTTGCTGAGTCTTTTCATTTCCTTTATTAGTATTGAGTCTCTCTGTTCATTGTTCTTTGAGAGATTTTATTTTAATTAAGCGATTAATTTGTAGCATTAAAAAAGTTGGTGGTTAATTTTTACTGACTGAATAAAGTTGATAATTTTAAATTCATCTGTAATATGTATGTTGATTTGTTTTCCATATTGACTTATTGCTTTGAATCAATATATAAAAATATGGTCACGACTATAATTCCAAATTAGGTGATAAGATAAATTCTGATTAATACTCTTAGATAATGATAGTACTCTTAGATCTTAATACTCATAGATATTGAATAGTATAATTTTAGGGTCAAAATAATACGCTTTAATAATACGCTTATAACTGAATAAATAAATCAAATTTTAGGTGCGAGGTTACAGCAAAAAAAAAAAAATTTTAAGCACGTATGTTGCGTATTCATAGATTGCGTGCAAAATTGTAGGAAAAACTGATAAGAATCTCAAGGTAACAGACATATTGAAATTCTGTACACACTGGTTGAAATATTTTGGGGTTCTTTTTTTGTTACACTTTTATATTTTATATAATTGTATTTTGGATGAATGCATTATTTTTTATTTCAAAAATAACATTAGGCGCCTTCCTAAACAATCCTGCCTTAGCAATAAATCTAGTAATTCTTAGTAATATGTCTATTATTTAGTTTTAAGTTATATAAGAGTATTTATATTAGGGTGTGAGTAATAATCAAGATTTATAGTTAAAAATTAATAAATATTATTATAGTAAAAAAACAAGTAAATATCATGAAAGATTTTAGGCATTTTTACTTTAAGATCGTGGCTCATTTGAAACAAGGTCCATGAAGAATCGTAGTTATTATTTAAAAAAAAATGGTTTTATTCTAACAATAGGTTTGTGTTTTTTTTTAAATCAGCTGAAAATATTATTTTGTGAAGTTATTTAAATTTTTTTTTATTTAAATAACACGTTTAAATGGCTAAATGAAATTGAATAAAATATACATACTATAGATTTACGTATAATGCTATTTACTTTACTTAATGTGAGTAAAATCGCAAGTAAAATATAAACATACGGAATACTTGTTTAAGCTGAACTACATTGTAAATTTCTTGTTTTAATGATCCTCATAATGAATAATTCCTATTCATTAAGTTGTATTGTAAATTCGAATCGAATACTGACCGTCGAGACAAAGTATTGTAGGCTTGTCACATTATTCAATAAACATGTGAAACAAAATATATTTCTATATAAATGTAGAGGACATTTATGTACTTGTATTATATTTTGAAAGTATTATGAATGTAGTTTGAATTACTTGTGAGTAAATTAACGTAACTAAAATGATTATGATTATTATATTATATTAAAAACTCGATCGAGATTTAAGCAGAAACATGAATGGGACAGAGGGGTCCAAGTAAACGCAACGCAAAACGTAAAACTTAATAATATTCGTATAGACAAAGATATAGTATTTTTTTTTGATGGGTGAAAATGGTATTGTAACCCCGCCTGCGCTAACGGGATACGCTGGCGGAGCAACAGTGAAGGGTGATCGATGAGAATGAAAATAGGCCAGTTAGCCCATCATGAAGAATTCATAAGGAATTAACGATGATAGTTTCCAGGGAGAACCGCGAGAAGGTCGACCTGGCTGGGTATATTGCTAACAATAGGATTCTTAGTACCCATTACTAAAAATCCCTTTCCCTCCAAAGATATAGTATTTCCTTCACAATTAGACTTTAAATACTTATTAATATTATAAATGTGAAAATAAGTTTGTTTGTTATCACTTAGCGCCTTAAGGTTTAAACTATATTATCGTATATATAGTATATATATATATATATATATATATATATATATATATCGTATATATACTATATTATCTGTAGTTCTCAATATAAATTTATCCAATATACTAATGTTGGATAAATCCAAATTGACTACAAAAAAGGAGGTTCTCAATGCTCTTTTTTATGTTTGTTATCTCATAACTCCGTCAGTTGTAAACCGATTTGGTAAATTATTTTTTTATTTGAAAGGATATACTCACAGTATGTTCTTATATAGTCTCATAGAAATTTTATATTTCCAGACACAATTTATAAAATTTTATTATTTCCCGATTATTTAAAAACAGGTTGTGAATGACCAAAATTAACAACTAAAGAACAATAGTGTTATTTAATCTTTTAAGATGGTAATCAATTCAATAAGCCTTTGAACGAAGGATCTACAATATAACCTACCAAAATTAAGTTTGTGTCGACCTCACTATTCCAATAACGAAGTAATCAAGCCTTTAAGTGGTGCTTATCTCCTCGATTGAAATCAGTTTTGAAACAAATGCAAAATACTTCTTTCTTGCATAATAATGTGTAGTGAATTATACAAATAGATCTTAGTGAAATAGCTACGTGTTCGTACGAATATTAATTACATTAATTAAGGTTTTAAACGGTCGCTCGGTTGTAATAATTTCAATTTCATACTTACTTAAATTGTGCTATAAAATTTGCATTCCCAACGTGACTTTATCGTTATGACTTTTATTTTTAATATTATTCTGCATCGTTCTTTTATCGGGTATGATTTTCTTACCTTATAATTAAGTTATTTATTTTGAAAAATGCAACAAAAATCTTGAGTTTTGTTAACATTACAATTCAATAGTTTTGACAATCCTTACTTCCTTACTTATACTACAAATGTGAAAGTGAGTTTGTTGTTTTGTTTGTTGCCTCTTAACGCCTTAGACAATCATTATAAAATTTTATATAATACTTCATGAGATGGAGAATAATATTTAGTTATTAAATTCTATTACACTTAGAGAGTGCAAATGGAGGATTTAACACCATATGGCATTATTTACCAGTCACCCGTAGACAAGAATGGGATAACAGAAAATATAATTGATGGATATATACTTTTTATCCCGGTCAATGAACATTATTTCAGTCATGCGGACGAAATCCCGGGTAAAAGCTAGTAAATTTTATAAGTAAAACTATGACAAGTAAAATTGTATTATATAATTTTATTAATATGGTAAAAAATAGTAGAGATGGTTTTATTTAAAGTGATTTAAGGTAATAATATCAGAATGATATTTTTTACATATATTTAAAAAGTTTAAATTCCTCGAACCTCAAAAACGGGTGAACTTTTTATCAGCTAATTGTCAAATTAGCTGACTTGTTTTTTTACCATTGTTCTATATACTTATGCATATAATGTATCTTGACGTATCTATATTTGAATATTTAATAAATATAATGATTTTTTAGGCACAAAAAAGTTGTAAAAATTATAAAAAATAAATAAATATAGAAGTTATAAAGGAAACACTCATAACTATTTATCACGTAAAATTGTATAAAAAAGTTGACTCACTTTTCTTGAAGCATTTGTATGGAGACACTGTATCTATATAATTTAAGTTAAACAGGTATCAATTTGAATTTACTTGATTGACAATAAAGACTTCACAATTACAATAAGAATTAATAACAATCCTATGCTTACAATTGGTATCAAGTTCTTACGTCTGAGCAGAGCTCTGTTATGTCCATGGTACTGTTCATGTCTATAGGCGACGGTTACCAATTTCCATCAGGTGGGCCGTCAGCTTGTTTGCCATTCTAAGTTGTATAAAAAAAAAAAAGGATTGCTTTTCCTTTGCGTGTTCTACTAACTGTGGGCTGGTATTGTGTGGTATTAATGCCTGTGCCCATCTACATGCCCTATCTATCTATATGCATCTATCGATATCCAATTTATTCTTACCTTAAGGTATACCTTAGAATCTAAATGGTCGCGTACAGAGTGGTTTTTTCCTAAGGACACCCGAATAATGAAATAAGCTTCCTGTCGGGATTTTTCCAAGAGGTTCTTCAAAAAGGCGTGAAAAGATTTATTTAGGGTTGGCAAGGCTCACCTAATATTCCTGGTATTTCAGGCATTCTTAGGCTACGTTAACAATATTGTCAAGTTTATATGTATCAACATATAGTATATTACGTCATATTTAATATCATCAATAATTTAATTATACTAGCGTGGCTACATTATTCGCAAGGATGGCCCTAGGATAGAAAATTGTCTTTAACAATAGCTACCAACTGGAACGACATTAAATTTACATACGTGTAAAGCCGCAGTATATTGTTATACTGATTTATAAAGATTATTCCACCAAATCTCAAAAAGGATGTTAAAAAATCTCTTGCTTCACCGACATTGTTAGTGAGGTCACTGTCCATTGTTCCACATTCGACCCCATTCACCGGCTGCGAGATGATGTGAAACATAACACATTATGTAGATTACAAGATATGCAATGCCATTGACCAAATCTAACACTGCATCCGTAGATAGTAGATAAGTAATTTATATAACAATTGAAAAACCCAAATTCAGTTAGTATTCGTAAAACTATACGAATTCTCCACAAGGAACTCGGTTTGAAATATTATTAATTCATGAATAGATACTATAAACGGCGACCACAAATTCTATTATCATATCCGATGTATTGGTATATAATCATCATCTTCTTACCCTTATCCCAATCATTTGTGGTCGGCGTAATATGATTTTATCCATATTACAAAAAGATTTGGTTTTTAGTTTTACGACCGGCCACCTGCCTGACGTCAACCCTTTTTGGGAATGTATTGGTATATATGGTACTATATATATATATGGTATATCAGAAAACTATTAGAATCCAAAATTGTATAATTTAATAATAACATAATAATAATATAATATGTATACATTTTTAAGATATATTAAAAATGTATACATATTATATTTATTATTTCAGCCGTTATCTGTCCACTGTTGGATATAACTCTTTCCCATAAGGGGAGTTTTGTCAGTAGTTGCCATGCTTGGCAGGCGGGTTGGCAACCGCAGTTAGGTTTTTTAAGATATTTTAAGAGGGACCCTGATGCCCATCCGTCGCCTTCCCTTAGTCGCCTTTTATGACACCCGCAGGAAAGGAAGGGGGGCCCATTCTAAGTCAGGGCACACACGGCATACATACATATTATATACCTACTTTATTTATTTATTTTTCATCATATCAAGCGTTAACTGCCCACTGCTGATAATAGATCTATCCCATTACCAGTAGTTGCCACGCTTGGCGTGTGAGTTGGTAACCACAGTTTGGCCTTAGTGACGTTTTAAGAGGGACGCTGATGCCCATCGCTCTACCATTAAGACTGGCAACCGCTTCCTTTCTTTTTTTCATTCTATGCCAAGACCACACGGCAAATATATACTTACAATGTAACATATGTACTCTTAAAGGTCCTACGAGACTGACCCTACAACTTTAACCTATAGTACATTGAATATGACTATTAATTATTATTAAACTTTACTGCAAATGGTGAAGAAAAGATTTTTGAGCAACTTCGTATTAAAAAAAAAGTAGTTACTCAAGATATGATTATAGGTGTCTCAGATGAATTACTGCATGCAATATCTCAGACACTGTGTCACGTACTGTCAACGCAGATTTGCCATATATGTATATTAATTACTAACTTGTAAAGGACCTATCTCTCTAAGAAAGGTTAATTTGAAAGCATCATATAAATAAATATCTATCTAAAACGTTATTACATAGAAGTAAAAAACCTTTTTTTCCTTTATAAACATCGACCTAGTTTCGGATCGGGATGGTACAATTTTATTTGGTTTTTACAGTGCGCCGAGGGCCGACCTTTTACTGTTATCGTTAATGCTCAGGTATTAAAGGTGATAGCTCAATATTTAGTACACATAAACCTTCCGCAAGTAATGCTCGTGCTAACAACGAAACTTATTTTCCAGTCCATGGGCAGAAAGTCGCGTTGTATGCTGTTTATATATAAGTACTATTATTTAGATGCTAGAAAATTTATCTACGTAAAAATATGAGAATTTTACATATTTTATATCTATCTATGGCAGTTCTTATTGCATCTATATTCATTCTCTTCTTCTTCATTTCTTAATATTTCTTGCTATCAGCATCCATTTAGTCTCGACATACTGGTAAATGTTATCAGACTTGGTTAGCTTTAGAGATAAACCTCTTTTAATCGATATCTCAACTTATAATGTTAAAGTTAATGAATATAAGAAATTTCCTCTGTGATATTTTACTCAACTAGGTGTTATTTTCCTCTATGATGATATTAACTTTCAACCGACTTCAAAAAAAGGAGGGTCTGAATTTGGTTGTAGTTTTTTGTATGAGGAAATAAACAAAAAAAATTAGGTCAGTTATAAAATGAATTGGAAAATTCTTTTCCTATCTGAAAGGAAATATAATTATATACTTACAGATGTGTATCGTAGAAATTATTTTAATAAAAAAAATGGTTTAGTTTTAAAATTAAAATAACTGGCAACAAAAAAAAAATACAATTAAAGCGATTTTTTTTTGTAGAACACAATCTTAAATTTTATTTTTCTGTTCAGCACTTTTTTTATGATGTATTAGAGTTGTTCCGAGTATCAGTCTCTCCTTGGTTCAATTGTACTACACAGAAATAGAGATCACTTTTAGCGATAAGAGCGCCCATTGTTACACGACTTCCCAAAAAGGAATGTAATGTTTTTAGGGTTCATGTAATCGTAAGTGAATTTTTTTGTTCAACTATAACTTCTAAACGTTTAAACATATTTAGATATATAGACTATAGTTAGAATCGTTCTAAATGTCGACACTGGATATATTTTGCTAAATAATTCGTTTTAGCAGGGCAAAATGTGTTTTTTTTTAATTTGCGGAGCAAAATGTACTTGTATTCTTTGTGTGAATTATTTCTTGAAATTGTTGTTTTTGCTAAGTTTACAACTGTAATCTTTTAGATGGAACCATAAACAGTATGAGTATATATTAATCTTTCTATATATTTATAGAGAAATAAATACATTTCTGTTAAGATAAAAAGATTTATTTCTCCTTTGAGTAAAAATATGATTCAATTCAAACAAAAAATATTTATCAGGAACCTTCTGATCTCTGCATCATTAATGTAATGTTTGAGAGTAAGGGTAAGGGGAAGAATGAGCGTTCGCTCGTTTATTGTAACTTCACCTTTATGCTTCACTGGGTACCATGTTGTCTTGTCGTTAAAAAATAAGTAACTCTCTCTGTACATAGTAAAAAAGCTTCTGAAACAGATTCTTCTGAATGTGTAAGCAACCTTTACATTATTATTCTGCTTCATTAATGACAAATACTTTTGGTAATACTGTTATATTTGAAAATTTACATTTTCACTTGTTTGTGGTTTTTGAAACTGGAATATTTTATTTGGAAGACAATGGAAATGCTACGGATCAGTTTTGTATGAAAACCGAAATTTCGTGGTAGAGTATTACATTATTTATGCTTGAATTGAATACGATTATGTTGTTGGAAAAATATTGCGTTATATTTTTTATTCATATTATAAATGTGAAAGTGAGTTTGTTTTTTTACCTCAATCTTCATGAAATTTGATGTTTCTATTCGAAGTACTTGGAATAGAGACCAACGTAGGCTACTTTTATCCTGATCAATGTATATATCTCGGTTATGCGGGCAAAGTCAAGGATAAATACTAATTTTATTATAGTAAAATAAAAGATTGTGTCTCACGAACAAAAAAAAAATCTTCTATTGTGACAAAACCAGTTATTTTGGTTTAAAAATTAAACTACTAAACCGATTTTAATAAAATTTCTGTGGGACCAATCTGTAAGTACATCCGTTCAGATAAAAAAAGAGTTTTCCAGATCTATTAACTGAAATTAAGTGTTAATCATGCGCATCTTTCGTTTCATAACTAAACACGTATTTAATAACATCAAGTAAACAATGTAAGTTATTTATGACTGGCGAATACCTGCTACTTCGCTTGCGGTTTATTTTATAGTACGCCAGACAGTTTCTCATAGTTTTACGTAACTAATAAATCTGATATCGTCTACTTTCTATGGACGCAAACAATAGAGATATGCCATAAATCTGCACATACATGAAACATAGCTTAGGTTAGACTATTCTTATCTATTAAATTAAAATGAGACGATAAGATAATTTTAAAAATTGTTGTAATGTGTTTCCGAACGGAATTGTTTACTTGCTCTGACAACAGAGGATGGATCAAGCATGGCTCAGATATAAATCTGATCCATGCTTGATTTTGACTGGAATAAAGTGTATTATAATGTATATATAAAAGTATTATTTATAAAACTATTATAAACCTATATTAATAAAGGATCCAACTGCTTAAAAACTATATTTATAGACCGTACCGTGATGTAGGAAGAGTACAATATACCATCATGTGTGACAATTTTAATCATCGAAGACGAAGCATAACAAACTCATATAAAGTAAAGATAATTAGAATTTTAATTCTACTAGTTTTAACTCATAACTTCGTTCATGTGACTGGAACGGGTTAACGACCGGGATAAAAGATAGTCTATATTCTTCTCTATCCTATAATATGTGCATAGTAAATTTCATAGTTTTTAGAAAAGACTTTTAAGTGTTAAGAGGTAACAAAAAATTAACTCACTTTCATATTTATAATACTAGTATGGACTGAAGACTAATTCCTTCTTCTGAGTACTGCACTCAGCGATTTTCTACTTTCTAAATGTGACTACTCTGCCGTGTATATTACGTACTCTTTTTTCAAACGGACACGTTACGTACCAACTGTAATATACGGAAAATAGTACTCCTATTTTACCCTGAAAAACAAATAGGTACTAACTGTAAAATATGTGTGGCTTAGTTACCAACCCCGAATGGAAAACGCTGCTATTCGAAATATATTGAATACGTGGAAATAACAACCAAATGTCAACGCAGTAGACATACACTTGAGTTAATCGAATTTAGACGGAAGTGTCTTATAATAATCGAGGTTTATTGTCATTATGCAAATTAAGTATAATATAATCGGGTCGAGGTTGCTTGAATTATATTCTTAAGTTGGACAATAAATATATGTAAGGTAATGTTATACCTATAAGGTTATACTTATTATAGTTTGAAATAAATTTTAAGAAAATCATCGACATTGAAGCTTGCGCAAAAAATGGTTTTGTATACAATCGTAAATTTATTATTATTATTATTTCTCACCAAAAACAATTTAAATACATTACTGTACTGACTATATGTTTCTAAAATCATGTTCAAGTTATTTTCTGTTATTTATATTATATGTTATTGTAAGGTATGTTAATGTTTTATTGACTAATAAAATTATGACTTTATCGAAGTCAAAATAATAACCAATAACTCCGGGGATTCGGCAAAAATATCATTCGTAATAAGAGGAAATAGAGTGATAATAACTATGAGATATTAAAACAAAGGAGAAAGTGCGGCTATATATTTTCTTGGTTTCGGCTATTAATGGAATAATTAAATATTGCGTATCGTTCGATACTTACGCGTTATTTGTGTTAATTTTTCTTTATCTTCGTAGCTTGTATTATAGTTATTAGATACTGGGCAACTGATTTTTTTTATAAATACATGCGTATTGGGTATATAAAACGTTAAGACAAATAAACATACTTATAAACATTATTGTTTGTACTGTGTGGGAATCAAATTCGTGACCATTGGAATAAAGCGGTGTGCCGTCAAGGTTGTAAATATAAATTAATATAGTATAGAATAGACGATAAATAAAAAGGAAATAAAGGAAAGGATAAAACTGTTGTCAATATTATTATAATTCTGAGAAAGTATCCTCTTAAAACATCTCCAAAGCCTAACAACTACGAATATTGCAACCAAATGGTGGAGGCTTATGTCCAGCAGTGGACAGTTGAAGGATGATATGATCATGACAATGATAGATATAAGTATGTACATATATATTATTTATCATAATCCTTTTGAAATACGAACGCAAAGGATTCTGTTTTGCCCATAAATATATCATAAGAATTTATTAAATTTCTGATGTATTTATTGAAAACATATTTTTTCTATTTTTCTTTTTAATAAGATCCCACAAAATTTTAATTCTAAAAAAGGGAAACGTGTAAATTCATCAATCAAATAATTATGTTAAAATCTTATAGCAGTATAACAAGTATGTATAAATTGATGGAAATATATTATTTTTTGAACTTTATTCCAAAGCTTTATGCTTACACCTTTCTTTCACGTAATATAATAAATAATAAGGAATTTTCCAGCGACGTTGCTTCAACCTTTTTGGCATTTATTTAGGACGTACAGAAAGGCATTCTTTATTGGACAATATTATTGAATTCCTCGACTGTGCCGACGGCGAGATTGCGTACGGGGGAGGAGAAAACGAATGCTACCACTGTGTAAGTATCTGACAGACGATTTTTACCGTGAACATCAGAAATACCTTATTTATTGATCTGCATAATTCTCTAGAAGAGAATGGGGATTTTTGGTGAGGGTGACGTGATTTGTTCACGTTGACGGTAGATATTTGAAGTAATGTGATATTACGTTCGAAATCCTTGCCTTATCAGTTTTTGAATTACATTTTTGGTGTTGATCACGATGTATGCTGGCAGTTTACTCTAGAATTTTATTGTGCAATCACTATTTATTTACAGACGTTGTTCACAAGAGATATCAAAATTTTTATTTAAAATAATAAAACTAATTATTTTTTTTATAAATATAAAATAGTTTCTAACTCTAATTTTGAATAAAGAATTTCAAAATTAGATTTAGAAATTATTTATTCTAAAAAATGCACTAAGAATATTTCTAGGTTATGTGTTCTACATATTAGATGTTTCCGGCAAAGGTTCTGAGATTAAAAAAATCGAACCGTAATATGAGAGATTATTCATATTATATTTTTTTTTTTTTTTTTTATAAAACTTAGAATGGCAAACAAGCTGACGGCCCACCTGATGGAAAGTGGTAACCGTCGCCTATAGACATGAGCAGTACCATGGACATAACAGAGTATGCTGTTTCGCCCATGATACCCCCCATGCGTTGCCATTCCTGAGGACTCAGGTGTTATTCCTCTGTACCCAGTAAATTCACGCCATATCCCACCCTTCAAACCGAAACACAGTTATGCAAACACAACTGCTTCACGGTTGAAACACGAATGGGACAGAGGTACCCAAGCAATCGACTTTTGTACAAAGTCTCCCTCTGGTGATATATGTGTACTCTTATAAACAAAAATCATTTCGTGTTTAAAACATGGAAATTATTTTTTAAATAATTTTCCACTTCAAGCAGGGGTTTTTGCAAATATGTATGTATAAAATAAAAATATTTAACCAATATGATAGTCTAAGGTCATCATTATCTGAAATTGATCCAAATTATTTCAAACGCTTTTAGCAGTTACTGAAATATAGCGATATGAAAAACAGATGAATAGATAAATGACGTCGCACCGTAAAGGTTCAATTTACCATTTTGCTACGGCGTTCCATAAACATCATTAAGAGAACGTTCCACAGTATCCTCTGATTGATTTCTATTTAACAGGCAGTATTTATGTTTAATACACAAGCATTGAGTTTCCACTTAGTTCTACGCTTGACTGTGGCTCGTTAAATCTACGATGATTCTTGAATTTCTAATAAGAATAATTTATGTGCGAACTGATGTGGCATTTATACAAGGTACATGTGATTTATGAGTACAAAAATTGTTTCATTTATTGACATTTACTCATGATGAGTTTGTAATAGAGTTACTATTAAATTTAAAACATCTTTTATTGATCTAAAAATCAAATAATGTATTGGCGTTTCTATTTACAATAAAGATATTGCCATTTCTTACCTATTAAATTACATTGTAAAATACTTCAGACATAAATGAATCAAAGGTCAATTGTACTCTTAAACATCTCTATTTCTTAGATTAAAACTTTAAAACAATTTATTATTTACATTTATAATTGTTTATTTCATACACAAAATAGTCACAAATCTTTTAGAATCATTAAAAAATGCAAGTGACCATAAACGGCAAACGCTAATGTTTCAATGAGAAATTCTGTTTAAAAGGTACACGGTTGCGACCAAAATTTCTCTAAAGTGCCTTTGTGAAATATTCGACAATTGCTTTATATTTTTTTCCGTGTCGTCTTCTCGCTTTGTATATCCGCCATATTGCAGGGGTTCAACAGCGATATGGAAATAAGAGAGCTACCATGAAACATTCATGAGCACCGTTCGACCGCCCAGAAAAGTCTACGCAATAGATTTTTGACTTTGATATGAATGGTATTAAATATCCTTGATATTCAGTAGTAGATTGTTCTGAGAAGGGGAAAAGTGACTGATTTACAATGTTTGTGTTAGTTAGTGCTTGAACAATAACTATATTTTTTTTAATTATTAGTTAATACAACTTTCTTCCAAGTAATACCGCGTCTACGAGGATTTTTAAATTAAAGTTGCTATAATTGTTAAAAATAGTAAGATTGTAGAATTCAATTATAAAATATTTTATACAAAATACATTCTCAACAATTTTTTTATTATTATTAAATAAATAAATATTGCTAAAGTTAAAAATGATATATATGGATTTTCATATACAACTGAGTGCCGTAGTTTTGTTCTTTGTTAAATACGTCATATCTCCCGTGTTTTGGGGAAAGAATACAAACAGTTTCTAAGCAGGTGTAGTATAAAAGAAATATGTTAAAGGAACTGCGAAATCTATTGCAGTGGACTTATACACATGAAGCATTATGTTATATTGCTTTGTATCGTGACAAACTACATATGTACATATATTGATAGTTGCCTAATAATATTAAATAACAGTTGTTTGCTCTTGAAATTAAAACAAATTAGAACAAAAACATGAAATTATCATAAAATTTGTGAACTAATCGCTTAAGTGAAGAACTACTACTTTTTTATGCAACTTAGAATGGCAAACAAGCTGACGGCCTACTTGATGGAAAGTGGTAACCGTTGCCTAGAGACATAAGCAGTATCATGGACATAACAGAGTATACTGCTTCGCCCATGATACCCTCATGCATTACCATTCCTGAGGACTCAAATGTTATTCTTCTATACCCTGTAAATTCACTGCCATATCCCAACCCTTAAAACCGAAACATAGCTATGTAAACATAACTGCTTCACTGTAGAATCACGAATGGAACCGAGGTGTTCTAGCAAACGGCTTTTGTACAAAGTCACCCTCTTTTTTTTAGATTTTATTCTTATCAGATCACCTGTAGTTAGGTGTATGTATTAACTTTTACATTTAGGCATAGAACTTGTTGTAAACATTTAAATTTTCACATTAGCAGTACCTTCACGCAAACTTAATCCAATATGTTAGTGTTTGAACAAAATGGCCTCTATATTGTAGTTTGTTCGTTACAAAATTTTATTAGTCAACTTAAGTAATATTTCTGTCGGTGGAAAATAAATAGGAAAACCCAAATTAGGGTCGCGGTTTTATAGTTGATAAAACTGTTATTGTAGACATTGCAATAAAAAATGCGTTTTATTTTCGCAATAAAAAACGCAACATTGCGTCTATAAATATTATGGATTTTTTTGACTAAAATTAGAGCATGTAGAGAACCATTCTACGTGATGTTTATACACCTGTTTTATTTGCTCCATTCTCCAATTAAAACATAAATACCAAATTTCCTGACGATTAGTCAAGCTGTTACGGTGACAAAGTTAGTTTGGCATTTATGATATTAGTAAGAACTTTTTATATCTATTATTACAATAGATAGGTATAAACGAATTAGTCTACTTGTTGGAAACTGGTAATCATTATCTATATATTATGAAAGTTAATAACTATTGTACAAAAAGAATAATATAAATTAAAATATTTCATGATAAAAATGTGTAATATATAAAAAAGCATGTAGTTCAAAATATTTAAAATACTACTTAAAATCATATCTTGTAAATTTACAATAACTTAATTTGTAAGTTAATACACCAAAGAGTATAGTAATACTATGTAATTGATATGAAAATAATAATACTTTGTTTCTTTATTTGATCACCTTGAGATCTCTTAATCATTATGAGTGGCTGTCAATCTGTCAATATAATAATTGCCTTATGTATAAAGATATATGATTGAAAAAATTGTGATTGAAAAACCAGTTATAACTGCGTAATAAAAAGAAAAAAAAAAGTTTTTGGTACCTCCTATGTGTGGGCAGATTAGTTTTTAAAGAATATTTTGGTTAAACATAAAAGTTATACCGTGTTTATAATGCCGAATGGATATGTTACAGCAATAGTTTTTTTTTTATTGCACAAAGGTACCAAACAAGCATACAGCCTGTTTAATTGTATTTATTTTATGAACATATGATTTACAAAAGGTATCATCAGCAAGACGATGATTAAATGCGTCATATTCAAGTGACAACTTCTTTATTGCCATTCATATAGAACAAAAAGACACTATCGTTAAAAGCAACATTTTCGCAACAACGCAAACTGAAGGCAGCGAATTTCATTAAGGTGATCGTAGGAATCAAAATAAAATTTGCATAATTATGTTTCATCATCAACATCATAACAGTCGTTATTTGTCCACTGCTGAATATAGGCCTCCTCTCATTAATGGGTCTTTGCCAGAAGTTGCCATGCTTAGCAGGCGTGTTGGCAACCTCAGTTAGGCCTTTGGTGATGTTTTAAAAGAGACGCTGCCGCCCATTCGTTACCCGTTAAGTTTTCTTAGTTGCCTCTTTCGACATCTACGAGAAAGGAAGGGGTGCCCCATTCTATGCTGGGGCCACGTGACTTATTTGATTACTTTTATGTACTTTTACTTATAATATAAAATAAATATTATTTATTAACTTTTGTGTCTCCTTTATCATTATTTCAGTCGTTGATTGTTCACTGCTGAATATAGGCCAGATAATAGTCTATTGCACATGGGGGACATTGATTGATCGACTGCTATAAGGAACGGTTTTGAGCCACCTGCATCCACTGACACCCTACTTAACTAAAATTTATTGAAAATGTTCTTTTCAATAAATAATTTGTTGAAAGATATTCGAAACAAACGTTGTATGTAACTTAGGCTAAGTGATTTTCTTTATTGAATCCTAGAATGTATTTATTTAGATATTTTTATACAAAAAAAACCCTTAATAAGTGTAGATAATAGCTAAAACGTTGTCCGCTTAATAATCCATCAACTTTGTAATACGTAATCACTGTTAATTGACCTGTATAGCACGCTCTGGGAACTCTAAATCGGATAGTTTCACTTTAGAGCCATTACAATCAATTAAAATGGATTCTAGATACTGATCAAGAGATTTAGTTGTACAATATATTATAGATAGATAGATACTCTTTATTGTTTCCTCCAAAATATTACAATAGTAAACTTATTATAAATATAAATAATTACAAGAAATAATCACAATGAGAAAACAATGGGCGACCTTATTATAAACAGTTTGGTGGGAGGCACGATGAAAAATTTTGTTAGTTCTAAATATGGGAGATGTGATACATATAATAATATAAATATTATCCCTACTCATTATATATATATATATATATATATATATATATATATATATATATATATATATATATATATATATATATATATATATATATATATATATATATATATATATATATATATATTATAATTGTGTATATATAGATGTATATTATGCATCTCATCATTAATACACTATTAATAAGTTGATTTAACTTTGGGCTTACTTAATATGATAACTAAGCACGTTAATACATTTATTTTGAAATCATTACACACAATAGTACAATTACGCATGACCCAAATGCAAGCACTTTAGTGCCTTATTTCAGACATTAGCCACTGGGAAAATAATACCGACTGTTTTATTTATATATTACTATGAAATAGACCAGATGTAATGCTATGTTCACTAGAGGACAATTAACGGCTAAAATAATATTGATGAAGATTAATGGAAGTAACTAAGTAAAAAGAAATAAACGTATCCATGTTTGTAAAATATCGATGCCAAATATGAATTTCGTGAAAATATAATAATATAAAATCTATAAATATAAGCCTCTTTTGTATAATGCAGTAATTCTATAATCACCGTTGAAGTGTTTACGAGTATATCTTACTTTTGCCTATATGACGAAGTTTTTTTTAAATGGATCATCTATTTCATCATCAATGGAATAGTCACCTTGCCTACGCTAACGGTATATGCTGGCGGGGCACCAATGACAGATGATAGGTGAGAATGAAAAGGCAGGACAGGTAGCCTATCGTAATGAATTCACTTAGAATAGAATACGATGGTTTCCAGGGGGAACCGTGAAGAGGTCAATTGACAGGGTGTATTGCTAGCAATGGGACTACTAATCCCCATTATTAACAATCCCTTCTCCGGAGTGGATTAGGTTATATAATGTACTTATTGTGTTATAAAAGTATTTGTTTTAAGTTAGTAGTTGTTCTGTGACAGGTGTTTGAGTCTAGTAAGAAACTGAATAGGCCATGTTTGTGTAGTGCCTAATATTTTACTTAATATATTTATTATCTTTGCACTGATATAAAAAATTATAAGATTCTTTCACATTTGTAATATTAGTTGGACATTTCTAATATAATATTAAAAATGTCCAAATTTGTAAAGATATTTAGATGTTTGTTACTTGTTCATGTTTAAATGGCTAAACAATTTGATTAATGGCTAAAAATTTGGAACATAGGGTGTTTATATTTAAACTCAATACATAATTTGATATGTCTATACATGCAAGCAAATCTGAGGACAACAGGTAGTTAAACAACAACAGTAAACAATGCACCATTTGTTCTGTTCTCATACTTTAAAATTACCAGCAAAGTTTTAATTTCACAATTGTTACCGCTGAAGAAGACAGTGAGAATTTCGGAGACGGTCTTAAATAATTAAACATTAAATTTACGTGTGATGGGCCACAGAAGTGACCTTAGCGGTAAGTTATAACAAGCTGAAATTGAGAACGTCTTGACGTTATATCCTAATAGGATCCCTGGAGAGTGTCTTACAGATGACAGAGATAAATTAATATATTACTTGAGCAGTTGGGAATAAACTGGTTACGTAAGCATTAGGAGTTACCTTCGATGTTGAGCGTAGATAGACAAGCGACTTAGTCATACAGGGTTACGTTTGCCATCTTATATTGATTTAGCTTTTAAGAGCTCTCGATTTGATTTTCTTAATATGAACATCTTACTTTCTATTAACATACTGTTTGATGACTTTATTGATGTGTTGATTTAATATATATAATCTTTCCTTATATAATATAAATAAACCCTATATAATATAAATCTTCCAATAGTCACATGTTCGAGTCTTGGTAATACAAACATTTGTACTTATGTGCTTTTTGACCTGAGACTTTTTATTTGTATTATATACCTATATATTTTAGAAAAAATTGAATAAATTTATGTTTTCCTTCAAACTATTATGATAAATATTTGACTGGTTTTTCTCTAATTGCTTTTACAGGTAGGTTTATCTACATTTGTTTTCTTCCGTATATATGATATTGTTGTAAAAAGTAAATAAAAAACAGGAAGTCTTTTATGTACAATTATAATAATAAATGACACATAATCACACCAATGGCCTGGTCCTCAATCTAGGATATCCTGTTATGAGGAACTAAATAATGAATACTGGGTAGCACAGTCAGAGGATTCTGACTTGATACAATGTAGGAAAATTTATTTCATAAATTGACCCGAGTGGGATTCGAATCCGAGGTCAAAGCATGTGTCCACCACAGCGCCATTAATATGATTATGTAGATATATCAATATATTATTTGTATTAGAAGTTTAGTACATAAATTTTAGATGGCGTTAAATGATATGTATGCCCAAAGCTGTTTATTTATTTACTGTTATCGTGGCTTCATCTGCGGATATCCGTCATCTCCTTTTTTCGTGCGAATTTCGTAAAAATTGCGGAATCTTAATATTTGTGAAATAACTTTTAAAATCTTAATAAAAAAAATAACCTTTTTTTATGCAACAAGCTGACGGCCTACCTGATGGAAAGTGGTAACCGTTGCTTATAAACATAAGCAGTACCATGGATATAACAAAGTATACTGTTTCGCCCATGATACCCCCCATGCGTTGCCATTCCTGAGGTCTCGGGAGTTATTCCTCTCTACCGTGTAAATTCACTGCAATACTGTTTCACGGTAGAAACAAAAATGGGATAGAGGTGCCCAAGCAAACGACTTTTGTACAAAGTCTCCCTGTGGTAAAGTACCTCAACATAGTATTACTTTATCACATCTAAAATAGATGTAGCGTGATTGAAAAAAATATTGTAAGAAAACAAATTATTTCCAGCTTCGTAAGCACACATTTGATTTTAATTTGTACAGTAAAATAAAAGAATTAATTGATTAGATTAAAACCTAGCCTATGTTCTTTACTTTATAATCTTGTATGCCAATATTATACTTTTTTCTTGCGATTTTATTTTTAAATCAAGAGATAAAAATAGACTAACTTTCATGTTTATTATTAATTGATCTATTCTTATTTAGGCCATACTTTAAACATAATGTCTACACTTTCTATGCACAAAATTCTACCTCCTTTAATAGTCTTATTGTATGGTGTTCCTAAGATTGATACAGCTTTGTGATTTGGTTATAGTAGTGATTTGACAGTATTGTCTGTAACATTATAAAGCCCTATTGTCATTCAATAGGATCGCTTCGCAGAATATCATTGTATACCTATTAGCAAACCATACAAATCCATTATTGTGCCTCTAGTTACGGGTTTCTATTTCCCATAAGATATTAATCCTATAATTACTACGCATTTACGAAATAGCATACCCATACCTAATACTAATACAGCGGGGGGCAAGGGATTGTTAGTAATAGGTTCTAACTACCCTATTATTAGCAATAGGTGTACCGTACCATCTCTTTCCCCCCGGTTCCTCCCGGAAACTATTTTGGTTAATAATTGTAGAATTGCTCACGATGGGCCAACTGACCTGCTTTCATCCATACTTATCATCTATAAACAAAAATATACAGCAAATACTATTCAAATATTGCAGGTCAAGAACCTTATTTTTCTTATTCACTTTCATCATTGGATTTCTTTAGATAGATGAATCAATAAATTTAATAACATTTTTATCTAAATCTCCTTTAATATTGTATTCCTCAATGTTCGTATTATGCGATAATACGATAACTCAATCGGACAGCGCTTAACGTTGTGTCTTGTGTTCTTCTAAATTTCAAATTCATATTTAGAACATTTAAAAATGATTGGCTCTCGCTTCGTGCTTTAAAGTGCACGTAAAGTTGTTATCAGGTAAGCCATCTTAGAGACGTTCGTTTATAACAAAGGCGGCTTAGTCATTCTTGATACCAGATGGCGACATATTCACACGAGTGCATTTTGCTTATTTCATCAATCTTAGATGCTTAACACATAGCGATACCGTTTACTTTATACAAAGAATTTTGTATGTAAACTATTAAGCACATCGTACGAATATAGTTAATTGCATGCTATTACAACTTTTTTGCTAAATTTGAATTTGAACGTAAACCACAAGAGTCAGCTGGCAAGCAGATGTAATGTAATAAATTAGTTACTGACCAATTCTTGGTCAGGAACTAATTTATCTTAATATTGCTCTAAATCGTAGCAATTTATGTGAACTTTGTATAGGTTTATAAGCTTACAGAGGAAGAACCTTTAAAATAAAGGACATCTTAAGCCCATTTGGGACTAAGCCATAAAAATATCATTGCAAATTAATTATGGCTGACAAGTAGAAGCGGCAAATTGCCGGCAAATTTTCTAAAGGTGAGTTAGTTTTACACTTAACGAGGTCGCTTTACAGGCTATTAAAGTGAAACCGGGACGGTATTTAAGTGTCACTGAACGATGCGAAAAGGGCCCAAAATGTCACTTGCTGGCCTGCCTTTATTAATGGATAACAATAATGTTAGATGATGGCGTCAGGAGTTCAGGACCACAGATCATTAAATGTACTAGAAGTATTCAGAAGAAAAAGATATAACAAATATTATATTAACATGAAAAATTTAGCCTTTCGATAATACGATGTGAGAGTCTGTCATTTCTCAGCTGTTCGGTCCAAATATATTCACAGTAGGAAGAGAATATAAAATGATAAATCTAATGGTAAATCGTGCCGTGTTGCTCGGCATAAAATGGCCCACCCATTTCTGTCTCGTGGGTGTCATAAGAGGCAAATAAGGGAATTTAATGGTCGAAGGATGGACAGCAGCCCTTCTCTTAAAACATCATCAAAATCTAACTGAAGTCTCCAACCCGTCTAACAAGCGTAGCAACTACTGGCAACACCCCCATTATACGGGTCTCCTATTTTCAACAGTGCGAAATACACGGCAATAAACATGGCAAACCTTGTGAATCACTAATTTATTTTTCCATCTTTATGACTTAAGACACATTTGCTTTTCCATAGATTTTTTAAATTTAAATTTAAAACTGTAAATTCCACATCAGCTGCTGGAGTCCAACATCAACATTTATTTATCATTCATTTATTATTATTTCCTTTTTTATTATTCAAATTAATAAAAATATATGGTAACAATATGACCTCAAATAAAAATAATTTAGTTCGACACAAATATAACTTACTTGTGGAGTTCAGAATCTAATATTTAAAATTTTATTACGCGTAAATGAATGTTTTAAAAGTTATATAGGTAAAATGTATTTAAATACGTATAAGTATGTATATATTCGTACATATAAAATATCTATCACTTATATTTCCTAAAGCGAAAAGAAAGGAGGAAAGGTATATAATATGATTTAAGAAAGGATAAAGCATATAATAATACATGTTGTATCATTTTGTCCGTATAATTATCCGTTTATTTTCACGATATTGGAATTGGCGCGAACTTTACTGTTAGTGCGAATAGTTGTTATTATTCCCAAAGGTGAGGTCACACTAAAGATAAAACGTCTATAGGCAGTCACACTGACAGTATACTGCTGTGGTTATCAAACCTGAAACTTTGTTATGTTTACGGGCGGCTATTTCCCTGAGTATGGCTATTATAGTATTTTATCATGGGTATAAAATGGAATATTGGAGTTTATAGGTATGATAACTTATTTTTTGAGTAGAGCACCGAAAATTTTTTTTTATATAAAATGGACTATCTAAGGATAGCATCAAGAGCCTCAGGAATTGGTTATGTATGAGGCACGTTATCAAGATCGACGAAGCAAGAGATATAAGAATATGTATAATCTATTTCAATTGGACTTAATGTAATGTAATCAAACAAATAATTGACCCGACCAAAAGACTATCTACTGATGTCTAATAGTAGTGCAAATATAAAATCAATTCATTGATTGAATGTTCAGATTTGTTACTAATTCTATTTAGAGAATGTTTCTATGTATAATTGCTTAATATAATATTTTTAGTGTAAATTCAACTAATCTTGGTTACTACGTTTTAATTCTATTGAAAAATATTATAAAAATAGAAGTATTTGGTACTCATTCCTATTCTTTAAGAAGAACTATTACTGTTATTTCGCATCTTAATAATTCTTATTTTTTTCTATTCTACTTTCGATTCTTATTTGGTAGACTGGATAGGATGCTAGAATTAAGACAAATTATATGTTATATTAGCATTAGAAAATGTAAGAATAGAGTTATATGATATATGTATGTAATAAAAAATATTTTAAATTATTATTTTGTGAAAATATGTAAGGGTTATGTGACTACATTAAAGCTTATTATTACATTTTAAATATTAGCAGAGTTTATTATGTATATAACTTTATTACGACGTCATTCCATAACAGTTTCCTGAATAACAAAATCTCAACACATGGCTGAAATTGTCACAGCCAATACTATGAAATGGCGGGAAAACCCAGCGCGCATTCGTTTCACTCATTAAACACATTATTGCCTAGTTGACGCTGTATTTACATACATATGTACCGTGTGTATATGAACCATAATGGCATATTAAGGTTCATACATATGACGACACGTAAGCTATAGAGTCAACAGCAATAAAATTTGCATAGGCGATATATATATTGATACTCGTATTTGATGTGTTATTACCTTAGATTATATATGTAGATAGAGCCTCGAGTCTCAAAAACGGATCAACTTTTTGTTAGCTAATTGTTAAATTAGCTTATTCGTTTTTTTTATCAGGTTTTATATACTTACGCACATAATGTATATTGACGTATCTGTATTAAAGTATTTAGTAATTAAAATTAGTTTTTATGCATTAAAAAGATGCAAAAGTATAAAACAAAATAAATATAAAAGTTATAAAGAAAACATTCATAATTATTTATCGTGCAAAATTGTATGAAAAAGTTGACCCGCTTTTCTCGAAGCATTTGTATAGAGTTACTCTATATAATGTGACGTTATTACATATAATACCCTCGATTCAAAGAGAGGGGTGCTTTAAGATTTAAACTTTGTATGTTTGTGTAATACTACAGTCTAAAGATGATTGCTTCTTGTCGTCCAATGAATACGTCTAAATAGTGAAATGCGTCCCGAGTTGTCATATTGTCGTGTGGGGCATGCCAAAGACGTTAGTTTTTCTTTATATAGTATCGAAGCGTTTACTAAGTTTAGATTAGTTGAAGACTAATTTAATACAGATGCTTTTTAGTGACATTTAGTAAGAAATAGATCATACTATATGGCATTGTGTGCCCCGGCATAGAATGGGCCACCCTTTCCTTCCCCGTGAGTGTCCTAAGAGGCGACTAAGGAAGGGCGAGGGATCGGTAGCAACGTCTTTTTTTAAATATCTCTAAAAGCCTAACTGTGGTTGATAACCCGCCTGCCAAGCGTGGCAACTACTGGCAAAACTCCCCTTATGGGAAGACTTATGTTCAGCAGTGGACAGTTCAACAATACTGAAGTAATAATAATAATAAAAGATAAAACTTAGTAGTAAGATAATTAAGGCATCTCTTTAACACTTTAATTAAAAGGCCGATCCATGCGTCGAGAAGAGTTGCTGAAGTAACTTACTACATTTTCCAGATGAATTTTCAGCAGTTATAGCGTTAAATATTATAACTAGAACATTGAGTTTGAACTGAAATAGTTTGTATGATATAGATATATAGATTTTATATTCAATGAAAATCGTCAAAATATAATATGTTAAGACTTCAAAATTTAAATTCATTTTTTTTTGCAAGTCAGGATAAAAATTACCAGGACACAGCGTTATTATTATTACTACATTATATATTTATTGTCTAGAAATTATTCAAGAAATAAGAGCAAGCTTATGAGTATTTAATACCTAATTGCTTCCTAAACATAATAAATCTGTCATTTATAAGTGTACTTAAATACCAAGAAAGAGAATTATAATTACAAATTACAGAATGCATTAGGTGAACTTTACAAATGCATTTATAGTTGATTTATTGCTAAAATGCCAAAGCACTTAACGAAGATATTATTGTATGTATTAGGGGCTTATTTCACTGACATAAAACAGGATTAGTCGTAATGGGTTTATTTAAGACGAAACGCAGTGATAATATTCACGAAATGGTACAACTTTCCCCAAGGACGGTAGTCGAAATCTTAAAATTATATTTGAAATTTTATACCAATAAACAGCGAGGTGGTCACGTTTCGTATAAATGTTCAAATAATGTTTTAACTTTTATTCAAAACGTGATCGATTTAATAAACATTTTTTTTTATCATTACACAATTAGGAATTTACTAATTGCATGTTGTTATAGAAGTATTATAAAATATAAAAATTATATTCGAATATTAATTATGAATAAAATAAAATATTTGTACCCGTTTTGATATTTTTCACTGACGTAATAATAAGTGTGATTTTCGTTGCCTGGTTCCCTTTAATACAGGATATTGCAACTTGAAAACCAGCCGATTAATATGATTTTTAATTTAAATAACTTTATTAATTAAAAGAAAATATAGCACAAAAGGCGGACTTCTGTTAGTAATAAGGCGGACTTAATGATAGTAGTATTCTCTACCGTCAACTTTTGCGATGAACAGTGAATCACGAACACGGTTCTTTTTTACAACTTAGGCAAAGAAGCTGACGGCCCAATTGACGGAAAGTGGTAATCGTTACCTATAGGCATGATCAGTACTATGGACATAACAGAGTATAATGGTTGGCCTATAATATTTCCCATGCGTTGTTATTCCCGAGAACGTAGATTATACCTCTGTACCATGTAAATTCACTGCCATATTGCACCCTTCAGACCACGGTACCGGTACTTCATTTATGGGGATATGTGAAGAAATGATTGTATGGAACATATCATTATTACTAATATTTTTCGAACGATTTAGTATGAAAGGTTAAAAAAGACAATACAATACATATGTATGGATAGTATTATTTCCGTATTTGTACTACTTGGATTAATGAACTCAGATATAGCCTTCGACATACCGCTCGTGACCATTGTCCTCAAATCCTTCAACACATACATATATCAGTCTATTCGTGTCTAAATCTGTTAATATGGTCTTTCGTATGTAACAAGTAATAAGGTTCAAATTACATAAGCTATTTAATGTACAAATACACATTATGAGATATGTGAAATGAATGAGATCATCTCGTTTGTTGTGACAAGGCCAAGAACACAGTTCACGGTGGCCCCTCAAGTGTCATACGAAATTGGAAATACATCTTTTTTGTTAGTTCATGCATACAAATATAAGTATAGGTATATATTTAACCAATTGATAGAGTTTGGAATATTATGTGGGTATGGAATATTTTCCTCTCGTGGAAATAAATACTTGTTAGGTGTGGATTAGGTTGGCTAAAAATCTTCCTCTCATGAGAAGACACCCATAGTAAGAAGTCTACCAGAGGGAGACTTTGTACAAAAGTTGATTGCTTGGGTACCTCTGTTCCATTCGTGTTTCAACCGTGAAGCAGTTGTGTTTGCATGGCTGTGTTTCGGTTTGAAGGGTGGGATATGGCGTGAATTTACTGGGTACAGAGGAATAACACCTGAGTCCTCAGGAATGGCAACGCATGGGGGGTATCATGGGCGAAACAGTATATTCTGTTATGTCCATGGTACTGCTCATGTCTATAGGCGACGGTTATCACTTTCCGTCAGGTGGACCGTCAGCTTGTTTGCCATTCTAAGTTGTATAAAAAAAAAGAAGTTAGTGGGTTTTTGAGGTAAGACATAAGATATAGATATATAACATTCAATTAAAAATAGTTGAAATTTATTCAGATAACTTTTTTCTAATATTTAAACCAAACTACGACCTGTAATTTCTAACGGAACCCTTGTAAATGTATAATTCAACATGTTATTTACAAAACTAAGTACCCGGCTACATGCCAATGAATTTTATTAACATACTAAAAACACCTATTAAAAAGACAGCAGAGCGCAGTACATTTAGGAAACTGGCAATTCGAGAGTTGGCATAAAGAAAGTTTCGCTGAGTAACAGGAAAATGCTGCCAGTATTTTGGGCGCTTTGCCTCAACATTGCTTTCAATCTGCGCTCTGCAGCTAGTTTATTGTAGTTTTCTATCTGTAAAGTGATGAATTTACATTTAATAAACTTAAATATAATATTAAATTTTAAATAAAAAAAAAATGAAGTTGCTGTAATAAATATATTGCAGTGACAATGGCCGTAAGCGAGTCTGTGATTCCGCACTAACACACTGATTATAAAGACGATTCAGTATAAGAAAACTCGAGATATATTCATTGATATCAGCCCTTAAAAGCTCAATTAATCATTTGGTTGAGTTACAACAGTACTCTTGAATATTTATCAAACAATATCTCATGATACATATTGACAACTAGATTGTTCTAGTTGTTATTCTGGCTTCAACTAAATAGAGTTTGTAAATAGTCCAGATAGTATGAATAGTAGTCAATAGAGATAACATAAATACATTGTTTTTTTTTTTCAGTAATATTTGGATAAATAAAAATAAATATGTTTAAAAAGATATTTGTGTGAGCCAAAGACCAAATTCGCAACTATATCGATACCTGTGGTTTGTTACAATTATGTATTAACAAGGTTTAAAGTTATGATATTACTCGTAAATTATGATGTGAAAAAAATGATGATTTCATTACCATTGATTGAATATAAACGTAAGAGTTGTTCTTATAGTAGAAATAGCAATATTTTTTACAATGACACCTATTTATAAAACATTTACGTGTAGTCCCGGCATAGAATGTGCCACCCTTTCTTTCCCGTGGATGCTGTAAGAGGCGATTAATGGAATTTAAGGGTCGAGTGATGGGCAGCAGTGTCTCCCTTAAAATGTTACCAGAACCTAACTGCGGTTGTCAACTTACCTGCCAAGCGTGGCAACTATTGGCAAAACCCTCCTTTATGGAAGAAGCCTATGTTCAGGTGTAAGGGGTGTTTACCCCTTATAGGGGAGACCTATGTTCAGCAATAGACAGTTAATAGTTGTTATAATAATAATGAAAAATAAAACTAATGTTCGTGTGTTTAACGGAAAGTTTTCAGTAATCTGTAACTCTGTACATAAATAAAATATTAACCTAAAGTATTTTTTTAATTATATTAATAATTGTAACTATTTTTTTAAATTACTATAAATAAAGATTGCCCTAGCGATAAGACCGCCTTTTGTACCTTTATGTGTATATTTCAATCTGTATTTATGTTACTGTATTTCATTTGAATTATTCACTTGTCATTGTATATTTTTATTTATGGTGCAATAAAGAGTTAAATAAATAAATAAATAAAGAGGAAGTGAATCAATTCGAAGTTTTTTTAACGGAGTGATTAATTATTATTACCGATATCCCAATGTCCTTCCCTGTCATCGATTAATTTCTTTCCTCGACGTTTTTGTACGCTGGATAAATTAGAAGTCTCAGAGAGAGGCCTATTGAATAATTGAATCGGTAGGAGGAGAGTGAAATTTGTGGGTAAAGTAATGAGAATAATAAGATTTTAATACTGTATGTTATTATGTGGATAGTAAAGATTAATATTTCTGAAATTGGATAAAGATAAATCGAATAATTAATAATAATAATCACAATTAAATACTAATTAATTAATTTATCGTATTTGAAATCGATTCGAATTCGAAATGACAATCTATAGGGAGGCTTATGTTCAGCAGTGTACAGATAATGGCTAATATACTATATAAATTTGATATTAATGATACTTTGGAAAGATCGATTACGTTTCAAGTTCGTCTAAAAAATAAAAGGAAAATTATACGGGAATGAATAAACTTTATTTATTTTAAAATAATCTTTATATTATAAAGATAAGTACATTCAAAAAGTCAAAGCAAAAAATCCAATCGATTTTGGATTAAATCGAATCGAGATCAGAAATTCTAATGAAGACTTGGCTTAAAGGTTCTAGGTATATAACTGGATATTTTGAAGCATAAACTCTAAATTGATGAAAATAGTCATGCGTACTAACCTATGGAAAGTCAATCGTTACCTATAGTCATCCAACATACATGTGATATCCATGGACTGCTAGTATATTGCCATATTTTTTTTAAACGAAGTAGGTGGCATGTAAACATTAGTTTTGATTATAAAAATAATATTATGCAGCTCGTATTATCATATCATATCAACGATCTGAAATATTAAAAGTTCCAAGTTTGAGCATTCTAGGCTGTGCCTTAAGATGTTCATTGTCTGATTTCATACAAGCATACCACAGTTGTGGTTATATTGACTTATTTACAGTATTTTATGTATTATTATACAAATTCAACTCGGTAGTTGGATTCGCTTGCTGTTATGAAAGGTTGAGGATTGTTTGTAATTCGATGCGGATTTCTTGGGGCAAAATATTCAGTTTTCTAAATAGGAAACTCTCTTAAATGGATACTAATAATTTATATTGTATCCTTTATTGGATATATCAAAATAATCTTTTATAATTAAATCTATTATGGGAAATTTGTAACGGCAACACACAACAATCTTAAGTTTTGGATTGTAGACAGGTTGTGGAGTTACGTTGAAGGAATTATAAACCTGTGAAGACAGTTTATGCTTGTTGTTTCACATACTTCCTAAAATCCAAATAATACAAAGTTTTGAGCTACAACTTTGTTGCCCGAACAAATAATATAACTATGAACTTAACAAGTTCTCAACTTAAGTAGAAATTGTTTTACTCAATGTCTTGTATGTTCTTGGGAACGTTTTAGTTGCATAATGTAAATAACTTCATTCTAATCACATAAGATTTAAAGCAGTGTAAATATTTATTTTAAGACATCACTAGCCGAAGCCAAAATATTTTATGTTTTTATTAATATTACTGGTATAAATGTGAAAATAAGTTTTCATCTCTTAGAATCTTAACGACTCAACAAATTGTCACGAAATTTGCTACATACGTGCATATAACTTGATATGGAAAAGGACATAGGCTACTATTTATTTTGATTAATTAACACAAACGGTCAAATGAACAAAGTGGTGAGTAAAAGCTAGAAATAAAACATTTGTATGAATAGACAGTAAGCAATCGTTAAATATCTACTATATACAGCAGTTTTTATTTGCTCTATGGTGTAATCTTATATAGTGTACCTACTTCTTTTGATAAAGTTTTTTTGGTATATCCTCACCTACCTCCTTTTGGTAGGACTTCGTAAATATTTTATTGTAATAAGCAATGCTTTATTTACTATTCAGCGCGTTGGTTGATTATTACGAGTACACTGTCACTGCAAAATGCCATGAGTATGCTTTGTTTACGACTTTCTTAGTATGCAAAATAATTATTTATTTTCATTATATTATATAGGGAGAGGAATGGGCAGCAGCGTCTCTCTTAAAACATCTCTAAAAGCTTTACTGCGGTTGCCAACCAGCTTGTCAAGCGTGGCTGCTACTGGCAGAACTTTCCTTATAGGGAAGGCTTATGTCCAGTAGTGGACAGTTAACGGCTTAAAATAAATAATAATAATACTAATAATTTGAAATGTCCCTGTCGAACGGAAATGTACTTAAACTTTGTTGGATTTGGACGTGAACAAATGATTGGCATCGTATCGAATATGCAGTTCGAAAATTAGGCGGAGAAGTTCGACAGTTCGGAAATGTGCATTTCTGACATTGACGGTATAGAGATTTGATTAACATCAGTTTGAACTGATACACTGGTTATAAGTTTAACATTTCTGTGTTGTTTACTTTTACCATAGATTCGCTTTTACCTGCGACATCGTCCGTGAGACCGGGATAAACTCACTGATCGGGATAAAAAGTAGCCTATGTCTATCCTAAATTGTACGTGTATAACAAATTTCGATTGATTGAGCAGTTAAAGCGTTGCGCTAACCAACAAGCTAAATCACTTTAGCATATAACATTAGTAAAGAATTTTTTTTAAGCAACTTAGAATGGGAAACAAGCTGACAGCCCATCTGATGGAAAGTGGTAAAGATTTAAGTAGAATAGGTACTCTACTACTGTTGTAATTACTTATTTAGGTATTTACAATTGTAATCTTTTGGAGGAAACAATAAAGAGTATCTATCTATCTATCTACTTATTATAACTTTTTTACGCCATTTAGAATAGCAAACAAGTTGCAAAGGAACTTCGAAACCGTCCCGCGAACGCCCAGGCTGTGGAATGAGCTCCCTGCCGAAGTTTTCCCTAGAGTCTAAAGTATGGGGTTTTCCAAAAAGGATATATTAAGGTTTCTTCAGGGTCGGAAAGGCGCACGTGATACCTCTAGTGTTGTAAGCTATAGTGAATGTTTACTATTAGATGGGCTGTATGTTTATTTACCTTACCATCGCGGTTTATAAAAGTTGGAAATTAATGGAAAAATATAAAATATTTTTTTATGTACGCACAACAAAATTGTTTCATATAAAAATATGCTGATTATTATATAAATTACCCAGTGTTTTTTACATTAATAATTAAAAAGAGTATATAGAAAAATCTATGTTATGTTTTATAGTATATTTAGTGGAATTGATAACAAATAGCCGCTATACAATACTTTTATGTGCGCTTTTAATAATCCGTTAACGTGCTGTTAAAAGCTTTATGCACTTTATATGTATAACGCTGGAATTTATCTAGTCTAGAAAAGGTTATTTGTAATATTTTTATATGGCTGCGATATAACGAGTTTTTTTTAACTATTATTATTATTATTTCAACCGTTAACTATTCACTGCTGAATTATGAACTGCTGGTCTTCCTCATAAGAGGGGGAGGGGTTTACTTAAATGTATTCTAAATTAAATTCTTTTAAATTTAATGCCTCTATGAATTATCTCATTATTTATTGTTAATTTTTATTCTTTTTAAAATAAGAATAATGAGAAGTTTTTTTGTTACGATATAAGTCATTGTTATTTTTTTTCATCATCATTATCATCATATCATCCGTGAACCGTCCCCTGTTGAACACAGGCCTCCCCAATAGTTGCTACGTTTGGCAGGTTGATTAACAACCGCAGTAAGGCTTTGATGTTTTGAGAGGGACGCTGCTACCCATCCCTTAATACTTTTTTAATATATAAAAAAAATCTGTTGCTTATCTAAATTTTAATGACTATAACAGAGGAGGGAAAATAAAAGAGTCAATTGTCGAAATATAATCCTTTCATGTAAACGATATCGTAGGTAAAAACTAATCAATTTATGTAGTAAAATAGTGCCAGATGTCCTGCAGGCATGAGACGGAGCCATCTCTTATAATCGAAACAGCTTTAATAAATTCTGAAAGATTATGCTATTTTCTAGATAAATGATTTTAGATTTTATTTAAACGAATCCGATAATAAAGCTAGAAATATTTGACAGTATAATACCTAATACAAATTAATATACATAATTTAAGATTTTGATATGTAAAATAATCTATTGCGATCGTGACAAAATGAATAATGATGATGATTATCATCAGGATGTTTGGGTATACAACTCTCAAACCAGAACAATTTTTTTTACCACGAAGGTGTTAAACAAGTAACAGTCCAGTGATCACTGTAGCCTATGGACGCCTGTAATATTAGAAGTATTATGTGTACGTTGCCGATTCTGAAGAAATATTAATACGCCCTTTTTGAGGAACTCCATACTATAGGCTTTAGAGAAAAGTTCGGCAAGGAAGTCACTCCATAGGCTGAGCGTTCGCAGGAGAATACTCCGTTGAAACTACATTGTACGCAATCATTTTGGTTTTAGCATGTGAGAAATTCAAGAAAGTCAGTTTCTTAAATTGACTCGCCCAAGAATTTGATCTGAGACCTCATTTATTCAAAGCAATGTATCCTCCACTGCCCTACGGAGATTGTCGTTAGATTCGCCTATCGGTAGGTATGTATAAGGCCTAATTGGTACTGAAAGCTTTTAGGCCCAACTGTTTATGTATTTTTTAATTATGAAACACACCTAAACAATTTTTATTTTACTTTATTTGCGAAACAAATATTGTCAGTATTTGCATTACAAATGCATTTAGGCAATATATAATGCAAGTCATTTGACTTAAGCGTAAATTATCTTAATATTACGCTTTCAAGGACAATGTTTGAGGCAATTCGATGTTGCTGATAGGAAAGAAAAACTAGACATAATTATTAAATAATAAGACAGCATTCTTGCCAACTTGATACTAAAGTTTTGACGTGCCATTTAACCTTTTCGGCAAAATTATGCAATCTGCAAAAAAATGTAGACACATATTGCATAAAAATTAAATTAAAAAGATGCATAACTCCCATGGCACGTAATCCATCATGCGTTGTAATTCCTGAGATGCTTCCGTTCCATATAATTGCACTACAATATTCCACCCCTCAAACTGAAAAGTAGAACGTAAGCACAGCAATAGAAATACAGTAAACACAGAATCAGAATGGTAGCTATTCAAATAGCTTGCATACAACCTTTCTCTAGTAAATATAAAGATTTAATATATCAGATAGTATAATATTAGACAATATAATATTAGTAAATGTAATTATCATTACATTAATTGGCAATAAAACAAGATTTAGAAAATTTACTTTGTGGGTTTTTAAATTCATAATATATTTCATTGAAACATAATATTTGTTTGACAATTTAATAATGGAATTTAAAGTACCTCATTTAGCTTTCGAACCAAGATCAAAATATTTTTTTATAACATAATAAATTGTAGATGATCTAGAAACTGTGACTTTATGCGTATTGATTATGAATTATGCCTACACGAGAGTTTGAGAAGTAACTATAGTTCTTGTAAACTGCTTTGGCACCGTCTGTGAATAATTGGCCTTAAGTTACGATTGTATAACTAAAGTTTCCACTATAAAATATAGTCAAAATTTCTTTAAAGATGATCAAGTTAAGTCTTTAGGAGAGTTATTTTTAAGTTTAATGTTTTTAATACATTTTTCAGTTTATATTTTTTTTAAGAAAGAGATTTTATATATTTTACTTTTAAACGTTACTTTTATGTTAATTTTAATCAACTTAAAATTAAAAATAACTTTCCTAAAGGTTTAATTATATTTTTAAATTTCTATTTTCAACTAAGCGATTTAAGTATGAAAATCTCAATTCGATTATAACTATATATATAAATAGGCGAATAACACAATTTTGTGTAATGTGTCTACAGACTTTAAATTGATTCTGTATATGTTTTATATCGATACGGTTTTACTAATGTTGCGATCTATTAAAAGTTTAGTACAAATTGTCGTTGTTCTTTTGCAGAACAAAATCGAAATAAATTATTATTCATAGGATCCAGTTGCATCATAAACTAGTTCCAATCATAATATTACAAATGTCGAACTGTAATGTCACGGTTAAGGTCTAATAAGGATGGACTTTGCTTCATTAATGTACAATCAATATGCTTTATACAAATATAAATGATGATACATTTTGTGATAATTTATAAAAGTAACTGTTGTTTTTTATCTTGTATGACTCATACTTTTATGACATATATTAACTTTACAATTGGTTTGAATCCTAATAAATCTTTTCTTAGATTCTATCTCCAATAAAATCGTAAACTTTGTTAAATATACTTTGAAATGAAAATGAGCCAGCCGTATATTTAAATGAATTGACAATTTATGAAGAAGAATGATTCTCGAGTGGCCATCCCGTATAGGATAACGCAGTGTATTGGGGGTCATATCTCCACTAGATGGAACGACCATCTCAAATGTCTTGCAGTAAATCAGTGAATATAGGTGATTTAGAGTTATTAAAAAAACCCACAGTATAATCTGATGAGATATATGCAGGTGGTGGTACAGTCGGCGAATTAAATAGAATCAAGAATATATAGGAAAAATAATTATTTAAAAATAATTTAAGATTATCATACATAAAAGAAATAGCGACAAATCAAGGTTGAACCTTTATAAATACCGACAACAAAGAAAAAATAAATTTAAATCAAATAAAAATTTACCAAAATATATGTATAACGTGTAGCAAATGAGAGCTTGGTTCAAAGGTCGCTGATAAACTACCTGAATAATCAGTCTGACTGATTTACAAATGATTGATTACTCTTTTTATACCGATGGGACCAACGAACACGGTTATTCTCCTATACACCCAGTTTGAAGGAAAATCAATAAAAATGTTGTGTTCACCATAGGGGTGACTGCCAACAAAATACCTCTAAATATCCCAACAACACAGTACAGTAAATACAAACAATAATACAATTACAGTAAATAATAATATTAAAAAAAAAATTAACAGTAAAAGAATTATTTTTAAATTATGTCTAAACGAGGTTCTTCTCTATGTACGATAAGATATATTTTATTAAACACATTATATAGTTATAATTTAGACATTTTTTGCAATTGATGGGGTTTACTATTTGTTGTTTATATTTTAAATTTTTCTTTTTTTGGAATGGAATCTTAAATGACTGGTATTTTTTTTATGTAATAACTACCGGTTTAAAGTACATGCAATTAGATCGAATAAGTTCTACTAGTTTCGAAATCAATTCGTGATCTTTAGTCATGAGCGACTCCAATCTGAGTGCGTGTCTCGGCCCGCTGAGTGCGAGCTGTAGGCGCTTGCGGCATCGTCACAGATAAGAAAAACGGCTTTCGGAACACTTTGAGCTTATGAGCCACCTTTTTTTTTCCAAGGGAATAAGGGGCGATTAAGGTAACTTAAGTCGACCAAATCTAACTGCAGTTGCTAATCCGCCTGCCAAGGGTGGCGACTACTGGCAAAATACTACAATAGGCGGAAGCCTATGTTCAGCAGTGGATATTAAACGGCTGTTATAATATGTATATTATTATTATTAGATATGTATGTTTCAAGAATACATAAACGAATTTATCATATCTATTCGTTTGAAAATCGACGTTAATTTAGATAATTTATTACTGTGCAGTTAAAAGTAGTATGTGGGTATTCCAGATAAAATCAACATCTGTTTTATGTGATGATTTCATTCGTCTGCACTCCATAAAATGTTAGTACTCGTAGTATACTATGGTAGGTATATATTATATAATCATTGTAAGATGAAGTTGGTTTAATTTTAGGCGTTTTGATAAAATGATGGTAAAAAAATATTTGTAACAATGGTAAACAAGCACGCCAGCTTGTTTACGGATCATCTGATGGAAAATGTTAATCATCTATGCCAACAGATACATAACATAAAATATACTGTGCTGCACATATAAATATGAGGATTAAGGTGTCAGGTTTTTATGTAAGAGATTTTTAAGGGGCGCTTCGCTCTCATTCTTTCACTAGATTTTTTATTGTTCTACAAAGAAGAACTCAAAACTCCACTCTATTTTGACTCTACTCCAATTTGTTAGTATACAATGAGTTTATACATCATAATAGTATTTATTTATTCCTATTATTTGCTATATTCCGCAATTTTCAGGTGTTAAGACAAAAACATATAATTTACTTTGTGCTAATTGATTATATACAGTCTATTTTTGTGTAATCATTTTTATTTCATTATAATTACGGTTTTGAAAATCGTCCAGCTGTTACAAACATGTGTAAGGGTGTCAATTGTGACATTCTTACACATGTTTGTCTATTAGTGACGATTACTACTTTTAATAAGGTGGATCCATTAGTTTGTTTGCCATTTTATGTTGCATATTGTAACGCCAGATCACGCCACGAGATGTCGTCACCAGCCAGCAAAGCGTGTCAAGCTAGGCCCCCTCTCCAGCCATAACCACCGCCACACGCTAAGCCATGCCAGGTGGGGCGCTAAAGCCAAGCCGAATACGAGTGAAATGTCAATTGTGTTGTCAGTTTAAACTGAGACTGGTATATGTCTAATAAAATAAAAATACTGTTACTATAACTGTTGTATAGTTTATCTATAAGTTTTTTTTTTAATATTTTGCGTCGCTATACTCCCACATTACCACAACACACACAAATTATATTTGTATATATCGGTCTCTGTAAATACATAACTACGAAAATGTATGGAGTCTCATGCCCTCTGGTGCGGACGGCGGACAACTTGAGTGTAATTTTGCGCGGGAGATCGAACACGCCGATCCGCACTATATTTTTGGCAATTGGTGCAAATACCCGCAAATCATCGGTTTATTTGGGGCGAGTCTAAGGATTATATATTATTTTATTTTCTATACGTGTACACATAAATGAAGAAAAGAGGTATCGATAACGTACTTTTCTGCAGCCCTGAACCAAGCAAATAAAATTCCATAGAAATCATATATTTAATATCTGTTCTGTTTCAGTATTAACGATTTCAACATTTAAAATATATATTTGTATTTTCAAGTCATTTATTGAAGTAAACAAATATAAGATGGTTTACAAACTTGCATTACGCTTTGCAAAGTTCAATAACTAAAGCAAATAAAGTGATTATATCCTTTATCTGGATTCCGAATTCACCTTGACCGTGCTATTGACATACCTCCGCCCCCACCCAATAAATTGCGGCTGGTAGGTGTCTACACATAGCTGTCGGATAAAGTGGTTTTGGAACTACGTAATTTTATGGTTCACTAATTCTTTACCGCCGTTTTATCCGCCTAGACTATTGTATTATTACATATTATAAAACAAAGTACCACATCGCATCTGTCTGTCGTCTGCATGTTCGATGACCTCAAGAACTACAGAATGGATTTTCATGCGGTTTTCATTTATTGACAGAGTGATTTTTGAGGAAGGTAAAGGGATATAGTCGTTAAGGTTTTGTAAAAATTTGTTGAAATATGGCGATGATTATTGAAGATGTTAAAAAAATCTAGCCGTCTAGGACCTTTCATCGAAAATGCTGCCTAATCTTATTGAGACATAACAAAACAATGTATGGCTAGTTTATTTATTTATTCATTAGTACAAATATGTGTACATGGCGGACTTAATGCTAAAAGCATTCTCTCCCAGTCAACCGTAGGGAAGTGTCAGAATACTCGAATGCGGTACTACTAATTATTGATATACATACATACTAAAATTACATATATAAACGAATAAATATATATGAATAACAAATATACTTACACATATATGATATATACTATATTATACACGAATTTGGGAATAATATAAAGCACTTAATTTGCCATTATAAGTTGTATAAGAAAATTGACAATATATAATATTAATATAAATATAATATATTTATATTATTATAACTATATAATGTGAATATGTAGAATAAAAATATTGAATTTCAAACTAGTCAATAAGATAAATTGATGTGTGTCCTCACAAACGAATGAATTACCTAATTTATTAGTCATACATCTGACCCGCTTCATTAAAGCGACCCCTTCATCACGATTTCTCAGTTATTATTCCTTTATCTCTCGTCCAACCTATGACGTTAATGATAATCCCGAACAATGAGATCATAAATGATCTCATAATGATTGGGAAAATGATAGTTGTAATATCGATTTAATGCGAGACATGAATAATTTCATTGTTAAGAATGCGTGACTGCTGATTGTTATCCATATCAGTCTAAGTTAGATTAAAATCACTAGCATTACCCACACAACCTCATGTATAGATTTTTCTTGTACACAGGTATTATCAGTTGAGCTACGTTAGGATTTATTTAGTAAGTACTAATTGATTATGAATCAAAGTATTTTATTACTAATGTTAATACTGATGTATTTACTGGTGTACTGATAGCAAACATTTCTCCAATCAAAGTTTTTCGAAAATACCATGTATAAAGGTTTTCTCTAAATATTTTTTAACATTATTTTCATGCAGAAGTCAAATAGACTTATAACCTAAATAAAAATATATATACTTAATGTTGATGTTAAAAATATAATATAATACAGTTCTTAAATTATCTTAAATCATAACATAAACATCTAATAGAAATACATAATTTTTTTTTAAATTAAACTCAAATATAAGTGATTCTGATATACATACCATTACCGGTATATATTACTATCAATATAAGAATTATAATATTATTTTGTAAAACGATATTTCGATCTCTTAATTTACTTCAGGGAATTAAGGTTTGCTATGTGCTTTCGTTAAAAATTTCACGCAATGAAATTTGTTAATAATAAGATCTGCTATGTTTTTGATAAATTCATTTACATTAAGGATGAAATCAATAATTTTATAAACGAACAGAGTTAATTTCGGCGTCCCCGACCCGACTTACTGCACCGTCGGTTTTTAATTAAGAGCTTCATTGGATCTCGTCATAGAGTACCTGTAACATCGTGTTGTATAAATACATTTATTAAATATTGAATTTCCGTCAATTTGTAGGTAACAAAATTTGTTCTTAGATATTTGCCCTATAATAAGTATAGTCACAGAAGAAATATGAGGGTTTCAAATATGGCTCTTTTAATTTTCATCAACATTAATTGATCAAGCGGGCATATAATACTTAAATACGTAGCAAAATTTTTTTATTGCTTTATAATTGTAAAATTTTTTTTGTCTCTGTGAGGGTTTTGGAAACTTTTTTCTTATTGATTGTATACTGTTTATTTGTATATTGTACCTTGAATTTTGACCACAAAATTAATAAAGATAACTTATTATGCTATTCTATATATCCGGCCAAGTTGTATCTTTTTTACCACTCTTTGACTAGGTGGTCTCTGAATCACAGAGTACAAGTTAACAAATTTTTAAGTAGCTTTTTTTTTAATTTCAAGTAATATTTTCATTTTATTCAACTCGTGTAACTGTTTCTTCATAATCTTTTCTATCTTTATTTCCAAGATGATAGTAAGGTTGTCATTTGTTTTACTTTCAATATACTCTGTTGCTTTTATTAATGATTATATTTTATGAACACTTTTCAATACTTCATTGTTCATTATATTCTCAGTTAAACATATTTTATTCCATACTCTTGTTTTTTTTTTTTACAACACAGGGGGCAAACGAGCAAGCGGCTCACCTGATGGTAAGTGACTACCGCCGCCCATGGTCACCCACAACACCTACGGCATTGCAGGTGTGCTGCCGGCCTTTTAAAAAGGAATATGCTCTTTTCTTGAAGGTTATGTTGTCGTATCGGTTCGGAAATACTGCTGCTTGTTTTAAAGGTTGAAGCATCTTCCTTGTATCATTGCTTATCTTTCATGTGTGTATATCAATTATCTACTTTATACACTATAATAATAACACATATGGTCGTACCTAGTAAATTTTATTGTGGAGGGCCAGCAAATAATTCAGCACCTCTTTCATACTTTTAATAAAGGTCTACCTTAACAAAATAAGGGCGGGTCAAGTCATAATATATCAGAGAGGTTGAACTATCAATATGAGATGAAGCAGGTACTCGTATTGTTAGAGAAACTGAATATTATAATGATATTTTGTATGATGGACGAATAGGTACTTCATTAAAAAATAAAAATTATTTTATTCATATAGATATTCAATTCATCTAGCTCATCAAGCAGTTTCAGCTAATTAAAATAATAATAAAAACAATTGAAATATAAGAAAAAAAAAAACAATATTTAATGTTAATAACCCTATAGAAATAAGACGTAATTACATACCATGATTGTTTTATAATGAATTACTGAATGGGCGAAATGTACTTTTTTATTTTTCTTTAACAAATAATACTATTTGCTACCAAGTGACGAAATATATACCTGATTAATAATAGTTGCTTAATTCTGAAATGGCAACGTAAAGGCAGTGTTAACGTTCGGTTTTTAATCGCTTCAAAACATATCAAGTATGAAGATTAACAGCAAATATCTACAATTTTCAACTATTAGAAATTTACAATTATGGACGTGCTAACCAGTGAGAAAAATTGCCAAAATTAACAAAATCCCTGTCTAAAATGTTCCATTTTAAACATTACGCTTACGCCGGCCTAATGGGTTATTTACTTTAAGTCCGTGATTAAAGACACAGGTAAACACGTTAATTTGCTTTAATTATTATGTCCCTTGTTTTTGTTTCCATGACAATGTAATCCACGCCGCGTTTTACTGTGTTTATTAAGTACAATTAATTAATCATATTTTTCTAATATAAAATTTAAAAAAAGAGTGCTGCTGCATTAAAATATTATATATGATATATAACTTCAAAAAGCGTTCTCTTATTTTTTTTTTTTTTAGTTACGTGATATCTTTGTTACTTTATGAATCGATATTACGAATTCATAATTAATAGAGTTTACTTTCTATCTAATTTTGTCATAACTGAAATTGCTATTTTTTGCGCAGCGTAACTTTAATTATTTCCATACAATTTATCTACGTAAATTAAGGATTCGTACTAAATGATGACAATAATTTACACCTTTCATTTGTTGGTGTTATTATTATAATACGGGGTTCCTACTATAAAATGAACATGCGTGGTAGTAATGCAGGTAAAAATAATTACTTTAAATTAAAAAATTAATTTTATTCAACAAATTATTATTGCTGTAAAATAATTTCATTTATTCATACCAATATGGGACTCATGTTTGTTTAGGTTGTATATTGGAGGTAGACGGTAATGTTTATCGGTATATCGGACAAGTCACATAATTTTCTGCAAGTTCAGTGACAATTAACTTAGGCGAAATTTCTGCAACTTACGCTCGAATTAGCGTATATAAATTTGTTCATAACGATCTTGGAGGTCGAATATTTATGACTAATAATATAATAATGGGTCCGAACGCGTTCGACCCTTCAATCTTATCTCCATTATTACTTTAGTAGTACCCTGTTGTTCATGGATTAATGATTGGTATACCCAATTAATGAAATGTTAGCTGGCTATACGTAATTTATATTATATACAGATGTAGTGTTAAGACTGAAATTTATTTTCATTTTAATTAAAAAAAACCACCTACCGATACCTACCGACGATACCGCTCATACCAGTCAAATATATATTCATTACGAACGGGTCCCAATTTTCGATATGATATACTGGGTAACCGATATATGGTATATCTGTTATTGGGCCAATATATGTATAGATATTGTAACTACAACATATAAATATTGATAGATATTACTTATCATATAATTATAAAATATCGACAACGAGTCGAAAAATTGTCATACTTTATTTATTTCAGGATTGTGGCATTAAAATAACCAAAGAATGACGTCTTTTTTGTGTCGTGGTCGTTACAAACTACCTGGGGTCATAAATAACTCGGAGATGCGAGTTGGTACCGTTAGTGGTGAAGACGAGCTGTTACGAGATTAATTTTTCAACCGAATACTTTATTTCCATTGATGAAATTTCGAATTTTACAGTCAGTTAAACAATAACAACTGCAGTTAAGTGGAACAAATGGGACATCGTAAAGGTGAGTTAACAATATCGGTCTAAAAGGTTTTTCCTTACATTGAAAATCTTTTAGCGTGAACCGTTTGGGTGACGCACTGAAGTAGACCGTGAGAGCTCTCCAAAAAGAAATTACAGGGACATCGTTTGAACTGTAAGTACTTATAATGAGGGGCAAAAGTTAGCAGGAGAATTTAATTATTTAGGCATATTAGATGCAATTACAAGATATTTAAATTTAATGTTAGCCCTCCGCCTAACCGACTGGGATAAAATATATAAGTGTATGTACACATACGAGTATTTTAATTTTATATCAGCAATATTATAACAATATATAAATACAGACAAATTGAAGTTTTTAATTTGTCTGTATTTTTTGGGGTTCTATTATATGTTACTCGATTACGTCGCAAGTCTTTAATAACATTGAAATAATGTGAAAGTGAATTTGTTTATTTGTTATCTCATAATGCTTTAATAACTTAACCAATCACCATGAAATTTGCTATACATATACTATATAGGATGGAAAAGGATAAGGCTATATTTTTATCCCTGTTATAAACATATCTCGATCAAGCAGATGAAGTCGAGGATAAAATGTAACGGTACATATAAATATGTTGATAAGTCTTTGTTCAATCGAAAGGGATTAAAGTTATTGTTTTTCTTTGAAGAACAACAGCTCATATTATTTACATAACAACTTTAATAATTTGTCTATTTAATGGGAAACAGTTGGTATCTATTTCATGATCATATCACCTGTCAACTGTCCATTTCTGAATACAGGCCGCGTTTGGAGGGCGGGTTGGCAACTGCAGATAGGCTTTGATGATGTTTTAAGAATGGACCATCTTTCCTTTCTCGTGGGCATCGTTAGAGATGTTAGTCATCTTATTAGTTAAGGGATGGGTAATAGAGTCTCTTTTAAAATATATATTCTTTATTGCACTTGAACAATAGATTTTTTTTCATACAACTTAAAATGGCAAACAAGCTGACGGCCCACCTGATAGAAAGTGGTAACCGTTGCCTATAGACATGAGCAGTACCATGGACATAACAGATTATACTGTTTCGCCCATGATACCCCCATGCGTTGCCATTCTGAGGACTCAGGTGTTATTCCTCTGTATCCAGTAAATTCACGTTATATCCCACCCTTCAAACCGAAACACAGCCATGCAAACACAACTTGTTAGCAAGGAAGGGCTTATCTCTAAAAGAGATCTCTTCCAGCCAACTCAGTGTAGTTGGAGAGAAAAAAATTAATTGGCTGATAATCTAGTGCAGGAAAGGTACAGGTAAAAATAATATAAATAAAACAAACATACACAAATTGTAAATAAATAAGTAAATAAATATATATGTATAAGTGCAAAGTATTATTATATATTATTAGTTAAAATGTGAGATTTCAATCTTTTCTTGAAGAAAGTAATGAATAATATCAAGTTTTGGCGATGTTCACTAAATCTGAAATGTTCTTTAACTTCCATTAGCTGCCTCTAACAATACCTACGGGAAAGGAAGGAGTGGTAATAGACTACTATGCCGGGACCACACAGCATACTGTATATATGGTACGATGGTACTATATATTTATGTCATATCATATTCATAGTTATTAAAAGCTCTGACCTTCATATTATTTACACGAGTATTTAATCAATCGTTGGATAACGTGAAGGAATGTAAGAGGTAAATATTATTTGCTTATATATTACTACATTCATACGGTATAATATTGATTTGACCTTCTAAAAAGCGAAATATACTCAGTGTCTTCATTTTTGGCGTATTAGTAGCCTAACCGTGTCGCTTTATAAAGTTCAGCATCAAAATGTGTTTAGGATCGATAAAAATATAACGTAATATAAGGGCACAAAAAAATTCAGGCGAATTGTAAAATCGAGCAAAAATTTTCTCCAAAAGAATTTTCTCCCTTTTACCCGATTTTAAAAAAGAAATTGGTACTATGTACGACTGTATATTTTTTATGCGTGTACGTCAATTGTGGGCTGACTTTTTTATGTTATGTAATAGTTTCGTAGTAGCTGAATCAAATACCTATTTGGCTAATGACGTCGACTTCAAACCAATCAGTAGGTAATAATAGTATTTTATTTAAATTAATAGGTCATAGGTTTATTAATATGCAATCAGTTTATTTATTGCTTTTTAGGCAGAAGTTTTTTGGTTTTTGTTTCATCTCATTTTATTAAGACAATTTTTTTAAAATTTGTTTACTTTTTTATAATCTTTTTTTATTTTACTTAGAATAACTAACAAACCCTCTTGATGGAAAATGTCAAACATTGTCAATAAATAGCAGCAGCGTAGATATCACAGAATACATTGTGATGTATGTATATACCTATAGTACCCTGCGTTGCCGTCCCTTAAAAACCATTAAATACATGTAACATTGATGAGTTATGATCCCATATAAGCGTTGTCTGGTTTCAGTCTACATAGTCTACCTTTACAAATGATTAACCGCTTTGAGAAAATATATCCATAGTATTTGCTTATTATTTTTTTAAGAATTGATTGAATGTATTACTTAAACATATTGGTAAAGGCGCCAATAAGTGTCAAACAAACTCACATTTATGTTTATAATAAGAATTACTTTTGGAGTGAATATTTGTTTTCCAAAACTTTGGCTGTATTAATTAAGACGACAAATAACACGTACTATGCATTAATAGATAATAATTATAATGTAAATTCATGAATAAAAATGTGTGTATATTTTTGTTCTTACCAAAATGGTAAGAACAAAAATCATTTCCATTTACATGGAGCTTTATATTTCAATCGTCATAAATTCTACCATAAAAGTGCATAAGAACGATATTTTAACATTTTTAAACGGTATGTGTTATGTAATATAAAAATCAAATTTTTACTTCTTTTGGCTCCGAAAAATTGAAAAATATTTCATGGTAGGCCCTCTGGCCAGAAGGTTATTGAGAAATAAACATTATTACAAACTTTGACATTAATATAAGCCAAAGATTATATTACTAAATGTGACTAATCGGTCATGTCATGTCTCATTTCTGTGGCCGGATGATTAAGAATATCTAAAAATACATACAACTGTTTCTGTGGACGGTTATGTCAGTATGTATAATAATAAATTTTAAATAACAATTTCTGTATGTTACATTAGCGCGGAAAAAATATTTCTGATGCTTATTGACCTTTACAATTTAATTGAAAGCGTTTGCTTTTATCTTCGGCTTTTGTTACTTGTATGTAAACATAAACGCAATTTCCAACCTAATTGTCATCACAAAAAGGTTGTTATTGATACGATCATAAAAAGCAAATACGTTCCCTTACCTATCAATATTGTTTTATTTTAATTATATGTAAAGATTAAGCGTCCATATATCTTTAATTAAGCTAACGTTTAAAAATTACAAAATGTCGTTGATTACAAAATAAGCATATTCATTTTAATCACTATTTCAAATTAATCAAAATAAATATAGGGTCAACTCAGGATAAATTTAACAATTGCAAAAAGAGTTATTAAAAAACAAGCTTTTGTTCATAAAAACGCGTATATTGTATCCATCTATATCACCACCAACTCCTAAAAATGCAGTTTTATTTAAAGGCAACTGTATGCAAAATTTGTTTTTGCATCAGATATGTATTAAATTGTTTTAACATACGCAATCAAACGTTACAATTTTCATTTTACATTGTAACATTTTGTATTTTACAGTCAGAATAATCCTTGTAGGGTAATAATTTGCACACAAATTTCACTGTTTGTGAGATAAAGTGTTTATTTCTACTATAAAGCAGTTTACATACGAAATCCTTTCCTATAAATGAAAGAGCTTGTTCATTGAACAGTCAATAAACGTTGGTGTTCGTTGCTTTAATTCAAATAGATATTATGTACTTTTTTTTAATCTTAGAGGAGTGATAAAGATAAAGATACAAGTACAAGTGATATAAGATAAAATACTTGATATGGTTTTACGCATAGAATTTGTGATGAAAAGGACATTTACTTTTTATCCCGGCAAATTAGTATATTTTTACTAATTATGCGATACGTAGACTTAGGTAGAAACTATTGTAATATAAATTAAACTTTACATTATAATGACTCATTACGTTTGTATAAGATACAAAATTATAGTTAAATGTGTTAAGCTACTTTGTTGTTGACGTTAGTTTCAAAGTGAAATTAGGAAAGTTTCCCAATGTACACGGATGCATCTCGTGAGAATGGAACTTTGTTAAATCTGATTTGAATAAAAACTTTATTGCAACTGTTATAAATTGCTGACACGTATGTAAACTACTTTTTAATCTACTTCTTGAAACGAGGAGACAGGACGTTATAGAGTGATTTTAAAACAGCTTTGTAACTGTGCAACTGTTTTTTTCCAAAATATTCTTTTTAGAAACATAGCTCTAAAAATATTCAATAGTTCTCTCTATCTCCCATAAAAATTGGACACCAGATGTGCCGTGTTATATAAGATAAAACGGCAATTTTTTAATGTTATTCAGCCAAAGTTTGTTTGGACAAAAAGTTTTAGCTTAAGTAGCTAATGACTTCATTTTGAACCTGCATAGATAATTTCGGTACTTATCCTTTTTTATTAATTTGTACGTATTATTGCTCAGGTGGAAGAATCTAGAACTATTATTTTATCTGCGATAGCGCTTTTATTAATTATTGTGTTTCGGTTGTTTTAATTTTTTTATTATAGAATATGGAAGTGTCAACCATCGCTTATAGATATGAACAGTATGATATCGTAAAGTAAGCTGGTACCTACCTACCGTACCACTCATACGTTGCTATTCCTGAAGGATATTATATTTCGGTACCCTACAATTTCACTGCCATATTCCATTATAGTGAAACTTAGGCTGTGTAAGTTCCAATTCTAAGAAACCAATAAATAACAACATCCAAAATTGCTAAAGGCTCACAGCGGCTGGTTGTAAACCTCTTTAATCCCACTAAGGCTCTACTGAAGATTAAGTTTTACCTTGAAGTATGATTGGAAATGTTTTGATTTACGTAGTTACATATCACCATTAAGAATTACAACTAGGCACGTTTTCAAGTTTTTTTTAGACTTTTAGTCTAAAAAAATTATTTTAAATAAAACTGGTCTTTTTGCAGTAAAAAAAGGAGAAAATTTTAAACTTATGTTTTAAATGTTCAACTGAAGTTTAAGTATTTGTCGTTATGTTTTTGTTTATTTTATTACAAATATCAGATTAGATTTCATATTGTTGATTAAAAAATAATAGGATACAAAGTTAATTAAAACTACACTAATATCGAAAAATTACAAGAAGTGAGACATATGTTAAATATTAGACAATAGAATTATTAAAATTAACTAATTAAATGCATTGGAGACAAAAGTCAAAGAACAATAAAAGACTTTATATCAAGAAAGGTAAATTAATCGTATGAGGGCAATTAATAAAGTCTATTATTATGGTTATTAGTTTCTATGTCGTCACACAATATAAACTTTATTGTATCGTAAGACAGAGTTGTGCTTACGACGCCCCATAACGCGTATATACGATCACTTTAACTTCAATTTAATGGGTAAACTATCATGACAAGGTTCATACATTTCTACATATATTTTAAAATAAAATGAATAGATAATGTACCAAGTTAGTTTTTACTATATATTATGTTTAATTTGGTATTATGTTTTATTGTTATTTATTTAAACTGTAAATTTTTTTTCTTAAATCCGGTAAATGTATATAAAATATTCTAGTGCTTGTGCAAATAGTCCTAGTGCTCGTTATTTTATAAACGAGATAAGTATAATAACTCATCATCATCACTTTATCAACCTCGATAATAATGATTGTCATTATATGTAAGTTACAATTTGATCAGCTATGATAACGTGTATTTAATATTAATTGTATATATATATATATATATATATATATATATATATATATATATATATATATATATATATATATATATATATACATAATTACTCATTAAGCTTTCAGCAATACAAATAAATTAATATGAAACAAAAGGTATGATGCTTATAATACATACCTACTAGTATTGTAAAATTGCCCATTTTGAACTAAATTGTTTTAAATCTGGATAATAAACAATGATACCATATTTACAGATAATGCAAATTTATCAGATAAATCTAAGGAACATTTTCAACCCGTTAGTTGCTTCCGATTAAGACTAGTACTAAAAATAAAACACAAAGAAGTACAATGCACTGTATTTGTAATACAAGAAAATACTTTTACAGTGGCGGGCGACAGTCTGCGGTTTGGCTGGAATCGAAAACACAAACAGCGAGAAAGACCAGGAAATTTATCAAACATTATACAGAGTCTGAAGTCACTAATTACTATTTGTTTGTTATAAAGTCCACGATTCACAGCTTTATATGTACGATGACGTGAACATATGTTTTAATAAATTAATATGATATTGGTGTAATTTATGTATGTGTATGTGCGTGAACGATTGTATGTATGATGTCTTATTATTTAGTTATTGTTTTGTTTTCTTTGTCTTCAATAATTACTTGCCTAATGTTGTTATTTTAAATTAATTTCATAAAGAAGCACGTTTGAAATATGTTTTTATGAATGTCAGTGTACATAATTCACATACACGCAAAAAGACATTTTAATTGTAACTCTAGATGTTATTTGTTTTTTGTGACTGTAACAAATTGGTTTCAATGTCCTATATTGTTAACTAGTAGCATTGTGAATTTTATTTAATAGGTATCAAATTCTGAAGGCGACGATTGCAATATTTTATTTTCGATAAATGCCTCCAACTTGCTGGAGTTTTGTCGAAGAACCACAGAGTGTTTATGTTCAGATATTCAAAATATAAGTGTGATTTCTATTAATGTTATGTAGTTATATGATATTTTAATCTGATTAATATAATTTCTTTTAATTATAGTTATAAAGTGTATATTATTGTACTAATGCTTTCCTAAGTGAGGGCATTAGGAAACTATAAAATTCACCCAGTGGATTAAATAAATAAATATCCTTTTGTAAATAATATTGTATAATTATATCACGAATAATGAACAATGATCAGAAATAGTGAATAAATAACACATTATATGACTAATGGAAATTATTATCAATAACTAATTTATACAATGTACTTTGCACACGGAAAATCATTTTATTTTCTGTACAATTGCAGTTTACGTATGGAGATTTTTTTATACTACAATAATGACAAACAAGTGAAAGAAAACGGTTAGCGTACTCTAAGGACATGTGCGATGGGCTCTCTTTAGTTTAGGAAAACTTTAATACGGCCTTGTAGGCTCTTAATAAAACTTTGGTAAGAAGTTTGTTTCACAACCTGAGTTTACTGAAGGTATTTGCTCTGAAAACATATTGTACCGTTCGACTATTCCGTAACAGAATTTCATAATGAATTTATGATGACGGTAAATGGGGGATAACAGAAGATAACCATGGATAGTCACAATTATTCAGTGTACAAGCCGATGCACAACCTTGTCTTAAACAAGTTTGAGTCCAAATAGAAGTAATAATAATGTGGGTAGACTTATGATTAATTTGCCTTCACGTGAATAACAGCTTCAACATATTGAGCATCTAAATATTTTTTGACGTGTATTTCAATTACGAAAATATATTGTACAACTTAATTGTGCTAGAAATGCCGATATCAAAGCCCTCAATTCTCTTGAAGATGATAGTTACTGCAAGTTTCAACAACGTGTTTTTTTTACGGAACTTATAATAGGTAAAATATGGCCCACCTGATGGAAATTAGCAATCGTGGCTTATTGCCATGAACAGCAATATCATCAACATATTAGCCACTATATCATATCTGCCCACTGCTGAACATAGGCCTTCCCCATACTGCCATAAAGAACGGTCCTGAACCATCTGCGCTGATTCCCTGTACATGGACATCATAGTTTCTTGATGTTTGTAATGCTCCTAATGAGTTGCTACTCTACTACTACTGACTATTTTTATTTTTTATATAACTTAGAATGGCAAACAAGCTGACAGCCCACCTGATGGAAAGTGGTAACGGTCGCTTATAGACATGAGCAGTAGCATGGACGTAACAGATGACGTTCTGTCATCCTATCCTGAACTGCTAGCTTACTTATGACTGTTACCTTTTAATTCATAGATTTGAACTGATGACCGCTGAAGTATTCGATGGCATTTTAAAGCACGCATTTAAAAATCAAATACTTCTGAAATTAAAAGTATTTATTAAAAGGCATTTGACATAGTGATGTCAACGTTATGTGATTTGAAGCATCTAATGATGTAAATTATTCAGTATCTAATATATGAGTAGATGAGAATTTATGCAACTATGCCAAGGAGTGAATGTAGTCACCTTATTGAACCTTCCAGTAGTTATATTTTATTAAAGTATATTTAAAACTGATTGTAGTTACTGTCGTCTATTGGTATAATTTATTCAGTTGATAATTTATGCAATTTATATTAATAATACCCAATTAACTGCCCTATTAGTCATCAACGTACAGTAATTTAGTTCTGTTTTTACAATTTTCGTATTGTATATAAGATATTGTATAAGTTTAGTTATGATATATTATTTTTGGTAGATTTTCTTGTTTGGACCTTATTACCTGTCTGTACTGTTTATCTGGCTTTAGGAATGTTTTTTTGTAATGGATAATTATGGAATGGTTGCCCCGCCTGCGCTAACGGTATACGCTGGCGAGGCACCAGTGAGAGATGATAAGTGAGAATGAAAATGCAGTTAGTTAGCCCATCGTGATGAATATATCTGGAATTCAGCATGATGGTTTCCAGGAGGAACCAAGTGGAGGTCGACCTAACAAGGTGTTGCTAGCAATAGAATTGTAGTAGATTATATATTCTTTAGTAATTTTACCAATATTACAAAACGTTTGATATCAATAAATATAAAGACGATTCGTTGAACTTTAATAGCTCAAGGGAAGCGAGACGAGAATTATATATGAATATGTAAAGGCAGACTTTGTAAAAAGTTCATAAAATTCTTGATTTGTTGCAAAGACGTTGTGTACGTATTATGCTCTTATTTTTTCCGTGCTCTGACACGAATTTTATCAGCGTCAAGATTAGCGTTATCCAAAATTCTAAATACACACTGAGTAATTCTTGAGTTACCTTGACATGTCCAAACAAGGACTTTATTAGCTGTGTGTCATCGCGTACTGGACTTTAAACAAAATTGTCTTCTAGGTATGTCGATTTACGTATTCGGAAATTCGATTCATATTCAAAACAGATACACCTGTTCAAATAAGTAGTCATTTTAAAGCGTTAGTAATTTCGAACGCACCTAGATTTTAGTGAAAGAATGTATGTTTCATTAGTAATCATACTCTTAATGCAACCATGACATATTTTTATAAATTTTACAATAACAAAACTTTAAGTAAGTATTTATTACATGAATAATAACGTATTTCAATATAAATATTTATGCATTTAGTTTGAAATGTTTTTGTAAATAATTGTGAAAATAAAAAAAAATGGCTCCAATGTTTTTAACATTGGAGCCATTTTTTTATTTTTGTTACGAGTGAAACTGAGTATCTCTTTTTATGCCTTGATAATTTAAGAAAATTTAATTAAAATGCCTGATATCTAGAAAAAGGTTTTTTTTAATGGATGATAATGGAATGGTAACCCCACCCGCGCTATCGGTGTACACCGGCGGGACACCAGTGAAGGATGATAGGTGAGGATGAAGTAGGTCAGTTAGCCCATCGTGACGAATTCAACAAGAATTGTTCACGATGGTTTCCAGGGGGAACCACGTGGAGGTCTACATAATAAGGCATATTGCTAGCAATGGGGCTGTCAAACTCCATTACTAACAATTCCTTTCCCCCCAGTAAAAGGTATTAGTTCATTTGACATTTAAAGTTACGACTGTCATTGTTATTTAGTCATAATATAAAAGAAATATCTACAGAAGAATAAAAGAAATATCTAGTAAATATTGACACCCCGCTAATGAGGTAAAGATGAAATTAGGTCAGTTTGCATTGACGAATTTACAAGAAATTAATCACGATGGTTTCCTGGGGTGTGAAGGCTGAACTGATAATGCTATTGAAATGAGGCTGCTAGACCCCATTTCTAACAATCTTTCCTCCCTTTAGTTTACAGTTACAGTAGCGGGAGAGGATATACATAATACACTGTGAAGGTGAAGAATGAGTGTACAATTAGGGAGGGGGAAGGGGAAGGGATTATTGGTAATGCGGACTATCAGCCCTGTTGTTAACAATGTACCTCATCAGGTGGATCTCCTCGTGGTCCCCCCTGGAAACCATCGTGCTAAGTTTCAGGTGTATTCATCATGATGGGCTAACTCGTCTTTTTCATTCTCACTGGTGGAAAACTAACAAACAACTAACTTGCAGTAGACTTACCACCAGATAGCGATCGTGTGCTAATCGTGTTATAATCGTGTGCATGTTCTTTTGAGATTACAATCTTTCAAGTATGTTTTTTAATATGTTTATATTATGTTATCCTACGTATTTATAAGATAATATATTATAAACGTATAAGATAATATACACGTATGTGTGTGATATCACAACCTACGTAATTCTACGACACAAATGAGCGTTTTGATATGTGACTCATTTTGATATTAGAATAAAACACCCGCATCATTGACTGTCATCAATATTTACAATCTTAGTACAAATAGATTTATATTCTGGAAAATATGAGTATCTCTAATAAATAAAACAAAATAATTTTAAAAATGGAAGTAGCTCTCAATTTGAATAGTTTTTTTTTGTGTACTGACTTTAATGATTGACTTTTCTGATTAAGAGAGTTTTACTTTGGAGATGGCTTTATACTATTTTAGATTAGTTTAAAAAATATATCATTTAATTTATTTTAAATGATTCACTCTATTTTTAAATCTACTTGAACATTATAAAGGTTCTTTTTTTTTTAATTTGTAATGGAATTTTGAATCTGATCATCTGTGGGATTAATAAATAGTATAATAATTTTGAACTTACTAGTCGACAAAATTGTTACCATTTATATGAGATGCATAAATGTATTATTTATTTATTTAAAAATACACAGTGTAACTGTGTGTACATTTGATGGACCTAATATCGGATGGTGTTTTCTACTAATCAACCCTTGGGGTAGAAGTTTAATTGAGGGAAGTAAAAAAAAGAATTGCTTTTGATTCTCTAGTTTAAGTATCTATAATATTTTATATTCTTATTGAATATAAAATATAAATAAATAGAAAAAAAACTGTGAAAATATTTTTTGCAATATTTTAGTTGAATCATCTGAACTTGTCGCTGAAATAATAATAAAACGCCGATTATAATAATTGACACTCACAATTCGGTAGTTACAGTGGCCAAAGCCAATGATGCGCTGTGCTATACCTACGTAAATTATCTGGTATATAATATAGGTGCGTCTGCGGCGATGCATATTCACTGCCACGGTCGCGTGCCCAATAACTCGTATTGGGAATCGTATTTAGCGTATTCAGTCTACTACACAACGTCGAGACGGTTAGCCGTGCCGTACGAACGAATATCGTGATATTCTAGTGATAATGATAACACCACAGCTAGAACACAACATAACTATTGTTTAGTAGTGGAATTTTCAAGTGACGAATCAATCGTCCGTTATTTTTGAATTAGTACCAAGCGGTTGTTTGAAAATAGAACACCTCAAGGTGGGTACCGTTGTATTTCTGGTACTTGGGATTTGTGTTACGAAACGGGAATGTGTTTTAAAAGAGGAAAATACATTATTATGTATGGATGTTTTCGTGTAAAAAAAAAGTGAAGATGTCGTGACTAGTGAAATTATATTGAAGAATGATATTCCTTATTTTACTCTAGAGTTATTTTTCATTAAATTAAATTCTTTCTTACTGATGTGGCATCAAAAGAGAATGTTACATTTAATGTAACAAACTGATTACCGATACATCCTTAACGATTTGATTGGTATTCACTAATTATATAAGTAATTAGGTGTCTAGATTTTTAAAATATACATTAAGTGGTCAAAAAAATTTTAGTGATGTTTAAAGTGTCCGCTTGTATTTTATATTTTTTTACCATATCCATGTGTATGTAAATTATAGACTTGTAAAACTATGTACGTAGGTAACTTGTTATAAATGTCAAATGGCTATAAACATAATTAAAATTCTATTCAATATCTAGTTTTCCAATGTCATATAGGTGGTTTGGTTACGTGCGTATTTCCCACAATAACCAATAGAATCTTTAAATTTCATTACGGTATTGAAAAAAAATAAGTAAACATACCTACAAAATTTTATAAAAACGTGAACTGTGTACACCTACAATGAAACCGTACATAATACTTATTATTTATTTCCGCTGTTCTATCGATTCAATCACAACCTGTGTCATTGACTATTTGTTTTCCTTATTACAGATGAATACTGTGACAATATTATTTGGCATCTTACTTTGCACGGCTGCGGCAAATAGCCGGCAATACAACGATCGAGTCGATACAGAAGTAACGTCAGATGAGTTGGATCACATCGGAAAAGCAAGAGATGAAGCTGCAAATAAAATGCGTCATCGCCGAAGAAGATGGCAAAGCAGTTATGGATATGATTACCCACCGCCACCTATTCCTTATTATCCAGACAGAAGGGAATATGAGCGGCCAAATCAACAGCAAGATCTTCTACCTCAAATATTGAGACTTCTAGATGAAATATCCATTTACGTGAAACGACCTCCACCACCACCGCAACCAATCTATGTACCTTATCCAGTACCTTACCCAGTACCTCAACAATGTATCTGTCAAGCAAAAGGTACCACTGAAAAAACTCCAACGCAGGTAACCCCCGATGTTGACAAAAGAATAAAACCAGAAATAGAAGACGAACGACAGAATTGGGGTATAGTAGATTCTAATACGGACAGTGAATATGACGACAACGGTGATGGATCCCGGCCGATATCTTTCGAACCGATAAAACCGAAACGACCTATGCAACGACCGCCACCTGATGTTGATCATGGAAGTAGCCAAGCAAATGTAAGTAATCAATATATTAGTTTTAACAGTGGAACTAATATAAGAAACCGTGTACTACACACTTAACGGAAAGTGACCAAAAGAAGTAAGGACAATGAATTTGCATTTTAACCATTTAATTGATATGAACAAGGTCAATTTATGTCTTGTTATTATCTTAGCTATTAGTATCGTATACAGATTTAATTGTTTTTTTTTTTTGGAATTGAAAAGTATTTCATAACTTAAATTGACTATAGTAACAAACCAAATATTATAAAAAGTCTTTATAAATTATACTTTTTTATTTCGCATAATAAAACATAAAATGTAATAAATTATTTTAAATATCTTATTTCCAAGTTTAACGTAGACTTTAAATTTGTTTCAGAACGATCTACAAACACAAGCATCTATAAATTCTAAAACGGATACTAATTTGCCGAGAACATCTTCTACTTGCAATGGAGCGATACTGTCTTGCTGCAACCATCAACAACAAAAACAATGTTTCACAAGGCTCGGCTGTGCCATGACATTCGCGAGGGGTAATGCCTGTACCCAAGATTCTATCGCAACAGCGATAGAATCTTTTAAGATAGCTTATGCCCCTGTATATTGAGAAAATGTATATGGAATAAGTGCTTTAATGTCATCAGTATTGTAGTGATATAATCGTATTAACGTCTGTTGTAATTTTATATATATTCGGAAGTATTCGCAATAAATTTATTTCGACGGTTTCAAATAGCCCTTGAAATGAGTTTAAGTAAACAATTTACATTTGTGTAAATTATTAAGAGGTTGAATCTTTTTATTCTCGGCATTTGGTGAAACTTTAAATATGTATTGCAAGAACACTAACTTCATCAACCTTCGGTTTAGTCCTTCGCGTTCGCTTTCTTCGTACTAGAAAAAGGATTTTGTTCCACGATAAAAAAATCTTTCACAGTTTAAGTGAGATGTTTTTATTTATCTGATAATATTAAAAAAAATAATTTCAAGTTTTAATGATCACACATTAAAAAGAACGTCTCTCAATACTGTTCACGGAGATTTAGTTCTCCAACCTTTCTTACAATGAATCTTGACTATATTGCTTAAAGTTGTTCACAGTATCGTTTATCAAGTGCTGATTAATGAACATCGATTCGAATAATAGTTCTAAATTTGAAGTTTTGAATATATTTACTATATGATCTATAGAAATTCTGAAATTATTTGTAAAGTCCTAGAGTGAGCTGAGATGTACTAACGATTAGTTGGTAATTTTATAATTTAATATAACTCTTGAAATATTAAATGCCATAATAATAATGATCCTTTTTCTGTTAAGATTTAATATTTATTAAACATATTATATGAAGGGTATATAGATACACATGTTGTATGTGATATCGACCCTGAGGTCCTTCCAATATATTCAGTGTTCATGTAGGCGTTTGAGGATGGTTAAGTAAATAAAGAGGCATTTATATAAGTAGGAACGAATAGGTATTATTATAAATGTTTTAATAATGAGAATTATATTTAAAATTAAGCAAAGATAAAATAAGTCCTTCAGAGTGGCTCTGTTATGTAATTAAAAATTATCAGGATACCAAAAACGGTATAAAATTAATTTTTGTAATTTAAGCGATGTTAATGTAATATCATGATGTTGGCAGCTACTTAGATGAATAAGTGTTCCTAGTCTGTTTTCTTATGTAGTAGATATATGTTTTGTATATGACCTTGTATTATTGTTAGTAATAAAATCTAAATTAACAAGGAGAATATCTTTTATTGTTTAATGAAATCTACAGGTTAATATAATAATAGTTATGATATAAATTAGCCAAAATAATTAATTTACAGTATATTACATACTTTTGTGAATAATTTGACTAGTCATCTTTAAAGATTACAGCATAATATTAGTGACTATATATGAAAACTGAATGGAAAGTTGCACAAATATCTATCTCGATGCGGGATACACATTCTTTGCGGGGAAATCGATTACTCTCACCGCACTTTGTGGGGGAAATTATTCGCAAAAATTGCTTACAACGACCTTATCATAGATTGTTTTGTCATAGATTACTTAATATTGTATTGTTTTATGACCACAAATAATAATATAATAATTAAAATTAGATTGATTGTTCGAATATTTATTACGAAATTATATATATATCAATTTAATACGTAAATACAATAAGGTTTATAAAAAGAAGTCTCGAATACATATAATATATAAGGTAATTTTATCCCGTATACTGTGAACAAGGAAAAATCAAGCGAATTCCTGTTCGACATTGTTACAATTTATTTACTTCTGCACAATGTATATTAAAATTGAAGTCCAATAAAATAATATATAGTGTCTATTCAATTATATACAACTTAATCGTAATTAAGAAAGAAAAACTATACTTGAAAAACTATACTTATACGTAACACGATACTTTTATACCTCAGAAGTACAAACATTTTCATCTACATCTTTTTATAGAATTTTAATGTCAAAAATTAGCTCTATATAGTGGTACAAAGTATTAAAATGTACAACAGATGAATAGAATAATAGAAACATTTATATTACATCATACCCTAGTGATCAAAGTTTTTTTTTCTGCAAATTTATGGTCGTCCTTTAACTTAACCGTTTTACTTTTTGAGTTTAGTGCCTATTGTTTGTCTCTGAAGCGCAGCTATTAATTACTTTAATACACAATAGACGAATTATCAATGGCCCACAGATGAATAATAACGAACGTTCAACCAAGTATATAATTTAGGTGCAACAAACGTTTTACATACACACTATATATGTACTTAAATGTACTTTTAAAATAATAGTTCTTTTTTGCTTGAATCAATCAGTTAGAAAGAAAAAAACAAATTAACCTCTTATCCTCTTTTCTTTCTCTTCTTTTTATGTAAGTTGCTATTCTTATCTAGCTTATTTCGAAATAGCTTTTTGATTATTATGAAACGTTGCTCGGAATCGTCTTTGAAGAAAAAACTTAATTGCAACTGGTCCATCCATTCAAAAAGGAGAACCGAAGTTGGACCAGTATGAACAATTAGGACTTTTGTTACTCGAGCTTGACAAATATACAAGTAGAAATACAAATAATTATCTTTAAGCCTATATATTTACCATTTGCTTGTTTTTTTCAAATATTTTTTCGATCGAAAAAGTTGTTAGTATCATGCCAAGTTAATCTCGTTAGTGATCTAAGTTTATGTGTATTTTTTATTGTCCACGGAAGTGCTTTGTTAAATTACACGCCAATTTTTTATTGTCTTACTAAGAACCAGCTTTAAACAAATTCATGCACCTATAAATCTATTTATCTGTTGTATTCAAATCGATGCAGTAGTGTTTGGGTGAAAGAGTAATCACACACAACGCAAGGAATAAACACATCCATCCATAGTTCCAACTTTTGTATTTAATCATCGTCATTAATAAAACTCATCCATCGTCCACTGTTGAACAAAGGTTTCGCTCATATAATATTTCAAAGAGAGATTCTATGCCACTTGAATCTATTTTCTATTTGTAACACTTTTGAGTTTATAATTCCATGTCATACATTCTTTTATCGATTTGACATTAATGATATTTCTAAATAAAAATCAATTATCAAGTGTATGTAAGCGCATCACTTCAAAACGGCTGCACCTATTTGGCTAATTCTTATTATTTGTGTTTGTAATTATCAGGAAAAGGTTTGTATGAAAGAACGTGTTCCAAAAATCAAACGGAAAAGTGGAAAATCTTGGGTTGTACTCCCAGATGCCTGAGGACCAGATGATTAGTGTAATTGCGTGGCACTTATGATTATATTTAATTTATTAATTTTTTATCAAATTGTTAACGTTAATGAACAATTTAGTAAACTGATTATATTTTAATATTGAACACCTATAACTTGAAAAATACAGATGGCATCTTCTAGAAAGATAATAACCATGTACATATTATCATATCATTGTACTCATATCCATAATTCACTCGTACATGTGTGGAGAGTTTATGACTCACACGAATATTAAAGTATGAAGTTAATTATTTAATGCCTGTCAATAACTTAAATACTACTATAAATGGAAAACATATGACGCATCATCATCATCATTATCATCATATCAGTCCTTAACTGTCCACTATTAACCATAGCCTCCCCTTTAGGGGGTTTTGCCAGTAGTTGCCATGCTTGGCAGGCTGATTGGCAACCGTAGATAGGCTTTAGAGATGTTTTAAAGGGACGCTGTTGCCCTACTCTCGCTTTTCTGAGTCGCCTCTTACCATACTGACTGGAATGAAAGGGGTGACCTATTTTATGGTGGGACCACACAGCTGATTAATAATTCTATGTACCAGAGGAAGACTTTGTACAAAAGTCGTTCGCTTGGATACATCTGTCCTGTTCGTGTTTCAAGGGTGAGATATACCACCCTTCAAACCGAAACACAGCCATGCAAACACATCTGCTTCATGGTAGAAACACGGATGGTACAGAGGTGCATAAGCAAACGACTTTTATACAGTCTCCCTCTGGTAAAGATACATTTTCAGCGAGTAACATGAACTTTATTTAAAAAAAAAGTCTATCTATCTAACCGTATGAAGACAGGGTGAGCCGCTAGTAATGATACATCCAATTTATTTGAAATATATTTAGAAATATGTTACTACCCTAGCAGCGAAATTCATTAATTACATTTTAGATTTTGTAATTAATAATTAACATTTAAAATGGTAACTGTCGCCTATAGACACGAATACCACTATAGATAGCACATATTGTATGATGACGCTTTATGAGTAATAATGGTAAAGTTAAAAGTCCATTATAAAGCAAAATATGACAATTTATATAATCGATGTTCATGGTCTGTATTTAGCAGTGGAGTAGTGAATGGCTGAAATGATAATGACGTATGATGCAATATTTGAATGAGGTATATACAAAATAAACCCATAACTAATTTTTGAAATGATCTCTGATTTCAAAATCATAAACTTTATCGCTGAAATTCACATTTCAGTATGTTATTCGCAATAGAATGACTAACCTTTCAATTAGAAAAGACGTGATGGTATTTGCCAACGACATCTGCATCTTTAAATTATATTATTTTTACGAATTCGAAGGTCGTCATTGTAAATGCATACTAATAACAAATCTTTTTTTCGTTAAGAACATAATTTTCAATCACCACGACTGCCTTCATATGAGATAGTGTGAATTATCACGAAATTATAAAAGACACATTAATTGACCTATGACAGTGCTACTGAACTTTTGCATTTTATGGATTGTGTTAATTTTAAATAATTAAGTCAAATTTACATAACGAATACACACGTTATTAAAATTTAAATTTAATAAACTAAAAACTTAAATGTGTTTCGATTATACAGAATGATAGCATTTTTTTATTTATGACAGACACGAAACTATTATATCAATATTATGCACAATTTTTTAGTTTAGAGATGAAACTACTTTCATGCCTACAGTTTCTTAATTTCCATTAGAATTTAAGGAATATCTGTTTATAATAAATAAAATAAGTTCAAAATTTTGCCCTTTGTTTGTATGGTTGTATTTGGTTTAAAATAAGAAATGAGAGCAAAATATATGGATATGAAAGTATGCATACACATGTATATCCCTTAGATTACAGGAATGACATCACATAAGGTATAGCATGGGCACCATAGTGTATTTAGTGATGTTTATTGATTTGTTCATATATAAGTTTAAACAAGAAGTGATGGTTTATATAAAATGGAAATTTATATCAAATTATATCATTTCACAGTGTGTATATGATTTACTATTGCTACCAAAGTCACTGAATAAAGCCGTTACAACAGTAAATTAAAAAAGAAATTACGAATATATAGATACGAACCGCTGATTGAGCCTCGCTGACCATATAACAAAAGGATCGTGTTTCCACTATTTATTCTGTTGAACAATGATTTTGATTTGAGATGACATTGAACTTCGTTAACACTACACTTAATACATAGATGATATAATAGTTACTCTAGTACGTTTAAAGTGTGAATTAATTATTGCTGTTGATTGTAGTTATCGATTGGAATAAAAAAATATATGTAATTTTTTCTGGACATCGTTCTTTTGTATTTAAATTGTATTCATAGTTTTATAAATTAATACCTTAGAATTATACACACACTTAGAATTATACACTTGATCATTGTTCTTAATAACAGTACGTATTGTAAAAAACATGAAGTATTATTATTAAAAAGAAAATGTTATTGATTAATATAGAATAATTATTTTCGAAATTTTTCATAGTCATGTCGGTATTGTCTGAAATTATAAGATACAGGGCTCTTAGAAAAAGAATCAATACAATGGTGGACTTATTCCATAAATAGGATGTCTTCCAGTCAATCTTTGAATGTCTGATGGAAATTGTGAATTAGTAGAAACAAAAAAATAATAATAATAGATAATTAAAAATAAGAAAATAATAGGTGTTACAGTTACATTACGAGCACAACATATCTAAATAGTATCCAACACATTGTTAATTCAATGGAAAATTTCAGCCGGGTATAGATATAAATTTACGAGTAGTGACAAGTCTGGCATATCGAGAGGACGAACGCTTGTCGAGTGGAGTCATGTCTGTATGGGAGAAATGAATGAAAAATCAGTGGAGGGCTTCATCGACAAGTATGCATCGAGTAAATTGGTTATATTCTGAAGAGAGGCCAAATTAAGAGTATCCGCTGTAATCGGGTGCGCGCATGGGGAGAGGAAAAGGTTGGATAAACTTTTACATGATTAACTTGGGAGGGTATGAGAGCGCTTAAAATATTAAAGTATTTATAGTCTATGTCTTTAGGGGATTACAATATAAGGAGATTCTCAATTAATCTATTTTTTATAAAGATATTGCACGCATTATATCCATTTAAATAATTATTTTTGCATTCGATACATTCCATTTTATGTCAGTTTTCAAATCCGTGTTCTAAATTCAATTGTTTTAAATTTTGTGTATCTATGAAATATCTCATCATCTCATTGGTATATTTTATTCTTTTTAAAATAAGAATAATGACAAATAGTTTGACATGATACTAGTAATTGTTTTTTTTTTGCAGACATAAATCCGATAAAATGCCGTTAATCATCCACTGTTGAACATAGGCCTTCCCAGTAGTTGCCACGCGGTTGCCAACCTACCTGCAATTAGGCTTTGGTGATGTTTTCAGAGAAACGCCGCTGCTCATCCTTTGACCATTAAGTTCTCTACGAATATATGATCTATACGAAGGTATAATCCTTACTAATATTATAAATGTGAAAGTGTATTTGTTTGTTACCTCTTAGCGTTTTAACGGCTTATCTAATCCCTATAAGACTTACTATAAGAGATAGAAAAGGTTATAGGCAACTTTTTATTCTGATAAATAAACATAACGTCGCCGATCACGCAAGTGAAGTCGCGAACAAAAGCTAGTCATAGATATAACGTAACAAAATCTATCGATAATCTCCCTATTATTTTTTTATTTATTTTCTATTTTTCTTCCATGGTTAATGGTATATTATTTGTACATTTACAATTATATTTAGCACTTGTACTAATATATTTATACGTAGCGTTAATTGTTCCAATAAAAAAAAATCATAATTTAATTATTCTAAATTATGCACAAGTTATTAGGAAGAATCTTTGATTAAAAAAATTAATATTAAAGCTTGGAGGCAATAAATGCATAAGAACCTCCATTTCTATCTGGAATAAAACATTTTTTTCTGTACTATTTTGTTCCTAAAGGAAATCGAACAGTCACGTAACAAGTCGAAGGTTCATACAAAACGCGCGGTCACGTGACCGATTTATTGGGAATGGTTAAAACATTGTTTTTTGTTTTTATTTTCGACAAAATTCTGAGAACAGACAGTTTCTTCGAGTATTTGTTGATTAAAATTATCACTTTTTTAGATATAACGCTTTTAATTGGATTAATTTTACTTAAACTTCAAGTAAACACTTCAGCATCGCAATTACGTCAGGTCATATCAAAACCAGGTATTACTCATATGTTTGTATGATTCATTCTTATCAGTAACATAGTAATATGCGTTTATGTACTTCGAACTGCATTTATAACGTTGTAGTTGTAATAATAAACCATTATCACTTTCAGGCACCAAAAATAATTCATTCATCATCACTCTTTACGAATAGGTTTTATTTTAGTTAATTTTAAACATTCGCGTTGTTTAAACCTATTTTAAATTTACAATCGAGCCTAAACGCGGCGTCATTACAGGCAAATAGTCCTAAATACATGATATTACAGTACATTTTGCCATGTGGTTCCGGCATAAAATAGACCAACTCTTTCTTTCCCGTGGGTGTCGTAAGAAACGACTAAGTGAGCGTGAGGGATAGGCAGCAGCCTCTTAAAACATCTTCAAAGCCTAACTGCGGTTGCCAATCCACCTGCTAAGCGTGGCAACTACTGGCAAAACTCGTCACGAGGAGGCTTATGTTCAGCAGTGAACAGTTAAAGGCTGATATGATGATGACGATGACAGTACATTTTGTTGCCGATATTTTGGCGTGAATTGTACCACGTCGTGGTTACAGCAAGTTCGAAGTATATAGTGCATTTTTCTTTCTTTTCTCATAAAAATATCGGCAATAAATTTTAGGTATTATTTATTTGTAATAATTTCCGGTTAAGTCCCGATGGTGAATTTAAAATATGTTTTTTTTTTTTATTAATTTTGGAATAGTAAAATTACTAAGATTTATTCTAGGTTTATTTAATCAATTTAAAATACCTATTGTATGACCTTTTGGTGGATCATATTATAGTAATATTTAAAAACGTCGATTTGTATACCTCCTTATAAAAACGGAACTAACTAATATACATACAGCTAAAACTGCTGGGTTTCCAAATATGATTTTGCATTCGGAGGGACTTTGTATATCGTAAGTAAGTATTAAGAAAGGTCTTCCCGATTTCTCTGGGGACGGGAGATAAAAGGTTCTGTAGAGGCGAAGTTGCGACAAAAAAGATATTGCAATTTGTACGTTATGTTCACAAAGTAAAATTCAAAATATAATGAGCACACATCATTGAAATTTAATGAAGAGATCGCTGTCAATATTTCCAATCACGAATCATTGTGGTTTTTTGCCAACAATGAAGTAATTGTATTCATTTTTACATAATGTATTTGTGTGTATTGAATTGTTAATTAACCACATTACGATATTTATTATTTCATACATCTTTTTTTATGTAATAACCTTGTAGTGTCAGGCATATAGCCAGCCAAATCTCTGATATAAAAGGTATAAAACCTACTTTATTATTATATTTTTTTGCGGCCAACTGTTGTGAGCATAACATTCTTTCTTCGGTTATAAGCATTCATTTTTTACACCACTGAGGTGGCAAACAAGCATACGGCCCACCAGATAGTGGGTAGTTACCGTAGTCTATGAACGCCTGCTGTTTCAGGGGCATTATGTGCGCGTTGTCAACACTGAAGAAACCTTTTTACCCTTTTTTGAAGGGCCACATGCTGTGGTCTCTTGGGATAATCTCGACAAGGAGCTCATTCCATAACTTTAACGTTCGTGGGAGGAAATATGTCTGAAACTGCGCTATATGTCATCATCTATGCTCTAACGTTTGGGAGTGAACTCTCTGTCGATGGCAAGCTGTTCGATTGTAGAAAGTGGCCGTGGGCATTATATTGAACAATTTCTCTGAGTACAGTCCACTGCACATGCAGTAGAACATGCAGAGTGAGGCAAAATCTCTTCTAGGACTTAAGGGTTTGATACTGCTTGTAAACCTGGGATCATCAATTATTCTTTTTTAAAAAAAGGTGGTGTTAAATTCTATTGTAGGTAGATTTTTTGTGTTTGCTGGCCGAAATCCAGGTAAAAAATTGATATTAGGGAGTTTTTTAATCGTCTCCTCTCCTCGTCCTGCTCGTATTAGTCTAAAATTAATATATATATAATTTTTTTAAATTAAAGTCTATTTATTTTTCACAGCTCAAATTTCTACATTACTGAAAGGGCAATCATGGTGCTATTCTGCTAGTTATTATGACAATTACACGATGAAAACTAAGAATAAACAAGCAAGATAATTAGCAACTATTAAAAGGTAATAATTATGAAATTCCTCAGCCATCTTCCGATTCTCTATTGTGTGCAAATAATTTATAATGGTTAAAATTCTTGTCGTCATGTTTCTTCAACAACGTTTCTGATTTATTTACTTTAATTTAAGTAGGTATGATGTCCAATTAATTTATTCTAAATAATAATATTACCATCATATCAGCGGGTCTACCATGAAATGAAATTCCGAAATTTCGGACTCAATTTCGTGTTTTTGTTTATACCATAATCGGACCAATAAATGGAGTTTAACATTTTGTTCATTATACATCCTATAAAAGTCAAAAGGAACAATATTTTCACATTTTTAATAATTCCAAACGGCATGTATTATGTAATTTTAACATCAAATTTCTGTTTTGTTTGGCTCTGAAATTTCGGAAAACATTTCATTGCCCTCTGCTGTTAATTGTCTACTGCTGAACATATGTCTCCCTCATAAGGAGGGGTTTGCCAGTAGTTGCCATGCTTGGTAGGAGGGTTCGCAATCGCAGTTAGGCTTAGATGATGTTTTAAGGGCTTTCGCTGCTGCCCATTCTTCTACCATTAAGTTATCTTAGTCACCATTGGAAAGATGGAGCTGGATCATTCTATGTCGGGACCATACAATTAATAATATTGTATTTTTTGTAATGAATGCAAATTTTTGTGTAAAGTAGCAACACTAACAGTAAAGTAACAGTACTTATACTGGTATGTATGTATGTATGTGAAATAATCTCTCAGAAAAACGCTTGTGATCGATCAGAGAGATATCGGGGTGATTCATACGCATCTAAACGAATGAAGTAGGTATATCGGCCGACGAAAGGAAATCCGTAAAGGACATTGCCCCGTATATTTAGATATGAGTAGGTATATACGTGATTTTTGCAGAGTACGCATAAAATGTAAATTGTATTCATCATTCGAGAATTACACATTCGTTTTCATTTCCTGTCCGTATGTTGCACGTGTACTAAACATTGGTATTTCCATAGTTTATTTTTGAGGTTAACCCTTATATATTTACCTTATAGTACTTTATAGTATATTTAGTCAATCAATCATAAATCAGTCTGTCTCTTATCGATTTACAGATATATTTACGACGTCTTTTAAAAAATTTGTTTATGAAATTGTTGAACTAGAGCGGTATATGAGACGATGATGGCTTGATGTTCTTTCTAGATTTTTATAGTGGTGCTGGATTGTTAATAATTGATAATTTTATTTTATTGTTTGCTTATTCGCTTTTGGCTACAACAGAATATCAATATTTTGCTCTTTTGAGGGTAAACCAATAAATTGAGTTGCGACTATTTTGTGTAGCTATAGCACACGTACGAAAGGAAAAATTATCTTGCTTTTTTTATGTGTTTTCCTTTTTTTGTACATGTATTCTTTTATCTCTTTTTTGTTTATGTCCATTTATGTCTGTTGTTATTTGTATACTGTAATGCAAACAAACTATATATCTTTTTTTTTATACGACTTAGAATGGCAAACAAGCTGACGGCCCACCTGATGGAAAGTGGTAACCGTCGCCTATAGACATGAGCAGTACCATGGAAATAACACAGTATACTATTTCGCCCATGATACCCCCCATGCGTTGCCATTCCTGAGGACTCAGATGTTATTCCTCTGTACCCAGTTAATTCACGCCATATCCCACCCATCAAATCGAAAGACAGCCATGCAAACACAACTGCTTCACGGTAGAAACACGAATAGGACAGAGGTACCCAAGCAATCGACATTTGTACAAAGTCTCCCTTTGTAAATAGTCTGTGATATAGGTATTTAATATAAGAAGTGATTAATATTGTACAAATATTCGTCGAAATATAATTTTCATAGGCCATTACAACTACTATTCTACAGTAGTTACTATGATTATGACTATTAAATGCTACTAGTGTGTTTATTTGCGATAATATACTTATACGACTTCCATTTATGATGCATTGATGATTTAATACTACGTGCTTACTCTATGGATTTACTATGTTTGATGACGAAATCGGCCGGTGGAAATCCCATTACTCTGCACACACCCACCGGTGCGTGTATTAATCCTAGTCATTAACCTACATACTTAATTACTTTATATATGTATATATAACGTTTTTTATTATACGACTGTCTAAAACAGAAGTATAAGATTTTCAAGGTTCATGTATGTGAGTTTTTATTACGTCATAACTTCTAAATGCCTGAATAGATTTAAATTTATGTTATACCATTAGAATTCCTATATCATCCTAAGTAATTCTAGTTATATTTTTTTGAAAACAGCTCTTTTTTGGAAGGGCAATGGTATATTTTATTGTTTTCATTATAAATAGTAGAACATCAGTGAAAGACGAAACGATGAGGATGAAGTGAAATCAGATGGCGGATTGACAAGGTATTTGACCAGGTTAGTTTTCAGCGGCTCCACGTTAATTTCGACCTAACAGGTTATATATTGTTTTTTATAGGTGAAAATGGAACAATAACCCCGCCTGTGCTATCGGTATACGTTGGCGGGCCATCAGTGAGTGGCGACAGGTAAGGATGATAGATCAGTAAGCCCATCACGATAAATTCCAGAAGAATTAACAACAATGAATTCTAGCGGAAACTGCGTAAAAGTCGACCTGATTGATGTATAAACCATTACAGGGTAGGGGAAAGGGATTGTTAGTAATGGAGACTAAGAATCCCATTGCTAGCAATATACCTAACCAGGTCGACCTCCACGCTGTTCCCCCTGGAAACTAACATGGTTAATTCCTGATGAATTCATCATGATGGGCTAACTGGCCTGTTTTCATTTTCATTGATCACCCTTCACTGGTGCCCCGCCAGCGTATACCGTTAGCGCAAGCGGGGATACCATTCCATTTTCACCTACCAAAAAAAACCAATACAGGGTACTGACTACCGTTCTTATTATTAATAAATTAATGCACAAGTTTTTAACATTACAGGTCATAAATCAATAGAAATAATGTACGTATAAATATGTTTCGACAATTTTTATCAAATTCAGGTATAGAAGCAGAAATGGCGGTATCAATACCTAATGTACATGAAGACTGTATATGTATGCAGTTTGGTCAATAGTAGTTATTTACTAATACTTATATTATTTTAACCATGACATTTAGCATTCGGAACATCTGTCTGTTCCCTTTTCGATGGCAAAAGCGTGAGGTATCAATAAATGATTTTATCACTGAACAATTTCTGACGCGATGTTTTTGCATCTGCAATATTATAATTTTATCAGCATCCGTTACGAATAGGATGTGCTTGCACAATGGTTTTATTTGTATTGAAAATGTATGATTGTAGAAAATAGCAGGCAAGCCTGGTAGTAATACAGCACTGTTGTGTTATTTGGAACTATTATTTGATGGCTTTACATAAACGATGTACTCGATTGGTTAGATTATTGGTCGTACATAATTGAACAGCAAACTTAAATTTAAATTTGAGTTCGTTTTCAAATTAAAGATTCAATTTTTTATTTAAATTTAGAAACGGTATGGTTCTTATACGTTTCTTTTCTATCAATAACCTTTAGCATGTTTGGAAAACACGAATGTTAAAAATTCTATCATATTAACAGTATTTTTTCTTGATTTCGTGTTGAGTTTAGTTCCGAAATTTTGGACAAATTTTCATGGTATTAAGTAGCTTATCGCCCGCATTCGAGCCATCTGTCCGGCTGTGTCAATCTGTTATACCGTATAATAAATGAAATATATTTTTTGCAGTGTTTCACTATCTTTTATTATATATTAAAGTAACACAATTTAGTATCAAATACTTTTTACTAAGTACTTTAATTTCAAATTTAATTTCACTGTTGAAAACCAAAAAAAAAAATCGGAGATATACTGACGATAGAACGGCGTTCATAGTTTTTCCAGTATTTTTAGAGACCATGTAAACAGTTATTGAACTTTCATACCTGGAAAGATACCTAATGGATTTTCTAGAAACAAAATTCTTTATTAATGTGTATATACTAGTATAAAATTGTTTTCACATGCAGTGAATCGTGACGTTAAACAGATGTTCCACAATTACGTCAGCCTCAGCAGGATCTGTGCATTTATGAAACCTTTGATGTTAAAATAAAAATATATTTATTTTTACAAGAAACATTTAATTTCAATACCTAACTTAGAGTTGAAAAAATCATAATACGCACATATATATAGATAGTCTGAAAGACTGTCTAAATTTAATGACAGTTTATGACTGTCTATTTTATTCAATCGTTGCTTTATAAATGATAACTTATTAAGGAAGAAACAGTCCTTTACGTCAAAACTTGCGAAAAATATTAAAATTCGTCTATACAAATTTTGCGCCTAACTTTGTTAATATATGCAGAGATCGATGATATTTGTATGGGTATGCAGGAAAAACATTATACTATAAATATTTTTGATTGCTTGATGCTGGAACAAACATAACGACAGACAGACTATACATATACAAAAAAAAAACTTTTGGTTTCTGTAATTCTTATTAAGACTCCTCATATCATCACATATCGTCATATCAGCTTTTAATTATCCCCAGCTAAACATAAGCCTTCTCCTTGGGGGATTTGCCAGTAGTTGCCACGTTTGGCAGTAAAATTTGCAACCGCAGTGAGGCTTCAGTGATGTTCTAAGACGGATACTGCTGCCCATCTTTCGCCTTCCTTAGTCGCCTCTTGCGACTCCCATGGAAAAGGAAGGGGTAGCCTATTCTATTCTAGGACACACGGCCAATCATCCTCATATCAATTTGTCTTAAATATCTTTTATGTACAGACATCGTTTACCCGATGGCTCGATTGTCGGGTCGACCTCCTTACGGTCGAATTGTCGCGATGAACTGACTTATGATCATCTTTACCTAACAACTATTATTGAAACCTCCCCGGCGTAAACTAATAGCGCACATGTGGTTACCATACCTTTTTCACCCGTAAAAATAATCTATTTTATCAAAGGTATTACATTACAAAGAGATGAAAGTCGATTCTTAAAAAAAGCTTTTGAACACGAATACAAATGAATTTAAAGACAGATCAATGAATAGAATAAATTGTGCAAAAGATGATATGCGTAGGACTGAATTAAAAATAGAAACGGTAAATATTAAGGTGGGACGGAAAAGAAAAATTGTGTCGAGCTTAAGCAATGGATTGAAGATTATAAAAAGTAAGTCAAACCGATTTAGAACAGCTTAATAGATTTTGCCGTGCGGTCCTGGTGTAGATTGGACCACACCTTTTTTTCTCGTGGTCGTCGTAAGAGGCAACTAGGGGAACTTAATGGTCGAAAGATAGGCAGCAGTGTCCCTCTTAAAATGTTACTAAAGCTTAAATGCGGTTGCCAACCCGCCTCTAAGCGCGTCAAACACTGGCAAAAGTCCCCAGAAGGAGGAGGTCTTTGTTCAGCAATGGACAGTTAACCACTGGTATAGTATGGTAATCGACTTCGCAGACCTAGATGGTGTAGTGGTTTCACACATTATCTTAGCTTCCGACGGTTGTGGGTTCCATCTCGTATAATATAAACGTTTGCATATGACATATTATTATTTATTCTGTAAAAATATACATTATTAACTATTATTTTCTTGACCAATCCTAATAATGAAGTACCACGTTCGTGAATCACTATTCACCCTAAAGGTTGACTGGTAGAGAATGCTACTAGCGTTAAGTCCGCCTTTTGTACCATATTTTATTTTGGTCAATACGGTTACTTAAATAAAATAAATAAATTTGCATTTATGAATGTTTTTACTGAAATAATAACACTCTATTATCTAATAATAGAGTGTTGACGGTTTTTTATATTATTGTAATATATCTCTGTTCAGGATTTATTTATTCTATTATTAATTATTATAATTATGTACATAGAAGATGTACCTTAGTATTTTAGCACTTATAATACAAATTTACTGAGAAGGGAAGGGATAACAATAAGACACTAAGAGTAAAGGGAACTAGTTATTCTATTGTTAGCAATTTACCATTTCATTGTCACCCATAATAAAGTACAATGTTTATTTATTTTGTAACTAGATGGCGCTAGACTAAAACAATTCTTGTTCATAAATTTATACATACAGTTTATATATTAAATACAAGATAAGTAAATTAAATGTAAAAATAATTATACAGATATATTCTTAATTTAGCGTATACACAATCTAATGAATATTGTTATTATACAGCATAACTATTGCGAAACTAGCTAAATAATATACCACTTATAAAGACTTAAATTAGCCAAACTTTCTAAATGTAAATTATTTGAATCCTCAATACTCATTTAGCTTGTTGGTGTCGAGTATTTATACCTAAAATATTTTATAAAAGCAATTTAAAATTTGTTAACAGTAGACTTCAGTCGTGAAAAGATTAATATAAAACCAACTGGAAAGTAATTCCTATCTACTGCAAAATAATTACCAAAATCTATTCAATATAGACGAGATATATCATGACGTACATATAAAATACCACCAGTGTTATAGTGCATTTTTTGACATGCATAGGGTTATTCATGTCTGTTACCACTTTCCACCGCGTGGAACGTAAGCTTGTTTGTTATTTCCAGTTGTTAGTTGCATAAAAAATATATGTTTTGTTCGAAACAAATATAAAAAAGAAAAACAATATAACGTCAATATTTAATGTATAAAAATCCATCAATCAAATTATTCATTATACCTACTATAAATTAATAACTTTGTGTCTCTGAATTTAAACTATTATGCAATTCGCTGTTCGAATTTGTTACTTTAATTGATTCCCGTTATTTTAATAATATAGTCATTAAATGGTGATTAAAGTTATTGTCAGTGGTTTAGTATTAAATACATTATGTTTTTAATTACGAAATATTGATAAATTAAGTAATAATAACTATGTGTTTAAATTAAGTATTTACTAGCAACCCGGCTTCGTACGGGTTGTTTGCAGAAAATATAAAATAGCCTATGTTACTCAAAGGAGATGTAGCTTTGGCTAAAATTGATTGAGTAGTTTTTGAGTTAAATCGAAACGAATCACAGCAACACGAATTTAATGTCGTTGCGCATTATTTTGATTTTGCTATATCTCCTAAGCTATTTCATTTAATTTGCATGGAGTAAAGGGGAAAAATAATATTCATAAAATGCTCAAGCCAACTAATGTATTTAAAATGGTAAGGATTATTACCGTATTTGTGTAAATAGCTTTCCAATTACCTTTCTCGAGAATCACTTCACCCATTGGTGAAAATAGCATGAATATCAGTGCAGACAGACAGACGCGGTGGAGGATTTTGTTTTATAATATGTAGTGATAATAATTATTTATTATATCATACTAGTTTTTACCTGCGACTTCGTTCATTTGATCAGCACATGCCATTAAACCGGCGCAAAAAGTAGACTGTACCTTCCATGCCAAATAGTAAGTGTATAATAAATTTCATGACAATCATTTCAGCCGTTAAAGAGACAAGAGATAATAAATACATCTGTGTATTTTGACATCATTGAAGCCGAATTTTGCATAACAATGCAAAATATTATTATGCAAATTTCGACTTCTCAAATTGAAGGTACTCTGGGTTGCTATGAGTCTCACTTATCTATTTTATGAATTTATAATTTATTAGCTGTATACCGGGGCTTTGTCCGCGCTTGTGGAAATCAATTTGACAATTGATATGCAACCAGAACCTGAAAATTTGGTTTACCTGATTGAAATATATTCCTTGATATTCTTATATAAAAATCTTACGTTACAAATATTTGTTCGCACTAATCTCCGAAACTACTTAGCCGATGTAATAAAATGTTATAAATGTATATTGTTTACTTTAACTTGAGAAATAGTTTTTATCCCCATAAGAAAAAATGAACTCTGTAGATAACGATAGGGATTACCTTAGTTAGTATACATTATATGTAGCACATGAATAAGATATGCTTCATTTACTTTTTACTTTACCAGAGGGAGATTTTGTACAAGTCGTTTTCTTGGGTACTTCTGTCCCATTCGCGTTTCTACCGTGAAGCAGTTGTGTTTGCACGACTGTGTTTCAGTTTAAAGGGTGGGACACCTGAGTGCTCAGGAATGCAACGCATGGGGGGTATTATGGGCGAAACAGTATATTTTGTTATGTTCATGGTACTGCTCATGTCTATAGGCGACGATTACCACTTTCCATCAGGTAGGCCGTCAGCTTGTTTACCATTCTAAGTTGCATAAAAAAAATATAAAAATAATTTCATTAGATATTTACTGTAGCATTAATTACAGGGCGAAGTCGACATCGACTGAATTATTTTAGTGAACCGTTCTTCCATTGATATTGGCCATCTTTGTTAAAAAAGAATGAATTTAAAAAAAACAAAATTTTTGTCTTTTCCACTAACGCGGCACGTCAGCTAAGTTAGTATTAGACGTTTAAAATTTTTTTGTCTTTACAGTCTTTTCGTAACTTCCATGGATACTAGCTTTTAATATATGGATTTGGTCAGAAGACATCTTGCCAACGTTTAGTTAATTGATGAAATCACAATAGTGCTAACTTAATTAACAAATAAATAAATAATGTTGTCAAATGTGATGCAAATGGCTAGCATTTAAACTAATTGTGGAACAATTTTAGCTTTGTATCTCATATTTCTTTTTATTTTGACGTGGGAATTTCGAATTATTGATTATTACGAGGTCTACTCTAGAAATTGATCTAATATTATGAGAAGTGTTGAAAATTTGTGTTTACTATCAATAAATATATAAATCTTTATGTGTGTGTTTCTAAAGTGTTTACTATCATTGTATAAAATAATAAATTATTTAAGAATGTTTTGTATTTTGTTTCATTTTTGTTAAAAAAAGGTTCTTTGGAACATGCAAAAAAAAAAAAACATAAAATAACATAAAATTTATATATTATATTTCTTTTAATACATGAACGTACACATTACGTGACACACGTATTTGACATAAAATATATATATTTATTACACGTTTCTACTATCAAACTATAGTATTATTATAACCCTTTTCGTTTCCATTTTGCACATCAGGCTGGCCTACATAGCGAGAAAAGGAGGATTTTTTGTGTAGATTGGTAAGATATTCCTGACCGAGACGTTTTATGTGGCTTGTATAAAGTGCGCTCTCTTTTCCCTTAGTTATTATACTCTTTGTGTCTTTTATCAATTTTTGTTCACGCATGCGTTGATTCTCAATTTTACGTATGGCTAAAGATTTCGATATCATACTCCTATCACCCTTCTCCTCCTATCATCTATCTCCTTCATAGATATAATTTGATTTTTCTATGATATAAAAAGAAATGACAAAATTGTTTATCATATGTGTCAAGTATAAATACAATTTATAAATTTACTAGTTTATATAAAAGTGTGTCGAGACTAACAATTGGTAAAATCCTGTATAAAGACAGTCACGAGTAAATTATTTTTCTATTTGCAACGTTTTGTATATTCACAGATAGAAAGGCAGGCAGTCAGGCGTACAAATATGGTAAAAAGATAAATTATTAAAATTTTCTCTAACCGTTATAAAATATGTTTTTCATAGAAAAAATATGCTTCTATTTATTTATAAAATCATTTTTATTTTGTTAAAATGTGAAAAAAAAAATTCTGTACATATTTATTTATCAATGTGTATAATATACCTCTTTTTATGTACTGCTTTAACTAAATTATTAATTGTAATATTTATTTTTTATATCTGGTCCATTGGAGTGTAAATAAATAAAAAGTATTATGTTATACTTACTTGTTATTATGTAGTACAGTAAAATCTGTATATGTTGTACTTACCTGTAAAAAAGGAAATATTTTAATATATAATAAATTCTAGAAATCTAATAATCACAAATATATTTAAATTTATTATAAATATATTTACATTTTAATAAATATAATGTCAGATACAAAAGTAAAACAGCAGGCTTTGGTAAAAAGCAGTCTTTGTTTTTATAATAAAGTGACACAATAATGTTTTTCAAGCCAGAGAAGGTTCTTTGTTTGCATTTTCAAATTAACTTCAAGAAGTAGGAGGTTCTTAATTCAGTTAATTTATTTTTAAATATTTTGAAAGAAAGAAGAAAGAAAACATTTATTGTCAAGAACAAAAAGGGTTATCATTATCATCATATCAACCATTATCTATCCAATGCTGGACATAGGCCTTCTCCGTAGACTGCCATTATTTTCCATTGACTCCCTGCAATGCATAAAAATGAGTTGTACTTATTAAAAATAGAAAAAAAAAAACTTCATATTTATTTATGTTAATATGACTGGCACTCAGCATTTGTTGCTGAAAATTAAGTGCAACAGTAAATTAATTGCAACAGCAACAAATTATTTATTATCTCAAAACTACATCAGTTACGATCTGATTTTGAAAATTATTTTATATCTGAAAATATATACTTATAGATAGATCTCATAGAAATTTTATAAAAATAGGTTGAGTAGTTTAGTTTTAAAATGAATATAACTGATTTTAATATAATTGAAGTCAGTTTTTTGTGCTATACTACCTTAAATAAATATATAAAAAATACTATAATAATAATCTCGAAATTTTTGCCACTACATGTTGACGCGCTATAGAATGGGTAGATTTTAGATTTTATTTAACGCTAACGCTAATTTCATCCTGTACAACGTTCATTGTAATGTTATCTTTTTTTTTAATCCATACGAAGTACCATTTACTTCATTAAACTTATCAGTGTGTAATCGAAAGAAGGCCAAATGTTTGAGGTCAATGTTTTGAAATGAATAGCTTCTGCCGTCGAATCATTTGGCCATTTATTGTATTGTGAATATCATGTGAAGCGTTTGTATTGTATTTAAAAAGACAGAAAAAATATAAGTCAGAAAATGCAACAGATTTATTATTTTTTATACTTCTTGGCTTGCATATTATAATGTTCGCGCGAACATTACTATTGTTTAAAATATACAGTATGATTAAATATTAAAGATTATTTTTCAAATTTAATTTCAATACAATACAGATACAATACAATTTCAATGTAAGTTCATAGCTACAAATGGACAATGATTGCAATGACAACCGTACTAAACTAAGATTAACTGAGATTACTAAACATATATCTACTCTTATAAATTTAAACGAATCTAATCTATATATAATATTATTTTACATATATAAATATATTTATATAAATACAACAGTTTATTCATAACTTTACTTTTCACATATGGTTCAATTCTCTTAAAAATAATTCGTTAAAATATCAATGAAGTTGTAAAACATTTTCGACACTTCTATAGATTTAATTTTTATTTTCTCATTTATTAATATTTTTTAACAAAGTCTCTTCACTTTACAAAATGTGGTCCTCATGCCGTGGGTCTTGATGTAATGGTTACACTTCATGCATTCCTATTTACAATACCACTGAATGATAACAAAAGTATTACTAAACATTGTTATTGTATTTATTATTATTAGTTTTAGTAATAATACTGTACCAGATGGCATGATAAGTATAAAGTATAACATTATGGCTACAGAAGGAATATTATGACTACAGATAGAAGGACCGAAAATGAAATTCTAATTCAAATAAAAAGCATCATAAAAAGCAAAATAAACAATAACAATGGTGATTTACTAGATCAATCTCGTTATATCGTAGATAGAAGTGTGCAGAATGCTCCAAATACTACAAACACCAAACCGGTTAATATTATATCTCTTCACGATCTCTACCACATTCCATTGGTAAATCAAGCGCATCTACCACTTGTCAGGCTTCATTAGAATAATATTACAATAACAAATATAGAAAATTGTTGGGTACATCAAAGATATCGAGGACAAAGGCCCTTTGTCCAGAATGGCTAATAGTGGCTCGAGATTATGGTTGCGATGATGATGATTATTACAGTGAATAAATGTATAATATAATCGTTTGCTAATATCAATGTTTTCTATTCAGATAACGCAAGAAATTATTTTACATATAGTATGAGAAGTTAAATATAGTTGATTAAAAATTAAACATTCCCATAAAATATTGCCATTGAGTACAAACGTTAATTTAATTGGACTTGTAGAAATTAAATCTATTAGACAAAATCGGAACAGACTACAAGTTAATAAATATAAAGTATATTAAATGAATACGGAAAACATTATTAAGAATTTTATAGTTTTGATCACTTAAATTGTTAATGTGTAAACATGAAAGTTTGCAAACTCTTTATTCGCCAGTTTCACGAATCGGTGAAAGTAGGTCTGACGACAATTCGAAAATGAGGTGACACTTTTGTGAGTACCTGAACTTCTTTTGAACCATGTATAATTTTCTTTAAGAGGTACTTATTTAGTATCCTGTTTAAAAGAATACATATCTGATAGCTTTTAAATGTGAATAGAGTGAGTATGAATAGTCTGTTGCTATAGGCGTAGGGTTATCATTTAGTTCTTTAAATAATTATTTGCACACTGGCTTTTTGTCCGCTACTTTGTACTCGTGGATTGCAAAAATAGAAAAACCAATGAAATAGATATTTTTTGATAACGAATCAAGATACCTTTAAGAACACAACTGTAAAATTTGCATTCAATTTGGTGTAGTAGTTTTAGCGTGCTGCTGGATTAAACATTTTGGCATCTATTGGTCTTATTAAGATTCCTCATATTAAATTATGGTAAGTATCTCCCATGTACAGACATTTTCTAATTAAAATTGGAGTTGTAGTAAGATAGGTATGAAAACACCTGTCACTGTATGGAGCAACGGCCTCAAATTTGTAGGGCGTCACTGTAAAAATTATATTTTCTTTTTTTCGGATAGAGTAGAAATAACGATATGATTCTTTTTTTTTCTTTCCTTCATCTTTTTCTTTTTTCAATCTCGTTTCTTTTCATCTCTTTATTTCTTATTTTTTCATTTAGATTAGGGTTCGTAAGCACAATATACGATTGTAATAGAAAAAAATCTCTAAATAAAGCTAACCAGCTAACTAGTGATGTAACAGTAGGATAGTATCATCTATAGTACGAAATATTTCACCAGAGGGAGACTTTGTACAAAAGTCGTTTACTTGGGCACCTTTGTCCTATTCGTGTTTCTACGTGTGTAGTGAATTTACAGGATACAGAAGAATAACACCTGAGTTCTCAGGAATGGCAACGCAGGCTGTTATGTCCATGGTACTGCTCATGTCTATAGGCGACGATTACCACTTTCCATCAGGTGGGCCGTCAGCTTGAATGCTATTTTAAGTTGCATAAAAAATATATAAAAACTAATAAACAAACAACTTGTTTATGCATATTTTTGAAGTACTAATAACAAGGAACAAAGAGTATAAACGAGAAAAACAGGACTACAGTTGCAATTTAGTAGTAACTAGGCAACAGTTGTTTTTATATATAAATATCACTACTAATGTTATTATTATATCTAGCTTTTATATATCATTTTAAATAACTAACCAAAGCATACTTGCTAAGGAATAGAGTTCGTCTATATATTTATTCATTTATTATATACAACAAATTTAATACATGACGCCAAGTATTCGTGTAAACGACTGTACGAAATTTCTTTTTGCTAAAACTTTGGTCTCTAACATATTATGTTAGCTAATAACCATAAGTCCTAAAGATGTCTGCAATATAAGAATTTATTACGCACAATATTGTTGATACTGAAGAAACTTTTTAAGGTTCTTCTAAGTAATAATTTGCGGAGGTCTTATCAAGAATATTACAGTCTGTGAAAGACCGCGGTCACGCTTGGTGTACTTGGAGCATTAGTAGAAAAAATGATTGTATTTTGCTGTCGACACTTATATTAGATATACATGAATTATAATTTGATTATTAATTTAAATAACAAAATAAATGTTGCTTATTTCTTTTAGGAAATATAAATTATACTTTAATTTTAATAAGAATAAAATAAATTTATTAAGTGGTTAAACAATTCATGTCTACTCGTTCAATTAGTGGGTATAAGTAATGTATTTTATTTATCTTAGCTGAATTTTCAATTATAATAAAAACTTTGTAAATAAACTATAAAGTTTAAAAGTGGAATAAAAATAAAGGGCCTACATAATAGTATCAGTATTTAAAATCAACATAAAATGAATTGCTCTAAAATAAAAACAACTTTATAAGCTAATTATATCGGAAGCGCTTGTCAATTGTATTAATTAATGGTGTTGATGTTGTCGAGGAAGAATCTTAATGTTGTCTGATCGATGATGTTTGTTATATTTCTTGTCTATGTTTTCTGTTTTTTATTCCAATGTACTTACAAGTGATTAAATTTTAAAATTCAAATTTATTTATTTTCAGATAACAAGATCCGTTTTGTCAATAGCAGACTTAAAATCGTTTTAGTAAAAAAAGGTTGGAAGTTAATAGAGAAGGTTATCAAGGGTAGTACCTGTGATGGATACCTAGGATGGAAGGATGGACGGTACGTCAAGATGGCAACTAGCCAAGAAATGTTCCAATCATCGTTAATTTTCTTCGCAAAAAATAAATTACGAAATAAATCTTAAAACTTAGATATAAAATATTTTAATTACCCTCGTGGTATAGCGAAAAAATCTTTTTATTTTCATGCCAAGTTCTTTACAAGGTAGTTAGAGAGATTCGAGTGCCTAAGTCCTCTATTCTTACATTGTACATCTTTCATCTCATCGCATAACATCACTATAAAATAATATATACGAAATGAGAAATTCGTCATTATAAAAGTTGTATAAAAGTCATATGATAATGACCTACGTGGCAATAAATTATAACGGTAAATATTGTTAAATAAAATATGTTTTAAGTTCAAGACCGCATTGGCATGTATTTTATGTGAATTCTCGTAATCGTTATATGAATATTGACTATTTATTCTTTACACTATTGAGAATGAGAAAAGATAACTGTTGTTTTCATTGTGGCGTCTCGACCACGAGTGGTCACTGGTAGTGAACAAAGTTCTTTTTATGGAAATAACTTTTTCTCATCGTGGATGATAAAATAGTTCATCTAAAACCAAGATAGATAAAATACTAATAACATGGCGGATGAAACTAAAATCATTAGCACTCCATAATATATTATTAATTTCATGTATAACAAATATATTATATTTATGAATATTTTTCTGGATGGTAATGTAACTTACTATACGTAAAAGAATTTTTTGAATCAGTTGAGTAGTTTTTGAGTTTATCTATTACAAACTATTTTTTTTTACGCTACTTAAAATGGCAAACAAGCTGAAAGCTGATGGAAAGTGGGAACCGTCGCCTATAGACATGAGCAGTACCATGGACATAACAGAGTACACTGTTTCTCTCATGATGCCCCCCATGAGTTGCCATTCCTGAGGTGAGTTATTCCTTTGTACCCTGTAAATTCACTGCCATATCCTACCCTTTAAACTGAAACACAACCATGCAAACATGACTGCTTCACGGTAGGAACACGAATGAGACAGAGGTGCCCAAGTAAACGACTTTTGTACAAAATCTTCCTCTGGTAAAATTTAAACTAACACTTATATATTTCATCTATATAATTTTAATATATACACAGATAAAATAGTATAGGTATAGTAATATTCTCTTAATGTTTATTACACCCATGACAATGCACAATATTGCAGCTAATAATTATTGCATTAAGCCTCTGGAATCAGTGACTAATCTGACAAAATTATGATACAAAATATAAAATGCATAAATAAATATATAGGATAAGGACCTGGTGATCTGTAACACAGGTTTATCCTACTTCAGACACCAGTTCTTCACAATACATTAAATTATGTAACCTCCAAAAATAAATGTATTAGAATATAATAGATGTATAACTGGTATTGTGAAGAGAATAAACTTTATTATTATTATTTTTTTAAATTTCACTAAAATTCTCATCTCCCCTCTTAAGGAGAGGAGATGGCAACTAACCCCCGGCAGAAGCACAGTCGGCCGGGGTTCAGGGCCCCAGGGAGAGAAACTATTATTATTATTAATAAAATGCTAACAAGATCAGAAAAATCTGCCAAAATTCATACATAATAAATGGTTCTTTTAATAAAGTACTGAAAATGTTAAACATGCGATTACAATATATAACTAGAGAGACATTTGACAACCCTGAAAATAACGGTGTGATGTTACACTCGTTAGTTATTCTGGTGGAGGTAGCGTCTATTCTATAGAGATTTAGCTGCGGTATAAACCACGCTGGCTGCGCCCGCGCACTCAGTTCATAATCTGTCTGTCGAGCGATAGCTTTGTCGTATTGTTGTTTGACGTAAACAACGTTGGTCGCGTAAATAAATATGTGTTATAACTAATTTATATGCGTGTTGAAGTGAAAGTGCCATAGTTTTGAATTTTGGATGAAAAAATATATATTATAGCGATAAAAGGTAATTTTTGTTAAAAAGTATATAATTAATTTAGGTATATTATGTTTCAAGTTTGTTATAAATAATTTGTTATAATTGTGATAAATAATTCATGAAATAATACATCTCTAGGTGATGACTGTTTATTGTGAAGTAATAAAATATTATACCGATAATAAACAATATTTATATATTTATAACTTATATATTTTCAAAGGCTAAAGTGTATAAAACAATATTATAAAAATATAATATAATATTCTAAAACTGGTTTAAAATTTAAATATTCCTTCCTTCAAACGATAAATCTATTTATATTGTCTATAGCTGCGTCTTAAATCTTAAATTTCTTTCTTCCCCTAACAGATAAATGGATTAAGGCTTTAATCAATCCGATTAAAAATTTAATTCTTCATGGTTACCCATTACCCGTTTGATCGTTATACGAAAAATGGAATAACGATCATTTAGAAAAAGATATTAGCCATCTCGGTCCAACTAATTGCAAGTGATGTTCTTATATATGTACATGTACATTATATATGTGTACTTATAAATTTATATAGATTAATAAGTATTTTAAATTCAATATTAGGTTCAGAATTTATTTCATTTTCATTCGATTTTAAAAAGAAGATTCTAAATTTGACTGCATCTTTTTTATGTTTGTTACCTCATAACTGCGTCAGTTATAAACTGATTTGGAAAATCCTTTTTCGTTTGGAAGGATATACTTACAAATTGGTCCCATAGAAATTTTATCGGAATCTCTTTTAATTTTTAAATCAAAATAATTAATTTGATGTAATTAGAGTAGGTTTTTGTGGAACAATTTAATTATAAAGTTTTATAGAGATGCCACAAATAAATTATCTAGGTACCCTTTTATGAAACATGTAATGTCATGTTTTTTGTATACACTAATGACTAAAACGTGACAATAAACAACAAAGGTTTTGCTCACTAAATAATGATGCGCACAAGACTGTTCATTGGCTGAGTTTTTGTAGATTATCAAATTATATATATGGAGCTCTGGAGCTATGTATTATATTTGATAAACATGTAAGTAATGTCCTGTGTAAAAAAAAAAGTTAAATAAAATATAAAGAGTGAAACCATAAAGAAATATAGCAGCAAGATTTTCTTAATATAACATTGGTAATAAACCTGTATATGAGTCTGATAAACGTTGATAGAATTTTTTATAAATAAAAATAATTAATGTAGAGGAAACAAGGCATTCAATGACTAATTTCATATAAGTATACATGTATAATGTTAAATTCATACAAAGAATCAGTCACTAAAAGACGTAATAGCTTTTAAAAACTATTTTCTTTCATTACAATTATACAAATTACATTTAGAGATAAGTACGCCTTGGATAACATTCTTATTAACTTCTTATTATTACTGTATGTTTGAATGCAATAAAGAATATATGTACAGTACGAGCATAATAGACTTTTGATAATTGATTTGGCGTTGCATGTTTTATGGTTTATAGGATACGGGAATTAACACAAACATATAGGAAATCTACGATAATTTATCTGAGTTATCCTGACATGTATCGAATAAAGACAATCAGTGTTGTGTATAGAAACCCTTAGTATAGGGGCATAATTTGTGTGATGTTGGGCAATGAGTGCATAGTAGAAAAATCTTCTGCCTCAGAAAAGGAGACTTGGCAGCGTTACATTAGTTCACTCGTGACCGCTATGTCAAAATGTCAAGATAACTTAGGTAAATTATTATATTTTTCCTAAATGATCGCGTAAATTCCCGTCTCTTATAAACATAGAACTTTCACTCATGGTGACTAAGAATTTTAAACTTCATAAGAAAAAGCAAAGGTTCAATTTATGTATATAACAGACGGACGTCTCACATATATAATTTATTCTATAGGTGTATTAACTTGTGTTGAGATAAAGTATACAAGAAATGATGTCTTAATATGTCTTCATAAATAATTTAATAATTACATAAGAATCGATTATTAATTATTTGATCGCTTGACTTTGTAATAGTTGTTGTACCCGTACTGCTTGTATCAATTGGCAACCATGTTGTACTTGGTTTTTTAAATATTCCAGTTTATGACAAGTTATTTCAATGTATTCTAAACTTTAGTTCTATATTCTGTATCCATTATATTGCCACATTATTAAGAACTGAGACACAGATATCCCCTCCTAACGAAACATCATACCTGACCTACCCGGGGTATAAGCTTGAACATTGTTTTGTTTCGCGTGCCGGTGTAAAAATGTCAGAGAATATCTGCACAGATTCTCTGAAGGTCGGACCTGTCCATTCTATGGCTGCGCGTAGATTGCAATGACCATCCCCGCATCTATGCGTGCCTATACAGGTCCCACAGCGGTAACACTGAAACCGACCAACTAATTGAGCACGTCCAAATGGCTACAGATTCCCTGCTTGAGCAGATTCTTCCCTGAAGTCGTGATTGTTGGCGACTTTAATAGTGAATGGCTTGGTTCGCGTACAACCGACTATGCGGGAAGATCTGATTCATGACTTTGCTTTGCTTATGGTCTGACACAGCTTGTTTCCTCGCCTACGCGAATCCCTGATGTGTTGGACCATTCACCTTCACTGCTGGACCTTCTGCTGACCACCCACCCAGACAACTATGTGATCTCCGTCGAATATCGTCGGATCACTGTTTGGTGCGGAGCGAGTGCCTCTTACGAGTCCGACTCCACCTCGTTCTATAGACGTCGCATTTGGCATTACAGGTCGGCAAAAAATGCGGATTTTTTCGCATCTTACCCAAAAAGGTTTGCTTCACACTGGATGATCCCGACGCCATTGCCGATTCCATTGCTGATGTGGTGCTTCGAATGGAATTATTTATAACTCTGTGGTAAGGGAAAAGCCCTGGTATGGAGCCTCCTGTAGAACAGCATCTCGTCTGAAACAGGAGTGCTTTTAAAAAAGGTGTGGCGTCGCGAGATCCTAACACCAGTGCTTTTAAAATAACTCTGCCTCTAGGTCTTTCAAAAGAGTTATTCAGAGCATATTAGTAGAATTGGCAAGAGACTGGCTAGTTTGCCCTCTGGGACTCGAGCTTTCTGGTCTCTTGCCAAAGCTGCAAAGGGAATTTCTGTAAGTCATCCTTTCCACCTTTACAATGACTCGTTGGCCCAGAACGAAAGAAAAGGCCGATCTTCTTGGATCCATCTTTGCGTCAAATCGACATTGGATGACGGAGAAACCACCACCGACCATCACGTGTTGTAGGAGCTCTATGCCTGACATTAAATTCACGCATAGCTCAGTGCGTAGAGCACTTTTCTTCGAAATCCATAAGTCAATGCTGATGGTAAATTGTGCTTAGGACGTGCGCACCAAGTTGGCTCCGGTTCTTACGCGTCTTTTTCGGCTTAACTCATCGGGCATTGTCCCAAAGTTTTTTCTGGTGCATCCGATCCCTAAAAACAATCGCTCAGATCCAGCTAACTATAGGCCCATAGCTATCACGATTTTTTCTCGAAGGTTATGGAATCCATCATTAACCGTCAACTGCTTATAGAAGAGCATGATCTGTGATCGATATGGCTTTTTTGATCTTTTCTTCAACACACCGATGGGCAGTGGCAATCGAGAGTAAAAAGTTAGTCTAAATATAAATAATCGGGTGTATTTTAATATTTCATTTGTTGCCTGCGAGACTGTGCATTTGGGTCGCCAGTTTTCTCAAGGAACGTAAAAACGTAGTCGACGGTGCATGCTCTGATTTAAAACCTTTGAATGCTGGTGTCCCGCAAGGCTGTGTACTATATCCGACTCTGTTTCTTCTGCATATCAATGATATGTTACAGATAATAATATTCATTGCTATGCGGAACTAAGAGATACATTATATAACAAAGATCTCGCGGAAAACATACCGAATAATAGACTTTTGTCTGAAATCGAAACTTCACTCCATCAAGTTTCGATCTGGGGTGAACAAAATCTTGTCCAATTTAACCCCAAATTACAAGTCTGCGCGTTTGGAAAAAGACGCCGTTTGTCGTATCTCCTCACTTTAATGATAAAAGTCAAGTCTAGGAATTCTGGGCGTTGATATATCTTGCGACGTCCAGTTTTGCGGTCATCTGCTAAGATAGCTTCAAAAAGTTAGGAGTGCTCAATAGGGTGAGACGATATTTCATGCCAGAACACCGCCTGAAATTATATAAAGCCCAAGTCAGGCCGCATATGGAATACTGTTCTCACCTGTGGGCAGGAGCGCCACAGTACCAACTCCTTCCGTTAGACCGCATTCAAAGTCGGGCGGCTCGAATTATCGATAGTCAACGCCTTACTGTCCGATTTGACCCATTGAAACTGCGCAGAGATGTTGCGTCTCTGTGCATCTTCTACCGAATTTATCATGGGGAGTGTTCTGAGGAATTGTTCGGATTGATACCTGCTGCTGATTTTAAATAAAGTTTCATCCCAATCATCTGGACGAGTGGCGGTCTTCCACCGTGCGTTTTTCATACTTTCTTCCACGCACAACCATTCTTTGGAATCAACTTCCAGCAGCAGTATTTCCGAACCGATACGACAACATAACCTTCAAGAAAAGAGTATATTCCTTTTTAAAAGGCCGGCAGCACACCTGCAATGCCGCTGGTGTTGTGGGTGATCATGGGCGGCGGTAGTCACTACCATCAGGTGAGCCGCATGCTCGTTTGCCCCCTGTGTTGTAAAAAAAAAAAAAAAAAAGAACTACTTTCCATAACAGTGTCATTTATTTGTGTTGGCAATAAAATAAATGGAAAAACAATAATATAAACACAGATTCTCTGTCAGATAAATCCGGCTGGCGTGAATAAAAGGTTAACTTCACACTTCTTCACAAAATTTAGATCTACTACCTTAGGAATCTATGACCTAATCTACGTTCGGAATAGTGATTGCATTTCCCCCTGGAAACTATTGTGATTGATTCATTGTTGAATTTGTCACGTTGAGCTTACTGACCCGGTTAATCCCTCACTGGTGCCCCGCCAAGTATATACCGATAGCGCAGGCGAGGTTACTATTTTATTATCATTCATTAAAAAAAATCCTACTCTAAAAAGAATTATCTAAATCCACTTAGAATTAACGAAGATATCGCGTAAGATAAAAAAAAATAACACATTGACAATCTCCTTCTAGGATTTTTTAAAAAAGAAATTCGCTTCCTGTTTTAAAATACCTGTTTTTCTTTAGGCATTCTATTTAGGTAGGCACGTAAGATCTTTCCTCGCGAATCAAAGCGTAACTTTTACAATATAAGGAAACGATTGAAAAGCACTTCCTTACCGTACAATGCAGTGACGGTGTCCTATAATGACAGGAGATTGTGTTTTTATTTCTACTTTTAACCATTCAATGCTGAGTGTAAATACGAGTAAAAATAGTAAATAATGAAAAACTAACAGTTTTTCAATGACAATAGTAAATGAAATTCTCAATTTCACGATTTTTTGTGTAATTATGGCATATTGTTAATTATAATACGTGATAGATATTTTTTTATTGTCTTCAACATACATGTTACAACAAAAATAAATATAAATAAACATATTTTAATATTTCTTTGACTGAATTTTGTAATAAAACTCAAAAACTGCTCAACCGTTTTTAAAAATTATCTACCCGGGCGAAATCGAGCCGGATTACTAGTATAATAATATATTGAATAACTAAGTAGTGAAAACAACTGAAAACAAATAATGAGTTTTGTTTCGTAAATACAATGCGTCGCCCTCAATTCCAAATTAAAGTTGTTTTGGAGAAAATTTGATAAGTCTAATTTTAATATAAATCAGTAATATTTGTTGACCTTGACCTTTGAACTTCTGGCAGTGAACAGAGGGATATTAAGCATCGGTTATACTAAAATTATGAATAATCATGATGATGAACTACATTTTCAAGATAAAATTGTGATGATAAAGATTAGGCAGCGTGGGAGTTATTTATCTAATTTTGAGTCTAAAGTCGTTGGTTCAATTGTAGATAATACAAAATAATGTGTTAGTTTTAAATTAAAAAAGTAACTGCATAAAGTGAATACTCAGAGAAATTAAAACTAATCATAACTTAAGAGTTTGTCTAATATGCCTACCTACGTAACTGCTTAAGATTATAGTTGTCTGTTTTTTTGTTTTTTTTTTTTTAAAGAACACCTACGAATACGATTGAAAAATAAACATTTCTATACACAGTGATATATAGAGTAAGCATAATACCTGTCATTAGTGATAGTATACATGGTCATTACATCACATTAATATAAAAACGAGTCAGCTAATTTGACAATTAGCTGACAAATGTTGACCCGTTTTTGAGACTAGAGGCTGTATCTATATAATCTAAGATTAAAATATCATTGTTTTAAACTAAAAACTTAATATATGCAACTGTTGTTCCAAAAATAAAATACGCTCACAGATATAAATGGAGTAGTTACGGATATTAATCGATTGTTACTATACCTAATAGCCTACTCTGTAAAGTACGCATTTTACCTGATAAAACTTCAATTGTGCTTATAGCACAAATACCTTTATTTTATTCATTAAATTATCTTTATTTTATAACTCGTTGTATTCTGTTAATTTGCTCTTTTAAATTAATATATCGTATGCCAATTTAGTTTAGGATATCTGTGTATCAAATTTTATTTTCAGCCATTTTGCCGTTGATGTAAGATTGAGTAACAAAGATCCACACATAAATATGCATCTAAATATCTTTATGTTCCATATCGTTACTATTTTATACATACATATCTATTTTAACTATTCACTATGAATTTTCATATATACATACTATATGAGATGGAGAAGGACATAGGCAACTTTTATCCCGATTAGTGAACATATCCCGGTTACACGAACGAAGTTGCGGAAAAAATGGCTCCCTATACGTCAACGTAGACAGTTCAGATTGCTTTGCAATATTTTCTCTATTTTCACTAATTCTGTATTACCAGAATATTAGAAATGTACTTCCACACGCGAACTTCGCTCTAACAGCTCTCTTGCTCTCTCTATTTCACTTCATCGTTCTGGTTTTCTTTCTAATTCCTTCATTCTTGAGGCCTCACGATTCTGGAATGTGCTTCCCATTTACATCAGACAAGTGTCTAATAAATTTACTTAAAAGAAAAGTCTACGAATATCTTATGAAGAACTTGTGAAATTGCAATGCAATTCATCATCGTTTTCATCATCATTACCATTGATTTCTATCGTTACTTTATTGGTATATGTATAAAATATTAGTTTAATGTATTCATGCAAGTATATTTATATGATTATAATGTGCAGTAGTTATCCATTGTATATGTTGTATAATTTGTTAAATAATATGGATACGTTTGTTACTGATTATCTACAACTTTTCAACAAATATTTAAATTTTTCACCACACAATTACATTTCTGTTTAGCCAAAGATTGACTGGGAATTTTTTTTCTAATGTGCTCAATAAAGAGTAAATTAATTAATAAAAATAAACAAGAGCCAGTTTAGAATAATTAGTAAGATTTAAACCATTTTATTTGTTATTTGCTTTGATCAATTTATATTAATTATATCATTAAATTGTTATTACGTGTAACCGGATTAACAAAATAAAAATAGGATTTCCGCAATAAAAATAAATGATGATAATTAAGAAAATATTACAGAAATACTTATATAAGAGCCTGTAAACAAGATAACAATGTATGATTGTATGAGCCTCATTGTTCCGTCGCGTCGATTGCTGTATTAATCACAATGTGTCACCAATTCATACACTTAATTAATTCTTTCCCGAACGATTGTGGTGAAATGCCTTTGGTGCCGTGCTGGGAATATTAAAAGGCGATTCTATTCTGTTACATTGTTGATGACAAGTAAATTATACTACAAAAAATAAAACACAAACTTTGTGATAAAACCAATTATTTTGATTTAGAAAACAAATTACTGAACTGAATTTGAAATATCTTAAATAATAATAAGTAAATAATATTTTAAATGAAATATCTATGGGACCAATCTGAGATTTAATTCGAGTCGATTTGGAAATTTACTTAAAAAGATATATTTTTTCCAAATCGCTTTAGAAAAAATTCAATCGAATTGAAAACTTACTCCTTTTTTGAAGTTGGTAGTAACTAATAATATTTTTATGGGAAATGGTGCGATTTTTTTAAATTTAATGAACCGTGTTAAGTATATTTTTAAAAGATTAAAATTTTAGTATAATTTGCTTATATCACCGTCAAAAACCCAATAAGTATTTTCAAGTACGAATTTAATTTTTTTAGCGACTTCTTAAATTTTAACACACATGTAATATTCGTATCTTCGGCATTTTTTAACCGAATTTGATAATTATTTTTTATATTCGATAGAGTTAACTCTTCATTCTGTATAAATTATGTCACCATTGAGGCTTTTTATAGACTTTTTTAAATTATTACCTATACTCTCGATCCAACTATGACAAAGACTTCTTATCAGGTACTGTTTATTTGTATTTCAAACTCATTATTTAAAGGAGGCCGTCAATGTAAGTCAGGCATGTGGTTGACAATTATGCATAGATTATAAATGAATCACTTTTAATGGTCGCCTTTTATCAGGTGTAACAAATATATGTTTATCTATATCTAACCAATGACAAAGTCTTTAACAAAGCAACTTAAGAATTCTTAAGTGATTTATGCAACTTACAGTGGGATCAATTCTGAGGCTTTATTTCTCTAAACTTATCTTTAAAAATAAAACTTCAATTTCGGCAAAGTGAAATCTTTATTATTTCAGCAATTAACTGTCCACTGTTGAAAACAAGCTTTCCCCATAAGTGGAGTTTTGCCAGTAGTTGCCACGCTTGGCAGGCGGGTTTGCAACTGCAGTTGCGAATAGACTTTTGGGGATATTTTAAGAGAAACGTCGTTGCTTTATGTTAAGTTCCTTTAGTCGTCTCTTACGACACCCACGAGAAAAGAAGGGGTGGTTTATTCTATGCCGTGACCACACGGATAAAAATCTTTATACCTAGGACCAATATGAAGTAAATTATATCTAATATATTTTAATCAAAATTATTTATTATAAGTTTAATTTTTAATTTACAACAATAATCTTGCGAAATTATCAAATTAAAATATTAAGTTGAGAGATATGGGGTTCTTCAAAAGGGGAGTAAAGAGGTTTCTTCAGGGTCGGCAACGCACGCGTCACCTCAGTGGCGCTTCTCTTATATGAAAAAAAAAAGATAAATTTAGGTAAATAGTGCCTTAGAATCGAGTTCATTGCCAAAAAAACTGACAGCCACCTGATGGAAGTCAATAATAATCGCCTATAGATATGAACAACAAACTCACTTTCACATTTATAATATTAATAAGGATTAGTAAGTAAGTAATTTAGTTGAAATGAACAATATGCAACAACACAATTGAAATTAATGATATGCAGATTTCGGGAGTTTCATGTTTACATTTACAATGCATCTTAAAATATATTGAGAAAAAAGCTATATATAGATTTATATACTACATCTATCTACCCAATTTATTTATTTAGTTATTATTCCATCAACAAATTAAACACTAAAGATAAATTCATAAACAAAGATATAAACAAAAAACAACATGTGTAAATTTATAAATTATTTATATATGTAGATACTTATCATCTATATATGTATACATACAATTATTTAAAATAATATACATTAACTAAATTTATAGTAATATAATTAATCATAATGGTAACATAATGGCAATTGATATCTAATACTCTAATTCAAACTTAATTTGAAATAAAATACGGAAATATAATATTCCTAAACATGTTTTAAAGTTATTTAAAAAAAATAATTTCCTCATATCAAGGCAAAATTAAATAAGGCAATTACTATTAGGATATAAATAAATAATTACCTTTAGTTGCCTTGGTTGGCGTATAGAAGCTAAAAATATATGCAATCACTGTAAGTATATCGTAATGAAGGTAAAATTGTTTCTCAGCGAAGATGTGACAAGAAAATTAAATTATGTTTTTTAGTCAATGTCGTCGAAATATATTATCTGGGTAGCAGTCCTATTAATTTTTATTCTTATGGCGAAATGTAACGTTCATAATAGCAGCTTAACAAGAATACCATGCAATAATATTCTTTTAAAATATGAATTACGAGTAGTGCCACCATATGCAACACATTTTATGATTAATATTTTAGTTCGCTAGGAGAACGCTTTAAATAATCAGTCCTAAACATTGAACATTTTTCATCTGTTTCTAAAAATTCACAAATAGTTGCGACGTTGCAATATTTCGGTAAGCCATACTTTAGCTTCTTCTTTAGAACGCTCTTAAGACTTAGAATTAAGACTTATTATTAAACAGGATCTTAATAATCCTGTTTAAGAATCTGTTGTTAGGAATATTAATTGTAGGCAATATACTCAACAACAGACATTGAAACGAGTTGTTTAACTTACGTCATTTTATATAGTCGTCCTTAATTATATTAGGCACAAATATAAATCGTTAAAATATTTCACGATAGCACCCGGAGCTGACCTAAAGTTTGACGGCTGTACGTAATTGCCTGTCAGTTCGATCACTGATTATTTAATATTATATTCAAATTTATTCGATATTTGTAGAGTAAAACATATTTTATTTCTTTCACAATTTTAATAGTAAATTATATTACAATTTATTATTATTAAAATTATGTAAATAAATTTAAAACATTTAATTGAAATTGATGAATGTTTAATATAAAAAAATAGAATATAGTGCTAAAAATTAAATTATTATTTATAATTATTGTTATTTACTTATTATAAATTATATTTATTTAAAATTATTTTTATTATTATTTAAATAGTTATTATTTATAAGTAATAAATTATAAAACATGAATTTTATAATACATATTTCAAACATCACAGAATATAATGTGGCGCTTATGATGCCCATGATGCGTTGTCATTCCTGAGGACTAATATATTATGACTTCGTATCCTGTAATTTCGCTGGTATTCATACTCTTCATATCGAAAGAGTCATGTAATCGTTATTGCTTGGCGACAGACACTCAAGTACGGCAAATATTTATACAGATTGTGAAAAACTATTTTGAATTTATGTTCAAACTATTGCTGATACAATGTAACGACACATTATCACTATTTACGTGAGCATCGGACCTTGTGCAGTGATGAACACTACTCCAACAAAAGATACAATTATTTTATTGGCATTGTAGCCTATTTCGCAAATACATTGCAAACTCATACAGGTATATCACACATTGTCCACGTATATGTGATGAAATCTACAAACATTAACAGCTATGAACTATACAGTCTTTGAACTTTACAAGTCAAGTACGTTTTGGTCATGATTAGGTAAATTTGACATTTAACCCAAACTCGATATTCGATAGGGAACTATGTGCTCACGTTCGCAATCAGTTATGAGGGCTAATTAAAGGCGATAATTAACGAATAATTCACACTTACTATGATGGAAACAAGATGATGTAAGGAGGAGATTTTGAGTGACTGATATCTATTAGTTCGCTTATAATAGCTTAATGCATAGTTTACGTCAATCTGCGTGAGTCGGCGTGTGTTGATAGCGAATTGAAACTGTTTTTACGGTAGTATTAAATTCGTATAGAAAAACTTTATTTATTTTGTGAACACGATTATCTGTACACGTTTTACACGAAACATAATAAGTTACACGCGCATTCTGTGGAACACAGTCGTCTTCATGTGCATTCCGAAGAATACTCTCGGCTACGCGTTCGTGCGCATTCTACTTAACGTCGCAGTCGCTGAGGTAACATTCTGTGGACTATTTTTCGTATATTGAAGGACATAATTTGTTTCTAACAAATAAACAAATATCTTTTCTAAATAAATGAAAATATATCGGGAAAAAAAAAAGTTTATGTTAGAACTATGTCCTAGAAAGTCACATATAACAAAACAAAACTGCATTGTTAAACTCTTTCTCACTGTACAAGAGGGTTTTATAGTATTAATTTAATAAAATCTTATCTATCTGATAGAATACAGAAAGTGAAGATTTATGAGTATTGCAAATGGGTGTACCTCAAGGATCTATTCTCGGTCCATTTTTATTCATAGTTTACATTAATGATCTCCCATATGCCATGCAGGATAGATGCGGCATAGTATTGTTTGCAGACGATACTTCATTGATTTTTAAAGTTAATAGAATGACTAATAATTATGACGATGTAAATAGTGCTTTTACTGCACTGGTTTACAACTAACAATCTAATGTTAAACGCTAAAAAAACAAAATGTGTTAATTTCTCTCTATCTAAAAGTTCTAATACTAATTGCAATATTAAATTAAATGACGAATCTCTCTAATTTATAGAATCTACTGTCTTTCTAGGAATCACACTAGATAATAAAACACAATGGGGTGCACAAATTCAAAGCCTTGCAGCGAAACTAAGTTCAGCAGCTTTTGCCGTGCGTAAAGTTAGACGGTACACTGATACTGATACTGCTAGATTAGTCTATTTTAGTTATTTTCATAGTTTACTCTCTTATGGAATATTACTATGGAGAAAAGCGGCAGATATTAAGAATATATTCATATTACAAAAACGTGCCGTTCGAGCGATCTACTGTATGAAGAGTCGTGACTCATTAAGAGAGAAATTCAAAGAGGCAAATATTCTCACCGTTGCTTCTCAATTTATATATTCAAATATTCTATATGTTCATAAAAATCTTGACTTATTTCCAAAAAACAGCAATATTCATAATATTAATACTAGATTTAAAGACAAACTTGCTGTCCCCAAGTATCGTTTAGAAAAAGTTAATAGGTCTTTTATGGGAATAGGTATAAAAATTTACAATAAGATACCAAAGGATATGTTGGAATTACCCTTAAATAAATTCAAAACATCTGTAAAATCATATTTACTGAGCAAAGCCTATTACTCACTAAACGATTACTTGAATGACGAGTGTGCATGGCAATAGTTGTTCATGCACTGAATTTTCATTTAATGTTAGACATAGACACCTATATAAATATACATTGTAAATAAACTAATATTTTAATTCAATTGAGTTTCTTGCCAGTTCTTCTCAATTGGATCTATATACCGAACTGGACGGTAGGGAAAATATAAAATTATAATGTAAAAATTTGACGTTCATAAGCGGCTAAAATGTCCTACATGAATAAATGATTTTTGAATTTGAATTTGAATTTGAATTAAATGTGATAGTATCAAGCATATGACTAGCTTACCATACGATAGCAAGTAGTGACCATTTACCTGTACCAATATAAGTATTGATAAGAAGTTATGATTTAATTGATGGTGTTGATTAATGGCAGTTGATGAAATTACAGATTTCAAATTTAATAATCATTTGCTTTTTTATATAATATCAGACTAGGTTCGCTATATGAGATTATTAAAAGTCTATTTGCGTACAGCATTTAGTCATGATGTCACTATTCCAATTTCGTCTCTAGAGCGAAATACGAATGTAAAGTAAACTCGAGGCCAAAATAGACTAATACTCGTATTTTCCTCTTATGATAAGAGATCCGTGCTCAGTTGTGGAACAATTACGGGATAGTGTACAATAGAAATCCGCTTTAATAAAGTTAAGTTATAGATAAGAAGTTTATGTACTATTTATTTATTGGACTTTAATAATTCTAGACAATGTACGTAGGTACTATGTCTATAAATAATCTAAATACAATACTATATAGTCTAAAAATAATATGTAAATATTATCTCGATTATTTTAGTATCTTAATTTTATTATAATGACAAAATCTATTTATTCTTTATTTCCTCCTACACAAAGGTTGTCTGGAAGAGATTGCTTAGCAATAAGACCGTCTTTTGTACTACACTATACTTATTGAAAATTCTTCAACAAGTCCTGTAATATTGATGGAATAAAAAATAAAAGAAAAATAAAATAAGAAAGAAAACGTTTAGTTTTCCGTTGTTGATGTTAATATTATTTATTTTAATATTTAAACTCAAAACAAAATTAATAATATTTTACATACACATTTCGATTTAATCACTACATTTTATGCATTGTGTTAATAGATTAATTTTTATTTACTTACATACTTGTCTAGTGTTTTATTCGTATTTGATTTTATACTTATTTTAGAGGATACATGTAAAATTCTTTTGAATATATTAAATAACTTAGTAAATATATTATAGATATATATTATATATATATATATATATATATATATATATATATATATATATATATATATATATATATACCATATATATATATACATATATATATATATATATATATATATATATATATATATATCATACACAAATATATGATTACATTAGACAACAACAGAGTCCCTCTTAAACATCGGAGACCTATGTTCAGCAAGGGACAGTCAATGGTTTTTTTTTGATGGGTGAAAATGGAATGGCAACCTCGCCTGCGCTAACGGGATACGCTGACGTAGCACCAGTGAAGGGTCATCGATGAGAATGAAAACAGGCCAATTAGCCCATCATGATGAATTCATCAGGAATTAACCATGATAGTTTCCAGGGGGAATAACGAGGACGTCGACCTGGTTGGGTATATTGCTAGCAATGGCATTTTTAGTCTCCATTACTAACAATTCCTTTCCCCCCAACAGTCAATGGTTGATATGCTGATGATGATGAAAATCGGTACCGCTTCGATATTAATATACTCGTATTCCTACTATGGAAGCAGATGGCCGATAAAAAGGTCATTATCACTCATTTCGGTATTACTTATAATTTCTTTGCTCTTTATTTTGATATTATATTAACCGATATTTAATATACTCGTTAATGGACCTAAATATAGATATTGTAAATACGATATATAAATATTAAGGTATATTTATTTTAACGGGTGAGAATAGAATGGTAACCCCGCCTACGCTATCGGTATACGCTGGCGAAGCACCAATGAGGGATGATAGATGATGATGAAAGCAGGTCAGTTAGCCAATCGTGATGAATTCCGCTGGAATTAACCACGGGGGTTTCCAGGAGGAATCGCGTGGAAGTCGACCTGATGAGGTGTATTGTTGGCAATGGGTCAGTTAGACCCCATTAACCACTAACAATCCCTTTTCCCCATTGAGATATATAACCCACCTCTATTTTACATTACTTTTTTGGCAGTCGGGTAAAAATAAGTTTGAAATTTAATATTATTATTAGTTGTATGAGGATAAGTCCTCTGATATTAACAGTTGCAAGGCTGCCCTCATGTTACAAGGCTTCTAACGTGACTTACAGAATAAAAATTTTACATGCCCTTAGATGCACAAAGCAAGTGACAATCATTAGTTATAACCTTGATTAATATTTATCAGTATATAGGTAATAATTAAATAATAAATGCTAACTACAAACACTTATAAAGTATCTAGTTTCTAATTGTTTAGAATCATACAATAATGTCAAGATCATATACTTCTAGATAGAGCACTGAGTGTCGAAAAACGATTAGCCAATAATATTTTTTGCATCACGAATATATTTTTAAAAACAAAGTGCGCCATTTTTCGGTAACTCAATTAAAAAGTTAGTCCAGATGAACTTTTTTTTAATATAAATTGATAACTTATGTAATATTGTATACAAATTAAAGTATATATAAAAATCAAGACATATACATATTTCAAGTGTAATCTTAGTATTAGATCCAATTATTATTAAGTAAAGACGAGTATTATTTTGAAATGAAATGTTTTATTTATTCCGTTCTTTCAAATATAGACTTGAGAATATTTTTATTTTTCACTTTTTAATTAACTATACAATAGATATTTCTGTCACTTACTAAGTTATTACTATTTTATGGTATTTCTATTTAGCTATACAACAAGGAATAGTCTAATGTGTTCTTAGCGAGGGGAAAAAAGATTGTTAACAATAGAGTCATATAGTCCCATTCCTAGCAATCAGGTGAGCTATCAGGTTAGCTATCAGGTTGACCTCCACATGGTTCCTTTTTGTTCCAACTAATGTGGTTAATTATTGTTGAATTCGTCACGATAGGCCAATTGACATGCTTCTATCTCACTGGTGCATCAGTGTATACCGATAACATACGTGAGGTTACTATTTAATTTTCACGCATTATAAAAATAGTGGTAAATCGTTGCCATTGAGATTAATATTTGAATGTGTATAATCTAGAATAATTTATTCAAATTTTGTACCTAAACAACTATTACACCTAGTGTTAATAATTCACTTGAATTACCATCTGTAATAATCTACAACATGGTACATTAGCCGTTCCTAATGTACTGCGTCATATCTTTTCAAGTACTAATTTAAGTCTATGTACAATGCATGCATTACATATAATAACACTAATAGCAATTTATTTCTGCTACGTTGTCATGGAAAATAGCTGAATAGATTTAATTTTATAATTGGGTAAATATTTATTAACTTAAAAACTGTTGTGTATTTTATCAAAATTGATCTAGTTTCTTATTCAATGTTTTTCATTTAATTTGTGAAGGGACTTTTATAATACTTATACCTAAGTAGACACTAGCAAAGGGTTCTCCAAAATATTTTATATATAAATATAATATGAACTTATACATTTCTAAAAAACAGCAAAAGCTATAGAAAATTAAAATTAAAAAAAAATAATATAAAAAGTAGCTCTGTCCATCTGGTTTTTTATCTGGATTCAAGATACAAAAATAACAAATTTGATCGAAATTTGTTAGTTTTGTATTTTTGTATTTTTTGTAATTATGGAAAAAGATATGAACTATTAATCGCATTTTTTTCAAATACATATACATTATAGATACGTAAATCAATATAGTCATATATATACATGAATACAAATGTTAGTATTGAGCGGGAATCAAACCTGCAACCTTTGGAAGGTGAGAAAATATTTTTAATTGCTACTAATATGACGTTTGTTCTATTTCTTCTATCTATAAACGGAGAAGGAAGTATTAATCTAATGACAGTATAATGGTCGACTATTGTGATTAACAATGTGGCGAGCCTTAATTGCTGTTAATACGAGAGTGCCTGTCAGATAGTGAACGCAAATGACGCGGCAATGCTAATTATTGCTCGCTGTTTACAGAACAATCCTGAATTCCAATTTCGAAATTCACCTAGCAAATATTTTAATATTTCGTGAAATGAGTTCGATTTTTTAAATAATAGCAAATATTTTTTTATTGGTAATATTTAAATAATGATAATGATAAATCGTGACATAGGTTATATACTTGTACCTACTAAAAAAATTTATGACTTGTTTCATTAATAAAATTAATTGTTTTTCTTCAAACGCTGCCATGTCATCAGTGTAGTAATTCATAGTTTATAATATACATGATATTGTTCACGTTTATTTGCAATTCTGTAAAAAAATTTCAATGTAATATATCAACGATAAATCTTAAATTTATACTTCTACAGCTATATTAATATTATAAAAAGGATTGTTTGTAATGAATAAACTCAAACAAAAACTACCCAATCGATTTTCAAAAATTCTTTCAAATATAGAAAGTTACATTATTAACAAGTAACCAAGGTCAAATATTATTTGAAAAAAATAGAGATTCATACTTAGAAAATTACAATAATGGGTTGCATTATTATAAATTAAAGTACCAAAAATTTGTTTATCTAACTGATATAAAATACTAATTTATCTTTTTATCTATCTACCTGTACGAAGCCGAGGCGCATCGCCAGTTATTCAGTTATATTTAACTAATATTTAATAATATTTGTTTTTATATTTCAGATGGCGGCAAAGTATTGTATTCTGCTTGTCGCGCTGACAGTACTTTCAGTCAGTGCTGCACCAAGTGAAGAAAAGAAACCAGAAGAATTAGTTAATATCGAACAAACAAATGAAAACCCAAATAGTAAAGCTTTACCCTTCATAGACGAAAAAGATACCCAGCAAAACCAACGGCAGAAAAGATGGTACAACTTTTATGGTTTTTCATCATTAAACCCAACATTATATCCAAGTTATGGAAAAAGAGATGACTCTTTCAACTCTGGGTACGGCTCCGAGGATCCTCTCGTAGAAATTCACAGGAGATTGCAAGTGCTGAGCGATGTAGTTAGGCAGCCGGCACCATCATTGCCCTCGTTTGCTCCAAATCATTTCCCATTTTATCTTCCTGTTTTCTATATACCACAAGTAGGATGCGATTGCTCTACTACACAAGATGAAAATATACCAACTAATACTCCTGACAATAAAAACAATACATCACCAAATATAGAAAACAGATTCCCAGAGATGGACGATGAGAGACAAAATTGGGGAGTTGTTAACGAAACTGGACAAGCTACTGATAACCAAGAAGAAGATGATGATGATGGTGCAAGGCCTATATCTTTTGAGCCTATTAAACCTGATAGGCCAATGGATAGACCAGCCCCACCTGTTGAACATGGTAGTAGTCAAGGCACTGTAAACGATTCAGTCACGACAACAACTAGACCGTTTGAGAATCCGACTACGCTAAATCCAGTACAGAATCCATCAACTGTGAATCCTTTTCCAGAAGCCCCTAGTGCATGTGATGGTGCAGTGTTATCTTGCTGTCATCAACTTCAGGTGACTTATGATTGTTTTGCTTTACAAGGGTGCCCCGATCCAACGGCTTATGGAAATCCTTGTGATTCCAACGTCATACTCAGAGTGATCGATAGATTCCAGAGGTTCTATGGACAAAGAACTGGATAAATTGTAGAATTAAGATAGTGAAATTACATATACGAGATTAATAACTATCATAGCTGCCAGAATTTAATTTATTTGTGTTGTATTATTGTTTAAATGCCTCGCTTTCGTAATTTTAAACTTATATATTTATATTATTTATAAATGTACATATAATTACTGTATTACTAAATAGTGAAGTAAATTACAATAAAAAGAAAACAATTATCTACAATGTATTACAAGTATAATTAATAAAGCAACCTCTTATTTTGCATCCCACAACTTGTTAGGTTCAGAAGGAGGGACTGATTTCAAGATTTGGTAAAAAGGTTAGTTATAATGATGCGTTAGGAAATATTAAGGAAGCATTACTATAGCTATAAAGAATATTTTAATTTCACGTTTTTGATGTTATTGTATTTGTGTATTATCGCATAGGATTTGTACTGTCTTCTATAAATACGGAGTTTTATAACTCCTACTTATATGAAAGAAAATAAATATAATTTAAAAACCATTCTAGAATAATCTTCACTATTAATTACATAAAGATCATTTGGGATCATGAATAAATTGTTTTGTTGTGTGCATGTGTGTTAAGTAGCCAGTCCAGGCTATTTCATAAAAAAGAACATCTTATATAATATTAATTAATATTTTTCCTGTTATAAATTTAAGATTGTATTAAGTAAATATTTATTTATTTATTATTTTGCAAACGAAAAAATATTTATACAGAGCAGACTTAATACCTGTTTAAGGTAAAACACCGCAGTGGAAGCGTTTTATAAGGGAAAGATTCTGTCTGTCGAGGAGGACTAACCTGGCATCGGCTTCGTGAGTTTTTCTGCTGTAGGTAATCGGTTATTCCTCAACTCCTATATGCACGCACACACAAATTTTTACAGGTTCTTATGGGCACATACAGTTTAAAACACACAAATTACATTTGTTTTATAGGAGCAAGCGTCCGTATAAACGCCTCAATTCTGTCTTTTTTATTCGTTAAATAAAGTGGGAGAAAAATAATAATGACGGACTCCAATATTGTAAACAATCTCTGTTTTATTACAAAGGGATTAAGGCTTTATTTTGAACAATACCATTAGGCATTCTATATAGTATATAATTACATAAATATGCAAGTAAGGGTCCTATAGATGTACATAGTGTTATATATATTATAATTTAATAAGAAGTTACCGTCCTACAAAAAAAATTACAACAGGCCTTTATATAATTTTGCTAAGTGTTACCTATTTAGAAATAATATTTTAGTGTATCTTGTTTAATTAATTCTTGTATTATTAGTTTATAAAATAAATAAGGATCGGTGATCTCGTACTGCGAAAAAGAACAAATCATAGTGGCCTACTATACTTTAAGCTGATAAATTGATCGAAAATTATTCAATTACTCAGCTTTTCTAGATAAAGTACATGCATTTCTTGTATCCACGTTTTTTGTAGCAGTACCTGGATTTTATGAAATTGACATACATTTTAAGAAATTGATATCTGTTACAAAGATGGAGAATATTATGCTTAATACATATAACATAAAAATAAAAGTGTTATGACATCAATAACAGAATACATTTATTGCCTCATACAATTATTTCTACATTAATAATAAATTAATGACTTCATCTATCGCACTGCGCCATATTAAAACTAAACACCAGATATTACTTTGAGATATTTGGACACTTTTTGATAGTAATACTATTATCATAGTATGATAAAAAACGCCAAAACAATGTTTTCGTTTCCATTTCTTTTTAAGGTAAATTTCACTGTGATTTCAAATTAAAATTATATTATAAATAAAAGATGTAAATTCATTCATTACGTGTAGTAACACATGTTGATAAGAAAAATGAAAATGACTTTTTAAGAGACAACACAAGATAAAATTTCAAATATAGGTGTACATATACCTGTTAAATTTTTTTCTATAGTTTGTTGTTTGTATAATGATTAGCTGTATAATTTACTTGCCTTTTCGTGACCTTGGCTAAAGAATAATCATAATTATTTATTGTTGTAAAGTTCAAACAAAAGGCCATGAGATGTTCTTGTCACGAATTGATGTACTCAATTGTATTTCGACTAGACTAGAATAGAACGTTGGCTAGATAACTATAGTTTTATGTAGAACAGAATGCATCTGTCTATAAATATAAATAGAGATCTATTTTCAGAAATTCTAGATGGTTGTTATCTCTGTGTGCGATAATTTTTACAACTCAGTTCTAAGTTACCTGGAGGCTACATACGTAGTAGGTACTTTATAAAATAGATTAAAAGTCTATGGCTAGTCTAGTGTATTTAATATCTATGTAATTAATTTTCTTGGGTTGTAAACATAAATATATTTGAAATCAATTCATATCATTATATTTATAGATATGTATAATGCAGATTTTTAGATGCATTAAAATTATTCTGTTATTTCTTAAATGTATTAGTACAATCTATCAATAAAATATTATATTATACTGTAATATACATATATTTATTCATAGTTCGTAGAACCGACAATCGATGGGAAAGACAGTTTCTTGAGAAACGTCCCAATACAGGCAAATACAGTGTAGGATGACCCTCCCCCCCCACTAGATGGAGTGAAAACCTCAAATACATTCCAGGGAGTCATTAGATATAAATGGTTTAGGACCATTCCATTATAGCAGTCTATAAGGAATACCTACTTCAGTTATGGACAGATAACGTTTGATATGATAATGACATATTTATTTGTCAATTACTAATAATGAATATCAATAATGTTTTTTTTTTATTTGAGAAAATAAAAAAAATAAATTAAATTAATGTTGTAATTAAATTAATTATCAATAATTATTTTAATTATAAAATATCAAACATAAACCATGATTTTATAATAAATTTATTTATATGTATGAAGTCACTTTAAGCATAACTTAAGGCTGAAATCTCAGAGCAACTTGAGACAATAATATTACAACTCTTAGTTTTCAATACTTAATTATAATGCTTAGTTGCTACAAGTTTATTTTTTACTGTACACGAATATAGTGATAAGAGCATTTAATTTTTTAACGCGAGCCGAACTTATCTCTAAAAAGAGATTTTTACCAGAAAACCTTTTCATGTGAATTAAAATGTTATATAAAAATAAAAATAGTAACATGTTTATTTCTGATGTAAAAATTATTATTGAATTTTTCTTTATATAATTTGGAGTAGTAAAGAAACTGACGACTCAGCTTATGGGAAGAAGCAGTAATTCTTGAGTAGGCACCCTGTACGTGTAAAAGCAATGTAAAACAGCCCCCTATTTGATGGAGTGACGACCTCAAATACATTACAGGGAGTCAGTGGATGCAGGTGGCTCAGGAACGTTCTTTAGTTTATGAAGGAGGCCTATCTTTAGCAGTGGGCGGATAATGGCAGATGTGATGATGATGATGATGATAAACGTATTAAGATTGGGTTTTATTTCCCAAGAAGTCGGAAGTCCATATTATTGGTTAGTTGTTTATAATTATTTTGTTTAATTTAACTTCGTCAATATTTAAGGATTGACTGATCGGCGCCAAAGACTGTCTCTGTCTGTAATTCGTAGCTTGAACAGTCAACACTAGGTTCTCAGCAGCGTTCGATTAATTGCCTAGTGATGCTTCGTATAGAGATGAAACACGTGTCGCAATATGTGTGTAGATTAAATAACGGTCGGAGATTAACGACTAACAGGGAAGGTCGTACAGCCTCTACTAATTGTAATAGTAATCAATCCTCAAATGTTGGCAGTCGCATGGTTGGCACTAATGGTTGCGAAATTAAACAAAATAATTCAAATTAACTAACCAGTAGCGTGTTAAGCTTCCATACACAATTATACAGTAAATCCATTACTACATACCACTTTTCAATTTATAGTGCTTAACAGCCTACAAATTTAGCTAGATTGTGATAAAAACGCAAATAAGATAGAAGTCTATGTAGAAACAATGTCTTTTGTATAAAATCTCTTTCTAATATTTTACTACAGTATTATTATAAGTATATTAACTACAATAAAAGTTAAGTTAGTTACAATAAAAGTACGTACAGTAATATTATATTAAATCCATTAAAATTCAATGATAGGATACCTTAGTAGTAATATATATGTATGAGACAAGACAATTTTCAGAAGTAGGAGGAAGATGTACTTAATTCGACCTGTCAAACTGAATTCTCAACTTTTCAAATTCAATTCTCCCTAGGTGAAATTAATTGAGTGAAGTTTCCGTTCCCTCCAAGTCCTGTATATAATCATCTAAAAATTTTCGCATTGGGAAAACCCCTCTGATCGATTGTATTTACAAATAAACGGATTGATAACAAGAAATGATTGGACTACGTCAGAGATTGGTAAATCACCAGCGTGTGATCAACGCTCCGTCTTGCAATAAAGAGGTAAACACAGCGAAATCATGCATTCGTAAACATTACAGACTCTTAGAGAGTCGTGTGTTGTGTGCCAAGGTTTTACTCGTTGTACAAAAGGAATTAAAAACGCAGTAAGTAAGATTACATTGTTAAATTACTAGCTTGACAGGATAATATTATTGGTGTTGTTAACTAAATTGTTAATTCATTTTACTCTAATGAATATTAGATTGTTAACATACATATTTTATAGGTTATAGACTAGTAACATAGAGTAATTAAACTAGTAATAATATCAACATAAACATTAAGTTATGTTTAATATTAAATCCTATTTTTGGTTTAGATAGTGAACATTTTTTTTTAACATACCGTATGGTTTTAGCATACCATAACACAAATATTTAAAAATATTGTTATTTGTTAGCACTGATTATTTTTTGTATTATTACGAGCAACTATTATTTTCATTGATTATAAACTATATAAGAACACTTATAGCACAAGTTATTTTTAATCATTATTATTATCAAGATATTGAGTTGCTGGTATTAAGGTTCAACTTATCTCTGACCCGTGAACAAGCATTATACAGTGTCCTTGTATGGGGAAAACCAGATACACTAGTTTCTGATATTCTGTGTATATATATGCAAAGCTATCATTAATTTCATTCACGTATCTCTTGTTAAATATTTTTTTTCATTTAATTTTGTTATTTTAATTTAGAAAAAGATTTTAATTTTGTAAATTCGAATAATAATTGTGAAGAAATATTTCTCAGGTAGAGAAATCAAATAAGGCATTTTTCTTATTATAAAATTATCTATATTGTATTAGGCTTAATTGTCTCTGCTATAAGGATGAGAGATAATTAAAGTAGAATACATTCAGAATGTTGTTTTCTGTTGAGAAGAACAAAATAATTTAGTAATTTAATACTGAATTGGATACAATGTCTATTACAAATTATATATTAATATATCTAATTGATATCAATCAACGTATATATTTACTGGCATTTTACAAGCAAACGAATAATAATCAAGGCTGAGTTTATTAATAATCATTATATTAACCTAAAGTATCTTGGAAATTCAAAATATATTTTGAATTATCAAAATAGCATTTTATCTAAATATGATAGGAAAAAAATATAATTAAACTGCAGTATTGTGACTTTTTGATGTAACTTCATTATATTTACTACATAATATAAACAGTATAATAAAAATATAAGTATTTTAATAATAAAACATAGTTGAAAAAGTTACATTTCCTAATTGGCTATAAAAAGTTTAGGTACCACATTTTATGATAGCGCCGAACAATTTCAAAACTGTACCAACGAATATCAAACTCAGCGTTCTAAAGCATTAACGACTAAAACTCATTTTACTATATTCCAGTTATGGCCGACACAGCAACAATTATCTTAATAACAGCGCTGTTTGCTCAAGCAATTTGCGCACCACAAGCGGTAACAGAAAAAAGTCCTAGTACATTCCAGAGCCCCGCGAATTTATCTATCGAAGAAATAACATATATAATCAAAGTGAGAAGCGGCAATGTGAACGATGCATCGCCGCCTCGGTTCCTGACGCCTTGTGCTCGAGCCATATTGGGATGCTGCAATGGATCAGTGATAAATGAAAATTGCTCAGAGTCCCTCAAGTGTGGCGCTTTTTTCTTCGATGCCAATCCTTGTGATGACAAATTTATTTCAGAGGCTTTACAAGCGGCTAGGGGATTTTACGAACAGTTTAATGTTAACGCAGTGGGAAATTAAACAGAAAGTTTTAAATGTGATTTGTGAACGTTGACGTTAATTTATGTTAAATAATGTGAATAATAAAAAATAAGCAAAGGTATTCGAAATGAATATCAGTGATATAATTTAATACTCATAATCGATGAAAAATGACTACAGGACGATATTAAAATTCATGAATTATTAAATTTATGATTTATAAATAACATTTATAGTGCTAAAACGAACATGTAATATAAAAATAATAACGTATAGACTTAAATAATAAAAAATATTATTAATAAGTAAATGTAATTTACCAGATTGTAAAATATTTAAATATTTTACGATAAAATTGTTAATAGTTTCAATTTATGTTGTTCTATTAATTAATAACAAATGTTTAGACGATCAAATAGTCCTTATGAGCTATTAATACTCAATCATGTCGAAACGGCTGAATAGTTTGTAAATGTAATAGGTGGTGAGTACAAAGATGAATTATGTTTCGGAATAAATATACATTACATACATGATAATATAATAATAAATTTTGATCCACAAGACAAAAAAAAAAAACACCAACATTAATCATAATAAAATTAGTTATTCTGATTTAAAAACCACTCTACTAAGTCGATATTGATAATTTCTATAAGGTCAGGTCTGAAAGTATCCTTTCAAATAAAACAATTTTCCAAATCAGTTTATATACAAATGAGTTATGAGGTAACAAACATAAAAAAAATTAATCGAATTGAAAACCTATTTTGAAGTCAGTTAAAAGACTCTTATCACGATCCTTGTTCGCACTAATCTCCGAAACCGCTATATCGATTTTAATGACATTTTGTAAATGTATATTATTTATGAGAACTCCCGATATAGAGATAGTTTGGTTTACCGTGACCTTCAATGGATTCGGTAAATGAAGGTAAAGGGCAAAACAAGATTTGTGGGGTCAGCTAGTTGTATGTTTTAAGAGATTACTGTTTTTTTTTTTTTTTAAATATGTTCTTCTCTCCAATAATCAATATATGGTTTTATTTCAAGTTATTGTTGTGATATATTGCACTCTATTTCCTTATTCGCATTTTACATCCTGGGAGTGAAAGGAGTGTTCACATAATTGTATTTTTGTTCCCGTTATAGGACTTATTAACATTTTTGCGCAACTGTACAAGAGTCCAATGTTGAATTTTGAATACAAAAGAGGTGAAATTAAAGAATAAAATCATGACAAGTTTATGCTTATTTATTATTTATTATTATGCTAAATTGTTTTAGTAATAAAAAAACATCGCAAAGAAGTCTGTACGGAGAAATCATACTTTTTTCACATATTCTGAAATGAAATTAATTTTACAAATTTTGTACCTTATATTTTTTCTTCTTAGAATACCTATAAAAATCATATTAACTACGTTGTAAAAATAAAATAACACAAGCAATGAAATTAGTTGAAATTTTATAAATTGAAAGCGAAATTCATGTTAAAAATTTATACGAATATATTCTATTGGGGATATTGTGAGAATTTAGTTTATTTTGAAACGAATAAAGGCTAAAGGCTGGCTTGGCTTTATGCCAGCCACTGCGGGACAGACAGGCAACAAGTGAAATATTGAACTGGTATAACACATTTATTATTTCGTTTACTTATTTTATAGTACAAAACATTTTTTTCAGTAAAGGCTTTAATTTATACTGTATTTTTTATTATTTTATTTTCACTACTGCCCGTATATCTATGTATATGTTTGTATATTTGTATGTTTGGTAGTATCCTAAGTGTTAATTTAAAATATGGTTTATCTATGCACCAAATTTCATACAAAACACTTTAGCCTAAATGGCTACCTCATTCTCTAAATCATTAGGAGGAGTAAATATCAAATTATATAAATATCCAAATATCATTATTCCCACTAATATTTTAAATACATATTAATAGGATGATCAAGTACCAATAATATTACTTATTCTCGTACGGAAGGACGCCCTGTACTTTCAAGAGATTCCAGGTTGCCTCCGTTGTACATTATATGATGATACAGTAAATTTTTATATGTAAGTATATTATATTTTAAATTTTGGTATTGCTGTAATGGAAGATCTGTCAAAATCTTCTAAAGATATGACAGGAATTAGCAACACTCGAATGATAATTTACGATGTAAAAAAGAGAGACTGATATAAAGTACTATATAATATAAATAATCCTGTAGTTGGGATTAAAAAACATTTAGGCAAAATTTGTGTATGCGCGCGGCTTTTAATGAATGATAATGAACTCTGGCCTGATAGGGTATATTGCGATGGTATAGCGCGCAATGGGGTATCTGCGAACACATCATTATTGACAAATTCCTCTTCCCCATATCCTATCGATTTGATTGGAGTACAGACACCATTACAATAATACCTTTCTGTACTATGACACTAGATGACGTCACTTATTAAATTAAAACACATAATTTTTTAAAATATATTTTGTTGCTAGTAACATCAATTTTAAAATACAAGACTGCAGTCGATGCTTCTTCTTAGAAGTATGGATTTTAGCCCACTTCATATGTTTTTACTGTATTGTTCTACTTTAAGTTCGTGTATACTATACCGTGTAGTCCCGGCGTAGAATGACCTAACTTTTCCTTTTCCGTGGGTGTCGTAGGAGGCGACTAAGGGAGAAACTAAAAACTACTGGCAAAATCCTCCTAATGGTAAACTATCTTGTGTGTGTATGTATGAATGTATGTATGTGTATGTGTTATATTATTATATGTATTACACCTCCCATATTTAGAACTAACAGAATTTCAATTTCATCTTGCCTCCCACCAAATTGTTTATAATTACTCCTCTCCATCCAAAGGCTGCCTGGCAGAGATCGCTCTTAGCGATCAGGTCGCCCACTGTTTTCTCATTGTGATTATATCTTGTAATTATTTATAATAAGTTTACTATTGTAATCTTTTGGAGGAAACTATAAAGAGTATCTATCTATATGACAGTCTATAGGTGAGGCCAGTGTTCAGCAGTGGACAAATAACGGCTAATATGATGATAATGACGTGGGGGGGGAAGGGATTGTTAACAATGGAGCTTGACAGTCCCATTGCTAGCAATATGCCCTATTAGGTCGATCTCCACGAGGTTCCCCTTGGAAACCATCGTGATTAATCTTGTTGAATTCGTCACGATGGGCTAACTGACCTGTTTCATCCTCATCTATCATCCTTCACTGGTACCCCACCAGTGTATACCGATAGCGCAGGTGGAGTTACCATTCCATTATCATCCAATAAGAATAATTAACCAATAAGGACGAAATTGTTCGAAATAAAAATTATTGTTAGTATTAAGTTGGCTCTGATATATTTAACAATTTCAATAATTTTAAAATATTATTTCTGCAACAGAAACCCATAATAAATACTCAACAAATTCCATTCAAGAAATAAAAGTGATATTATTATTCCTTAGGAGTCATAAAGGAAACCTCAGAATGGCCATTTTATAGCGCAAAAGCTCTACGTACTTTTATTGCCTGTTTGCTCTTGGTTTACTTTCCCGCAATAGATTGTTTGGGTATATTAATTTACTAGTTGTAATCCACTGCTTTGCTTACGTGAGTTTCATTAAACTATCCTATACACCTTGGTGTGTTTAAATATATATATCTAGTGTATAAGTATGCCGTGTAGTTTCTGCATAGATTGGCCTAACACTTCCTTTCCCATGGATGTCATAGGAGGCAACTAAGAGTACCTAGTGATCGAGAGATGGGCAGCAGCGTCCCTTTTAAAATATCACTAAAGCCTAATTGCGGTTGCCAACCCGCCTGCCAAATATGGCAACTATTGGTTAAACCTCTCTTATGGGAGAGACCTGTGTTCAGCAGAGGACAGTTAACGGCTGTTAAAACATCTGTACAAAGTTTTACATTTTTAATATAATAACAATTATGGTAATCTGGAAAAGGCCGGATTTTACCGGAATCCATTTCCAGTGTTATTTTCACTGTAAAGGTATAAGTGCTAAAATCGTGAGTACCGGGGGGAATGGGGTTTTAGTAATTAGGTTAAACAGCCTCATTGCTGGCAATATACCCTCTCAGTTCGATCTCCATGTTGTTCTCCCTAGAAACCATCGTGGTTAATTCATGATGAATTCGCCTAATTGACCTAACTCATCCTCTTTTATCATCACTCACTAGTGCCTCGCCAGCGTATACTGATAGCACAGGGAGACACCCATCATCATCAACTAATAAAAAATTAAGAAAAACCGTATCAAATTTTTTACCTACCTTTAAAAAGTAAGAGATTCTCTATTCGGTATTTTTTTAATGTTTGCTACCTCATAACTGTTTTAGTTGTGAACTAATTTCGATTTTTTTTTATATATAATTTTAATTTGATGTATAAATTATAGAGTGCGTTCAGTAATTTAGTTTATAAATCAAAATAACTAGTTTTACCACAAAAAGTAGTTTTTTTTTTTTTGTGGAACACACTTATATTTATTACCTTATTCTTCTTAATCGCTTTCAATATTAAATAGTTTTAATGCATTACTTGTACCAAACATTTTTTTGGAAATGAAATTAATAAAGATCAATAAATTAATTAATAGTTCACAATAACTATAAATACCTCAAGATATATATTAACGCAAGAAATTAGATTTATATGAAAGCTAAGCGTGTTACTGCTAAATTAGTTCCCATAGTGTTACAAAAGCTAATTATTCATAGTAAACCGCATTAAACTTTACCGAAAACGTCATCTATAGTATTGTTTGTTGTTTTTGTTAGTCTTCTAAACTTATTTAGCATAAATTTTATGTAGGAACACCGCATCGATATTTAGGCGGAGTTAATTGGGTTTTATCGTGCTAACTTGAGGGCTAAACTGATTGAAATCATACAAAGTACATGAAGTTAGGATATTTAGGTATTTAAATCAATATCTGTGATCGCGTTTAAAACTAATTAAGTGATATAATGATAAACGATGCATGTTACAAAAATCTTAAGATTAGATCAAAAGGACTATTAATTTTATATGTATATACTTTAATATATATAAAAGAAGCAGTAAAAGGTGTTCCTTATCAGTACTGAACATTCCGAGACATAAACAATACGATACACCTGGGACCAGTTTATTGCTTTGTGAAATATGTTTTGTGTACTATATACTTAACTACAACGTACATATTTACCTCTTCCATTATATTTAAGTATATTGTAGTCGATTTTTTTATTTTATTTTAATTTGTAATATATATATATATATATATATATATATATATATATATATATATATATATATATATATATATATATATATATATATATATATATATATATATATATATATTTCTTTAACAAAAATTTGTATTTGAATGTCATAGTAGATACAATAATTTCATACAGTACATAAAATATAAATTAAGTTAAGCATAAAACAAATATATTTCTTTAACAAGTAGTCAATATAAACACCTTATCATATGTGAAATAAAAAATACATTTTGTTATTAGGATCTCTATTTATTTACTTACTAGCCGTATCCTGCAGATTTGCCTACGTGAATTAGTACATAAGATAGTCTACCCATCTATGAAATATCATTCAAACACGGCCAGCAATTTATCCATCGGTACAAAATTTCCCTTTTATATTATTAATACGATTAATTGAGCCAGTGATTTCATTCGCATGGTCATCCAAATTAATTTATAGTAAATAGATTTTGATCTACAAGAAACAGAATATATATTTAGAATAGAATCGTATCTACAATTAATTTTTTTATTTGCAAATAAACTGCAGTTCGTCACAAAATAATATGGAACAAACACGGGAGTAAATCCGGTTTACTCTCGTGTCGGTTCCATATTGATTTTAAAAAGTATTATCAGAATCGATACAGAACTGGCGACGTAATCGCCTGACATGTCTATGCAAAAGTGAAATTACAAAATTAAAATTGTGTTTCACGAAAAAAACATTTTAGTTTTTACATATTGAACGACGTAAACTACTTTTTATCTTGGCCTATTAATTTGAACCGGTTTGAGGTAATTCCGGACGAATGAACATATGTACATACGAGTATAAACTGAATATTTGCTGTTTGTATAATATCGATTTAATATAAGTGTTATTTCAATTCAACGAGTATTCGTTGATTCCGAACAATTATATCAGTATTATTTCAGAGCGGATTTCACGAATTACAGTTTCCTAAATTATAATTAAGTCCACTGTGTTATGACGGCCATCAAACATGATTATTTCCTACTACAATTACAGAACGTGCTTCCAACCGACTTCAAAAATAAGGAAGTTTTCATTTGATATATTAATATCTAATAGATATCATTGAAAATGTGATCTACTAAATCTAAAAATTCTCTATGATTTTTTCTCTATGATCTTAAATGGAATTCACATATGAGTATTGTCATTTATGCCTATACATTAAAAGGTTGTTGCTTAAAATAGAATATATGGATTCAATGCTCCTCAATGGTCTGATCGAATTCTGCTTAATTGTATCTATTGAACTGAACTTTAAACTGAAGGTGATGATTAAATACGTGTAATATAACTCGTGTGGTCTCGGTATAGAATGGGCTACGCCTACCTTTCCCGTAAATGTCGTAAGAAGCGATCAAGGGAAATCAATGGTCGAAGAATAGGCTATAGCGTCACACTTAAAACATCACTAAAGCCTAACTGCAATTACCAATTCGTCTGCCAAGCGTGGCAACTATTGGCAAAACCTCTCAATAGGTGGAGGTTTATGTTCAGTGGTGGACAGTTTACGGCTGATATAATGATAATGATGATGATGAATATGAGCCTTATTCATCGATGTCCAACAACCAAGAAGACTTACTTCTTTTACTTCATTTCTAAAAATATAAACCAATAAACTTGTAGTACAATGGTATGTTAAATGTATAAATTAAAAAATAAAGATTTTTTTATTTATACATTTATATATTAGATTTTTGTCCGCTATTTCGTACGCGCGGACTTTAGAAAAAGAAAAACTAATGAAACAAACTACTTCTTGGAGTAATATCAAAAGAAAACATACACTTGTTTTTAAGTTAGACCTTTTAAAACGCAACAGTGTAAGTTGCATTCAATTTGGTTTTTTGCACGATGCCGAAACAAATACACAGACAGACAAATTTCCTAAAAAATATTATATATTCATACATTTACTCTTTATTGCACCACTTAAAGAATAATACAAAGAGATTATTATTGATCATTGATATTATTATAGTGGCTTCTATTGCGCTTATTAAAACTCCTTACATAATTATTTTAAATATCTTCCATGTACTGGCATAGACCAGTTAAAATTTATTAAATTATTTTAGCATAAAAAAGTTGAAAATATAATGCAACGCTTAAAACTTTGAAACGTAGATAAAATAGATTTTTTTAAAATCTTCTAACGTAATTCTGGTCACGAAATATATTTTTTGGGTTCTATCATTTTGTGATGTTTAAATAAAGCCAAGGTAGCCAAACTAGTCACGCCTCGAGCTACAAAACGTGATGTTCCGGTTTGCTCAGTTTTACATTAAATTTGTACCAGGGAAACATTTACTCTAACCGGGGTTTATGTACATTTATCCAGCTGTCAAATAAAGGAGAGTAATGTTTATCGGGTGTATTAATGTTAAAATCAATGAAATCAATGAAATAGCAATTTTATATCAGTAGATTTGTTGTTAATGTTAACCTTGGAACCCAATTAGTTTCGAGCTAAGTTTACATTGTATCCAGGGATAATTTAACAAAGGAAACTTCAGGGAACTGAATTAAGAGGATTGGACCGATATAAATTATCCATAAGGCTATCTTCCACAGACTTATCTTTCAAAGACACAGATTTTATTTAAATAATAACGTTAAACTATTTTATTTTTACTGATTATATGATAAATTAATAGAAAAGTGATATGATTTATTTGGATTATATTATTGATATATAATTTTATATTCTGACTAGCTTTTTGCCCGTTGTTTCATACTCATGGATTTTAAGCAAGAAAACTTTCTTGCTTATGAAATCTTAATTAAATAGACCACTGCTAGATGTCGTATCAAGATAAAATACATCAGATTTTAAATTAGATCTTTAAGAATACAAATGTGAAAACCGCATTCAATTTGATGCAGTACTTATGCGTAATACCAGAACAAACATTTTTTAGTTGCCATTTTATTATATTATAAGATAATAAAATTTTAATTGTATAATTTCAAAATATAGGTACTATTCCATCATATGTAATTTAAAATTTACATACCTATTTATAATTTGTTTAAAATGGAGTAGGTAACAATATGTTTATTATGTCTGAAGTAACTTTGTCTTACGATTACAGTAATCTTATGTAAAACTGTTTGTTTTAATGAATAAATAAATAAATAAATAAAATTTAAATTCCAAGTCTAATACTGAAGCTACCGACACAAACTCATTTGAAATGGAAAGATCTTAGAACAAAAGAAAAAATAAGTATAGCGTTAGTAGTTCTTGCCATTGGTCATGGTTTTCTTAACGAATTTCGTTACGGATTTGCTTTCGGTTTACATGGTTACGGTATTACTATTACATGAATCCAACTTATGAACCGACTAACAGTTAGTTGGTTTAGGTCAAGTCTTGCAAATTAAATTAGATTCATTTACTGCTAACTGATTTTGCTGAAATTTTGCATTGGTATAACAATAGTTCATGACCTAGTGTAATATTTTCAAAATGGACGTCACCATCAGTTGGCGATAATATTTACCTATTTATCAATCTCGTTAATATTGTATACATTATTATGTGTGTACACGTTTTATATGGACGCATATACACACACAAACATATGCACACACGCAAAAACACGCATACGCACACGAACAAGCACACACACACACACACACACACACACACACAGAGAGAGAGAGAGAGAGAGAGAGGGAAAGGGAGAGAGAAAGAGAGACACATATACTAACATTAACACAAAATAGTTTCTGTTAATTTTTCAAGTCGCTGAAAATACTTGTTTTTGCAACATGTAGTAGACAAAAGTTTCCGTACTCAACGTACATTTAACTTTTTAAGCGTGAAATTCGTTACATTATGCCCTGTATTAACTTGTTTATATTAACGGTTATTTGATTCGTAATCATGTTAGGTAATATCTTCCCTGAGCCTATACAGATGCATAAACGTCTCAAATAAAATTGTGCATTCTAAATTACGTTCATATTTTTTAAGGAAAATTTAAATTATGGAAAGAGATATTTAGCTTTAAATATTTTTTAAAAGCCTTTTGACCTTTTAAGGGTGACTTTGGGCACGCATACCTCAAATAAAACTCTTTCTGAAATACATTTCCATATAAATATTTTTCAGGGAAAGGCAGAGGGTAATACATAGGAAAGTTACTATAGAAGTTTTGTCAAAAGTCACGAGTAAATTTTGCTCCGCAATAAAATAATGTGTGATGATTAATCTAATACATACTACAAGAAAGAATATATATAATACAATATTAAAACTAAACAGTCGAAGTAATGAGCGTCATATTATTTTAATATTATATAAATTTAACTATTTATTATATTATTACAATTACAATACAATTAATTCAAAATATTAAACTAGATAAGTAAATTGATACTCGAGTGAAATGAAAGAATTTTACTTCACACTGACCAATGCCATTTGGCAATAGTATGATAGTACAGCATAAAATGGCCGCTGAGTCTCAATAGCTCCGTAGAGAGATATAGGACTTAAATAGGTTTTCAGGCAGGTAGGGGCATACCGTTGCCAAACAGCTTAGCCATCTTTTTTTTATACTTTTTACGTATAGTATAATCTTGGAATTGTGTTTTTCCAAATAAAATCAAACGCACATAAAATATATTTTACAGAATATTTAGATGTTTTTAATTGACTTTAGTGTGATTTTGTATTTTTTTTTTATGGCTGGTCACTTGGTGTACTCAGAACACTTATCTTTTTCTCTGTAACTTCTAACAATTTCTCTCATTTTATGATAAGTTTGAATTTTGTTATATACATATATATTAAATAGGGGCTTTAATATTTTTTTTACAATAGCACGGTATAACAGGAAAACAAATATGCAACTTTTAATTTTCCGTTAATGATAAAGTTAAATCATGACCATTCATAACATCGGAAAATTAAAAACTTTTTCATATTATTGTATAAACCTTTTTATATATTGTAATGATGTAGTACAAAATATAAAAAAAAATACAAAAGCATATAATTCACCATTGCACGATATCACATGATTTACTATCACAAGAATAGTAAAAGAGCAAAATATATGCAATCATATGGGAATGTTTTTAATTTTCTGCAAGAATATAGTGGATGTGTATGGTTTTCTTTATTGGACGATAATGAAATGGTAACTCCGCCTAGGCAGCAGTGAGAAATGATAGTTGAGAATGAAAAGACAAGTCAGTTAGCCCATCGTAGTGAATAAGCCTGGAATTCAGCAAGATGGTTTCAAGGAGGGACCACATGGAGGTCGACCTGATAGGGTATATTGCTAACCATGGGACTAGTAGTTCGCATTGCTAACAGTCCCTTCACGCCAGATGTGTATGGTATAACGATATCTAGGATTGAAAATGATAAAAGCATCTCCGTACAATTGTATGAATTTTGCCATCCTATTACATCGTAACGGTAAAATCGCATGATTTCGAATCGGTAAATTACGAAATTAAATTTATGCTAATATGCACTTATTATACTACTAAAATTGTAAAGAAGTATAATGTTTTCCTGATAGTAAAAGGTTACCAAAGAGGTTACCCTGAAAAACGTAATTGTATATATAATTTATATCTTGCAGATACAGAGAGTGGCCTGGTAGATATAAATCTTACTTTTTTCAATCATCCTGTCAACTATACCACAAGAAGTAAGCCTTTGTACTCGTAATTAATTGTGTAAACACGTAGGACAGAGGACATATTTAAACAAGATTTTCACATAAGGAACTTTTATTTTCAATCCAACGGTTTACAAAATTAACTTAAGCATCTTTAGAAATTCAGACTACTTATTTATTCCTAAGTAGAAGAGCATCTAGTCCAATACTGTTTTAAACAACTTCGACTACCAAGTTTTCTTATATTGGGAACTGATTAAAAATTTGCTACATATTTTGGAGTACTCTTCTTAATTAAAGATTTACGGATGTCTACAATAAAATTTAGTTATTTCTACTATTTATTTACTCCATCTGATGTGTCTGAATAAAAGTTATATATAGTATTTTCTTTTATACAACTTCGAATGGCAATTATATATTTATTAATATATATAATTAACTAAACAGTAACTCAAATACTACATGCAGTTATGACATTTTAATGCTAAATTCATGAAAAGTGAGTTGTAAACGGCAGTAAATAAACAAGTATGCAAAATTTTTCCAACAGCTGTTCGTGAGATGTAAAAAGTTTTAAATTTTACAGGTACAGAGCCTGGTGTTCTTCACAGACGACGTTCTATTTATTATGCATTTAGATAGAAATTGCCTCCGAGTCTTAATTTCAAATCAGTACTAGGTATTTCTTTCTATTCAGAGATGTAGGTACAAATTCAAATTTTAGACATACTCTTTCATATAGCTGTTTCAGTAGAAATCCCAATTGTTATTTTTTTATGCAACTTAGAATGGCAAATAAGCTGACGAATCACCTAAAGCGGTAACTCTCGCCTATAATCATAACCAGTAGCAATTTAAGAACAAAAATGAGCTATCATTAATACTAACTTTAAAAAAAAATTGTTTATTAAATAATATTTTTACGGCCAACTATGTTGCAATATTTCGTTATATTATATTTAAGTAATATCATATATGTGAATATTTGTAAAGTTATATGTTCACATATTTGTTACTCAATAACGTTGCTTCAATGAACTTAAATGAAATTTCATATATGAGTAGTTTATATCCTTAATCGTTCGACTCGCGGTGTTCGGTCGCGCTAATCCTCTGCCGCGCCTACCGCCGGTATAGACGCGCCCCGGCGACCCCGGGCAGCGACCCTGTTCATTATAATTATTCATCTGTTTGCCATTGCCCCTTTAGCCGCGTAGGTTTTATTTATGTACCGCCTTCCCTGAGCTATAACACTGTTTACTTATATACATGGGCAAAGCCGCAGGAAGCAACTAGTTAGCAATATTTATGCTTTATTTATTTATTTATTACTATAGTTGCATTGCACATTATGATAATATATTTTGCAAAAAAAAAAAAACAACAACACAACATGCATCTTGTCAGGTATAGCAACCTAAGGAAAGAGGAAGATATTATATGCTTAGATGCTAATTATGTTTTTATTTTGTAAACATATTTTTATGCTTATTTGATGAAGCACCGTTTTGAATGTCATGTACCATTTTGAATCTAATTATAGAAACTTAAAATATTATAATTAATAAATTTGTACAATTTATTATGAGTACAGATTGTAGCTACCTTATTAAAACATGCATTTGATGAGAACAATTTTCCAAACAGAAAAGGGATAATAGGATTACTTGCAGATAATTCCGTAATAAAATATTTTTATAATTACATTTCAAAATAAACTTCGTCCATTGTAATAAATGAGATATAAATTCAAATCAATTTAATTTATTATCAGATTATAAGCTTGCATAATTGGAGTTTTCAACGAAGCGAATTATTCATGTTCCCTGGGGCTTTTGTATTATGATTGCAACCCAGTATCTAAATATTAATATGCTCGTATTAAGCAGATTAAATTTACAGTAATAACGAACATAACGAATTTTATTCAGCATTATTATTATACATAATCATAATATCGTCTTTCCATCAAGTGGGCTCTCAGATTGTTTGTCATTCTAATTATCATACAAAAAAAGGCAATAAAATTACTCGTTACAAAAATATTCAGGCATATTTTAAAGTTTATGAGGGGACAGATAATATTAAATTTTAACTAAAATAAGGAATCTTTATTTTTTATTTGATTTAATTATATTCTACGTTATTTTCTTTTTATTGTAATGAGCATTCTTCTTATTTATTCAAATGTAAATGATGTAAATATAGATAAATACCGTAAAATTGAGCAATTACGTGCTTCAAGTGATGTGAAAATTGCACAAGATTCTGATGTCACATTGTAAGACTAGTATGTAGTTATACTTCACATTATTTGTATGACAAAAAACTTGTGTAATTATGCCTTTTGAAATCTTTGTTATTTTATAATACCATTATTGGTTCTTAAAATGATATACAATACAATCATGATTATCCAAATATTCGATTATCCGGACTTTATTCTTCACGGCTCTAATTACCAATTTAGAAATGGAACTATGCATTAAATGGGAAAAAAGATATTACGTGACTCCTTACTTTTATAGCTTGTAATTTTTTATATATCATATTAGCTAAATGACGTATGTTAATAATACAAAAATATTAAAATCTATAATAAAAAAAAATATTAAAATTTCATTGTGTTTGACTGACTTTGAAATCCATTTTCCGGATTTTCGATTATACGCATTACCCCTGGTTTTATTTGATTCGGATAATCGATATTCTACTATATAAACATAATTTCTTGAAGTCTTTATATTATTTTAAGAAATTTTCAATTCCATGTAACAGAAAATTTCAAATACATTTTTTTTTTTCTAAATAAAACCCGAAAGTCTCCCCCAGATAGCATTTAAGAACCTCTATAAATGTTATTCAGGGTTAAAGGTCATTGTAAATGGTTACATTTAGATACAGAAGAAACAGTAATTATTTAGCTTTGTGACTTAGAAAATATAGTATAAAAAATAAGTAATTTGTCGTTCATTCCCGCAGGCATTACCGAAAATTCTTTCGCCTGATAAAAAGGGTTAAGGAAACCTAATTTAAGTTTCTAGATCCAAAAATTTTGTAGATTAAAAAAAAAAAATTTAATAGGCTCATCAAAGACAAGATTGTCACAAATAATTCACCGTTATCTTACTTTCAATGATACTTTTAATGAAAGAAAGAAAAAAAAACTTTTATTCAAGTAAACTTAGATTTAAGCATTTTTGATTAGAAATTTTTTTTTCATTACCGCCCATTCAAACGCAATTTTAGCCAGTAAGAACGGGCAATTAATTATATTAATGAATTTGTTTGAATACAAACTATTAAGCAGTGTCAGGCCATAGAATTTAAAATAAATATTACCATATATAATTAAAACAAATTAATAAAGTAATAAATAACAATATTTTATTATCATATGATTAACTTTTCATATGAGCAGATAGATATAATAAGTTGTGATGAATTAGTTTCTCATTACGTAGATGTCCAAATTTGAGAAGCAAACATATATGTAGTATCTTAATTAATAATTAAGTATTGCCAAAATATTAAAATTCATTATCATTAATATTAGGCTTTATTAAACTGTCCTTTATAGTTATATAATGCATATGCCAGAGGTTTGGTTATTGTTCGGCCGTAACTGAAATTAATATTGGACAAGGATTACGAGGCAAAACGCGAGTAAGTAATTATGGGAAGTAATATTGCCGTAATAGTAACAAACGATTTAATAGACTAGTATAATAAATAGTTGTCATTAAACACACATACACACATTCACATTTACAGAGATACTTTTATACAAATTTACTTACACAAGTATTTCTTCTCAATATTCTTCAATATTCTTTTTGTAAGCATTTTGCTTGCATGTTGTGCACCATTTTGAAGGTACGTATGGCACATATGGTACATATGGCAACGACGACAACAAAATTACTGGGTTATGTGATTTTAATTCCTCGTAACTGGTATTAAAAATAAGTGATGACCTTCGTGGCATAGTGGTGGATACATTTGCATAAATAAGGTCTCGGGTTCAATTCCTAGATTATTCAGGTTTCGAGCTTTTTTAAAAAGGAAACTACCTTGCACCAAACCAGCCCAAAACACCCAGGGCTGTGTTTCCAAATATTCGTTATTTGCTTCCACATAACACAGAGTATACTAGCTTAAGAACTGGGCAAACTATTGTGTATATACATAAAAAACAAATATGAAAAAATATCTGTTAATATAACAGGTATTTTTATTACAAAAAAATCCTTTTATTTTTAGTTTTACTAAGAAGTTATATCTACCTATAATTAACTTATACATTTATACGTGTTATATTTTTTTTATTCTTATGAATAAATAAATTAATGATATAAAAACCATTCATTGTTCACTGCTGTACATAGGCCATTCACATACAGTGCCATACACAATGGTTTATGTTGTAAGTCTATATCTAACTATCTGTTATAACACTTTACACAGAATATTATAAATATAATATCTATATAAAGTAACTATTAATTTTGTCATTCGGCAATAGATGTTTTTGTATTTTATGCACGAAAATTATTAATTCACTCTTGCGCCACTTGCCCTTTTCTATCTGTTCTCCTTTAACTAAAGGTTGTCTGTAAGAGATTGCCCTAGTGATAAGACCGCCTTTTGTACCTTAATGTGTATATTTCAATCTGTATATATGTTACTGTATTTCATTTGAATTATTCACTTGTCATTGTATATTTTTATTTATGGTGCAATAAAGAGTTAAATAAATAAATAGTCACCTAACATTGTTCGATTTTAGATGGCGTACATTTGTGGCGTGTATTTGAATAAAGGATATTGCATTAAGATATGAATCTTTATGCTATTATGATCTGAATATAGCATTACCAGCATGCTTTGCTTTTTCACATGTTCGCTAGAATGTAGATAATTGTATATCCGTATCTGTATCTTTTATGTCTGTACAAGTTCTTTGTTTAATAAAATAATTTTATGATATTCAATAAATAGTAATTACTTCGTTCATTTAGACTTTGTTTTTTAATATTGAAATATTATGTCCAGCTCCGATTCTAAATCCAAAGGAAGATCGAAAATTCGATGGACAGATTTTTTTAATAATTTTGTGTTATAAACAAGCAAATAATCCGTCTACTTGTAAAGCCAGAAACTAGAAATTATAATACGCTCTTTTTTAAGAATCCCTTGCTGCAATTTCTAGGGATACTCTGATGTAATTAGAAAGATCCTACAATATTTCCGAGATCGACGTGTCCAATCGTACGGAGTGAGGGGATAAAATATGGAAAGCCATTACTGGACGGAACTAACTAGACAAGAGACACACACAATGGAGTCTATTCTGAGGAGGCATTTCTCTAAACTTATCTCTTAACCGAATTTCTTAATTTGGTAGTTTCGCAAAATTACCGTTTTATGGATTATCATATACAATATTTATAATAATTTTGACTTAAATCTATTAGAAATTTAGTTCAAATTGGTTCTTAGAATAAAGATTTCGCCGTGATATGAAATTTTAATTTGAGCTTAGATTTAGAGAAATGGCATCTCAGAATCGAACCTGCTATAGTATTTCAGTTACCAGATATTAAAATATTTACTACAAATTGATTAGGTTATACATGTTTTTTAAAACATCGCCCGATTGATTGTAAAAAATTCCCATGTCAATAATAGTAAAAACAGTCTAATTTATTTGATAGTGGCATGATAATTTTACTGCACGTTTATGCATCAAATCTGAGTAGGTTACACCCCGCATCTGTCTTCGATGACATCATTTCTGGGGAGTTTGTAAAAATGATTGAGCAAAGATCACATGGTTGTATTTAGTGGTCTCTATAACCATCCAATCACCACACGTGATTGGATGGTTATCTCTATAACAACCACTCTTGGTTGTAGTCACATGTATCATAAATATGTGGAAAAATAAAAAAAATACTATATATTTTAAACCGATTATTATCTTACGTCGGACTTAAAAGCCTGAGCAGATGAAGTAAACATAAAGAACGAAACGTTTGTCCACAGTGAAAACGTCTCTCGTATGCGCGGTCCGCTAAAATGCTACTCACATTTGATCGAGTCGGATTTGTGCGGCGACTTCTTGTCGCGCACCATGGCTGCGGGCGAGTGCGCGCTGTGTGGCCGACGCGGGCGCGCGCCGTAATACTATCGACCGCGACCCGCGCCGCCGCCGCTGAGCGCCACCGTATTCTCGTGGTTATGCCAGATTCCTAGAACAATTTCAGGTATTATTCTTAGTGGAACATTCTCTTTCCAATTGAGCGTCTCAAAAGGGGTATTATTATTTATAATATTTAATATATATACCACACATATTACTACACAATACTAACTTTACAAGTATATGATATATTCTTTAGCAATATAAAGGTTGTAAGCGTCTTAGTAATAAATATAAATGAAGCACAAGTTCACTTAGTTCATTTAATTTAGATATCATACTATTAACCCATATATTTACTTATTTTACTTTGTATTTGATATATAACAAATAATATAACATAAATACCCAACTTCTCTTTATCCATTGATACATATTTAACTATAGCTTATTTAGGACTTCCATCGACAATAATTGTGATATATTTTATATAACGACCACGTGGTTTACTATACTTGTTCACTCTTATTTAAAAAAAAAATTAATAGTATTTAATATTTCAAACACAAAATTTAATGTAAAATGTCTAATTTCTTAAGTACTAACAAGTGAAATAGAATGTTTGAAACACGAATTAGAATGAAAATGAGGAAGGTCTGAATCTACTTAATTAAAATTAGTGAAAAGCTACAAGCCTACTTAATTCAGCATTTCATCAATTTGTAAGAAAGAAAATGTTCTAAATGCCAATAAATTAATTAAGTTATAGTATTTCGAGAACTAATGATATTTGAAGTTATCAAATAAATCGAAAATAAACCGAAATAAAAATATTTTAAATTCGCGGAGTATTCATAAAACAATTCGAATCGTTTGGTAGTTAATACTTTTCGGAAATACTTTATAAAAACATAGTCAATAATGCATGCCGTCTGAACTTTACTGAGTTACGATAAGACTCAACTTCGTACAAATATCTTCTATCAGTTATATCTTCGCTTCTATGTACTGAGAAGATATTTTCCTTTGAATAATATTTTTTGTTAAACTTTCTAAGCCCAAGACTTATTCAAAACAAAAGGCACTTATAAAGTATTTTATATTGAAAAGGAATTTTGTATTTTAATTTGTAGATAAAACTTTAGGAAATAAAATAAAGTCACGTGTGAATGTTAAAGACTTTTTGAACAGATTCGAGTTTCGGTTTTTTATTACAGAATAATGTAGTTTAGAAAAGCCAACCAAATTCAAAAGGTTGGAAGGGTTCCAAATTATCTCTTATATATACGGACGATTTTAATTGAGGACTTAATATTAGTTACACGACCTCCCCGACCCATGAGCCGTGAGGATTATTGGAGCGAGAGAATTCAATAACTTTCCGGAAAAATGATCAAAGCAATTTAGAGTATATTATATGGTTATACTGTACGAGGTTCAGGGAACCAGTAAATCGCAATAGTTGATACTATAGTATATATTTAATACTCTATGATATACTAGAAATTAGATTGATAAGTCTAGACATGGATGAATTTAATGGTAACTCAAATGTAGAGATAACATAATAACTTTAGATATTTTACAACCAACTTCAAAAAGAAGGAGGTTCTTAATTCGGTTGATTTTTTATGAAACTCTGCCAGTTTAAACCAATTTAGAAAATTTTTACAAAATTGAATCAGCAGTTTTTAAATGAAAACAACTGGAATTATTACAAATGAAGTCTTTTTTGTAGAACACAATCTTAAATTATATGAAATAGGCCGATAGGTTGGAACAATAATCGATATCATACATTTGAGGAAATACTCAATTAGAAAAACTGATTTAGAAAACTTTTACAAAATCGAATCAGTAATTTTTAAATAAAAATAACTGGTTTTATTACAAATGAAGTCTTTTTTTGTGGAACACAATCTTAAATTATATGAAATAGGCCGATAGGTTGGAACAATAATCGTTATCATACATTTGAGGAGTTCTTTGTATCTATAATAAATGTACTAGTATAATCTTTTGGAGGAAACAATAAAGAGTATCTATCTATCTATATGACAGAATAACATACGCCTCACGCTACCGCCTAAGTCGCAGTGCATGATACGTTTTGATGCGACATTTTAATCCTCTCCCTTGACGTCAATCCAGCCATAGGACATAGTCCGTTTGATAGATTGCAATCTGTGTAACGAATAGGGTATCAAGAGAAATAGGTCTAAGACTGCATCTTACTTATACACCTATCCCCAGATTTACACGGTAGATACGTTCCTGAGAAAAACGTGTAAATCGAAAATTAAAAATTTTCAAGTCAAAACCGTGTAAATCGAAAAGCTTGCAGAAAATGCATAATTTTGCTATTTAACAGTTGTGATTTTTTTCAATATTTTTAGGTGTACACAGAAATAAAAATAAAATGCATTGACAGGTTAAAATATGTAATATATTACGGAAACACTGTTTTTTTATTTAATTACATTACATTAAACGATCCAAAGCGATCCAAAATTTCGATTTTAGTTTCTAAAGAAATAACTTGTCTTTTAACTTCTTTCGACATTATAAGCCTATATTTTTTTTTATTTATGTTAATTTATAAAAATCTTAATTATGCACTCACTTGTAATTTACGAATATGAAAAATTAAATCTTTCTGACATTGAAACTTTCACTCAAATACAATTTTCCGTAGATAAAACTTTAATTTTATGCGAAGAAATACAGACACAGTGTGCATGTGCAGCAAGTCAGCACATAAGCTCGGGATTCCCCGTGAGATGTGTACACAGCGCACGTGTTCAAATACAGTAGCATTTAGTAGAGTGTGATAAAAACAAAAAAAAAAAACTTATTTGGAAAACCGTGTAAAAGCGAAAACGTGTAAAACAAGTACCGTGTAAATCGGGGGATAGGTGTAATCCTTTTTATTATTTTCCATTATTATAACATATAACGCTGCGAGATCTTATCAAATAAAACAATGTGGTATTTACTGTGTGATAATTTTCAAAAATTATAAGATGTAACATAATAGTAATTAAAATATGGAAATTTATTGTAACGTCTTTTTACAACTGTAATCTTAATGACTTAACTCTGTTAAATGAAATGATGAATATACTCGTAAAATGTTTATGTGAAATAATCGAATATTTCATTATAAGATTATTATGTTAATGATTATAAGAGTTGTAAAAATATAGATGATGTATTTCCAGTTGTTAAGAATAGAATATTTTTGAATTATGCTCAAAATAAGGCTGCATTTTATAATTTATCTAAACTTTGCTCATACACTGATATAGGCGACATAAAGGCAAATACTGACGATCCTCAAAGATATTTCACATCTGTCCATAATTACGAAAATATTTTTTTACCTCCTCCATTTCTTTTTATTTTTATTATCATCATCATTATCATATCTACCATTATCTGTCTACAGCTAAATATAGGTCTTCCCCATTGACTGCAATAAGGTATTATTCCGAGCTAAATCTATTTATTTTCTTTACCTTTATTGTTGTCTATATCTAAATTTCCATATATATCCATTTTCATAAATTGTAAATAAATAAAAACTTAAATTAGGCATATACTGGAAATAAAAAACAGAATACTATAAAATAAAATTTATTTATTATTATAATTTCAATTATTAACTTTTACAATAACCTTATTCACCAGCTTTGGTTGTTGCCATATGCTCCATATCCGTTATTTCCGTATGCTGGTGCTCCATATCCTTTATTTCCATATACTGATGCCCCATATGCATTATTTCCGTATAATGATGCTCCATAACCGTTATTTCCATATAATGGTGCTCCATGTCCGTTATTTCCGTATAATGACGCTCCATATCCGTTATTTCCGTATACTGGTGCTCCATATCCATTATTTCCGTATATTGGTGCTCCATATCCGTTATTTCCATATACTGATGCTCCATAACCTTTATTTCCATATAATGATGCTCCATAACCATTATTTCCATATAATGGTGCTCCATATCCTTTATTTCCGTATAATGATGCTCCATATCCATTATTTCCGTATACTGGTGCTCCATATCCGTTATTTCCGTACATTGATGCTCCATATCCGTTATTTCCGTACACGGATGCTCCATAATCAAGAGGACTTCTATACATGTTGGAGTAGGACGTTGCAACATTTTGGTAACCATTGACATTACCATTATAAGCATTGGCACCAGCATAAGGATATTTAGATAAATTCCCGTAACCAGCTGCAGTTCCATAGGGATACCCAACTGCACCATTGTATGCATTAAGATTTTGACCATTAACACCACCATAAGCAGCAGCAGCTGCATTGGCATAAGGTAAACCTGTAGTGCCAGCATAACCAACGCCGGGATAAGGTAGTCTAGTACCAGCGTTTGAATAAGGAACGCCAGCGTTGTAAGGTAAATGAGATGCAGCGCCGGGATAGTTTGTCGGATTGTAGATAGCTCCAGGGTTCTGAACACCTAATCCATTGTAACCGGGAGCTACTCCATAACCGGCGGCAATATTGCTACCATAGGCTTCTGAGGTTCCATATCGTCCTAAATTTTGAAGTGCGGCTTGGTTCTGAACTGCTCCTGAGTAAACAACACTTATAAAGCAGGAAATTATTATTATCTGGAATTAGAAAAATAACGAATTATTATTTTTATGTCTTATAAATTTTATTTATAGTATTTATGTATTCCTTATTGCACAATATAATTTGTACAAATGGTGAGCTTAATGCCGTCTACTAGATAACCATTAGATAAAAACAGAAAACTGCCGTTAATTATCCACTGCTGAACATAGATCTCTAGATAGGTTTTGCTAGTAGTTGCTACGTTTGGCAGGTGGATTGGCAACCGCAGTTAGGCTTTAGAGATGTTTTAAGAGAGATGTTACTACCTATCCCACGCCCTCCCTTAGTCGCCTCTTACGAAACCTACGGGAAAAGAAGAGGTGGCCCATTCTATGCCAGAATCATGATATATATGAGTATTATGTCTTGAAATTATGTTTATCTGAGAGATAATATATTAATATTATTAAATATATTTACCTTAGTAAACATGGTCGTGCCTTTTTCGTGTACTGACCTGAAGACTGATCAATTGAATTAATTTACAATAAGCTTACCTGCTTTTATATATATCATACTTGTTGAAACATCAAGGTCGTGTGAGAATTTAAAAGAAAACGGAGCGTGACTGATAGGTGTGTAATAGAAAAATTTGTGTAAATATTATAATTTCATGTTAATGATGAATATTAACCCAATTGTAATTGGTAGTTTGAGATCATTGTAAGTTTACTATTCAAAAAAAAAATTCATTACGTAAAGTAATGCTAAAAAAATATAGTAAACATTACAGTGTTTCTTTTTTCCCTTTAATTACTCGGTAAGTAAAGGGTACGACAAAATTCAAAGCCCAGTATTAAAGAACCAAGGAACGATCCCCAAGAAGAATGTATTTTTACTTATATTCTACTTCTTATTGTATGCTCGCTCGTAATAAATGCTGCTTTCCACTGAAGGTTTGCTGGAAGAGAACTTTTACAGAGTTAAGCTCGCCTATTGTACATCTTTATATTACTTAAATTATAACAATGTACATTTAGTGTACAATAAAGTATAAATAATTGTTAATTGTTATAATGTCGATAATTTTTACTATCGATTAGGTATTTATAATAAACGATTAGTTTATTTAGTGCGGAAAAGGAGTCCAATTTACATTTACAATATATGGTGAATGCCATTTGATATTTCAGAGCTATAATGCTTTATTATAGCAATTACTTTGCAATTAATATAGTAAAATGAGAATACCTTAGAAATAATAAACATTACTTGTTCCTCAACTGCTCAGCTCTTAAGAACATTATTATTTCTAAGTTAGTTAAGTCTCACCTCCGTTAACTACAGAACATCTATCAAAGTTTATCTCGTCTCGGCAAGCGACGCCTAGCTTCCCAGTACTGTACACATAGTAATGTAATTTTATAGACTATTACTACTACGTGTAAACCAAATTTCATGATGTTGTTTGAAACGAGGAACAAACAGACGCACCTTCGTATTTTTAATATATTAAGGACAAAAAAATTAATATAAGTAAAAATAATCCTGTATCTATATGGTATACAGATGTATAATATAATGCTACGAAATAAAGATAAAAGTCATCTTCACGAATCTGCAGCTCTGTGTAGTGACGTAGAAAGAATAGAATGTATCATTACATCTGTTTATCCCCAGGATGTTATCATAAATATAGAATAAAGCACAATACTCTAGTGCAAAAGAAGAAAAAATCTTTATAATACCCACCTAGTTACTACAGTAATGTATGTAGGTCATCAATATTCTTCTTTTAGGAGGAGATGCCTATCCTGTAGTGTATTAATCCGAGCTTTATATACTTTAGAAAATAAAATATCATACATACTGCCTGGAACGAGATGTCCACACATTTTATACTTTAGTGGTACGATTAAGAAGAAGAGGTAAGTATTACTGCCACAGTATAAGCTGTTGATTAAACCTTATGACATGAACTAAATGATTACAAGAAAATACTGGTTGCATTAATTTGGTTAGAGATATCCATAATGCTTTAGATTGTGTCACTATGTTTTATACTAGATTATTTTTACGTTCTCATTTAAGTCGATCTCAAAACTCTATAACTAATTAAATTAAACAACAAAGTCTGTAAAGTCACCTTTATTTGAAACTTCATCGCTTGAGCTGCTTTAAAGTGTTTTTAAAAGCATCTAAAGAGCGCTCACTACTTTAAGCAGATATTGAAGATTTCGAGTCCATAATGTCTACCGACGAGCTCGCTAAGTCGCGCAGGATGTCGGAAGCGGAACATTGATCAGTATTTATCTAATCTCGACGAAGCACAGCCACTGCCTCGCACTATATGAGCTTTACTTGGGGTTAGTTTACACTGCATGTGTGACCAATACTTATCATAAATATCTTAAATATTTTTATACTGAACATACGCTGTTTTATAATTGTGGACCGATAAGGGTCTGAGCTGTTTTAATATAGTAATTATGTTACAAACAGGTGTTAGAGTAGTATTAGCTGATTGATTATGCTAAAAATCTTATCGATGATTGTAGTAGCAAGTATATTTTACAACATATAAATAACTACACATGGAGTCTTGTTAGTTTTGTGAAGATTTCAAATTTCATCATATTAAGTGGCACGAAAGATATATAAAATCTTCAAAAACGCAATTTTCTTGGAGTGACAAAACACCTAATTTCATGTGACGGATGCCTTCCAAACTCATTTTATGAACAGGCTAAAGTTAAAAGAATTTTCTTTGTAAATTACATTTTGCGAAATAATGCTGAAAATATGCCTGAGAATATAAATAATAGAAATGCCATTGAAATCTACTCGTACTTCTTAAAGTCGATTTTAACTCTGCGAGTTCAGTCAATTCATACGTTTTGTATGTACTACTCGTATTTTCAATATATTATTTTGATAATCTGTATCATTACAGCTCCTAAACAGAAGAATCTATTTCTGTGCATATTTTTATTTAAAAAATACTGATTACATAGTTCAATACCATAACTATCCCGAATATAGCTTTTAGCTTATATTTAGTTCCACCAAATCAGCAGTTACGATCAAAGGCATCTTTTATGATGAAACAAATACTATAGTTTTTTTTTAAAAGGTGATAATGGATTGGTAACCTCGCCTGCGCTATCGGTATACGCTGGCGGGGTACCAGTGAGAGATAATAGGTGACGATGAAAGCAGAACAGTTAGCCCATCGTGACGAATTCCACTAGAATTAACCACGATGGTTTCCAGAGGGAAGGGCGTGGAGGTCAACCTGATCGGGTGTATTGCTGGCAATGGGTCAGTTAGACCCCATTACTAACAATCCTTTTCCCCCTGAAACACTATAGTTGAAACTTTGAATTTGAACTTGAAATGCTCACAAAAGTATAAAATCTTTATATACAGAATGTATGTATTCGAATAAAACCCAAAGCATCATAAATGAATTAAAATTTCAAAACTGTTACTTCTACTAGATTAACATAAACCAGTTGCTCAAACAACAGTCTTTAAAGAAATTAATATCACTACTTCAGTGTAACCTTAATATTTTTTTATGTTGCCCATATTTCTCCATTGCAGGCAGCTAAATCTTAATTATCAAAGGCTTAATGCGAAAGTGGAAAAAAGAAAAAAGGAAGTAACATAGGAGGGGTGAGTGCGAAACAACAGAGATGTTGTAAAAATATAATGAACAGAGTCTTTTTTATAATTCGCAAACTCAAGATTGTGCGGTGTTCTTGATGTCAAACGTTTATGTAAACATTAATGTTATATGAAATTGGATCAATTTAAATTCAGATAAGCATTGCTTCCACTTGCTTAACGATATCTGAACCAATTTTTTACTAATATAATTAAAAAAATATAATATAATAAAAATGTAACTGAACGATGTCTGTACATGGAAGATATTAAAAAAATATGTAAAGGTGTTTAATAAAAGTCGGAACAATAATTTTTAGAAACTTTGTCTGACTCTATATGTTTGTTTCTGTCTAGGTTCACGCAAATACTACTGCATCAAATGTTGTTTTCAGTGTTATGCTTCTAAAGAGTTAAAAAAGCTGTATTTGTATGTTTTATTTTGTTACGCCTATAAATAGTCTATTTCATTGGTTTTCCTACTTCGGAAATTCGCGCATACGAAGTAGCGGAAGCAAAGCTGGTACAGGATAAAATTGTTATATTGTCTTCTAGAAGGATCGACACCTTGCTTTGTTCTATTGTTAAAGCTAAAATTAGAAAAACTGTAGTTGTAGGGGTAAATAAATGAGTAATATTTATTTCATTAAAAAAAAGTATAAGTACTTACACAGTGTACCATCACTTTCTTCCAAGAGGATATAAATATTACAGCACGATTACGAAGATGAAGCACAGTATATCAATACTAGTACTACTACAATCTGTCCACTGCTGAACATAAACCTCTTCTACAGACTGTCAAAGGAACAGTCCTGAGCCACCTACATCCTCTGATCTCCTGCACTGAATTTGAGGTCGTCACTCCATCTACGGAAGGGGGGGGGGGGACACTCAAGAACCTTCGCATCGGTTGTCGGTTCTTCGAGTTTTGTCACAATGCCATTTCAGCTTGCTTATTTTTTGTGGATCCATTCAGATTCTGTCATGCAAAGAAACTTCGCATTGGATGCTAATTGCTAATACGAGTAACTTGTTAAACAGATGAATTTTCATTTTCTATCTTAGTAATGATTGTGTGATCCCGGCATAGAACAGGCCTCCCTTTTTTTTCTGTGGGTGTCGTAAAAGGCGACTAAGGGAGAATGAGGAATGGGCAGCAGCGTCCCTCTTAAAACATCTCTAAACTTTAACTGCGGTTGCCGATTTGGCTGACAAGTGTGACGACTACTGGCAAAACCCCCTAAGGGGAAGGCTTATGTTCAGAAGTGGACAGTTAAAGGCTGATATGATGATGACCTTTAGTATATAAAAATCCCGTGTCACGACGTTCGTTGACATTAATTTCCGAAACCGTTCAACTGATTTAAACGAAATATTTGTATAAACTTGGGAGACAGAGTAATTTTTATCTTAATTAGTGGCATATGACGGCAAAACAATGTTTGTAGTTAGCTAATAGATATACAAGAGAAACATATCAAAATATCATGTTATTGAGCGCTTCTAGCTGATATTCATCGCAGAAATCCAAATCGGACAATCCACAACACATCCATCCGCTTATTTTACAACAACACATTATGTTCTTATTTATTACTATAAATAAATTGCTTATCGGTATATGTCATAAGTCACCCGTTTCGCGAAAACCGTGTTATCTCAGGTAACTGACATAATTTTTGCCGTGATAGGCGCGCAACCCTCGTTACAGGCTGTGCCCTCGGCAATACATTCTCACTCCACGTTGAATGAGCCCATAAAACTATACATCTAAACTCGACCTTATTGCACTAGAATACAGCTCAATAAACCGCGATATTAAACTGTTCCACGAGGAATATAGGTGTGAACTTAACAGGACCTCGGTGGGAATGTTTATTCAGTTGAAATTAATAGGTTGCTTCATAAACTTCCGCGCCGGCTGTAATTAAATCCTATTTTAAGAATCAATCAAAAGTTTTCCTTGTTTTGAAATGATTATAAAATGTTAGTAATATGTAAATTGGGAGAGAATCGCGTGACACGTCACATTGCAAGTAGGAATTTATGAACGCAGCTTGCCAGACTGGTCGTAAAAGTATGAGATATGGCAGTGAATGGGTAAAGAGGCATAACTCCTCAGTCCTCAGAAATGGCAAAGTATATGGGGATACTACAGGTAATCTGTAGAACATAGCACTGTTCTATTCTATAGGCGACGGTTGCCACTTTCCATCATGTAGGCTGTGAGCTTAGGCTGTGACCTTATTTGTCATTTCATTGTGTCATAAATAAAGATTGTTTTTTTACTGTCATAAATGTGTAATATTTTTCTATTGTTATATGAAAAAAGTTCTAAAATCAAATAATATAATTATCACTGGATTTCGGCTTTATCCATTATATAATTAAAAAGTATATGTATAAGTGTATATATGTAAAGCATTATATAAAGAAGTCTTGTTCTCTGCATAAACATTTGAGTTAAAATTTTTATTCAATTCAATAGTTGTTATTGATAATATAGATTTTACAGTTAAAAACGAGTTAGTGACGGTGACTAAATTTTACCTTCAACTACGAGTATAGCTTTTATTCACTTTAAAAGTTTGTTCAAGTGAAGATTTTCGAGTTTCTTTGAAACATACTAAAATTTTTAAAAACTGTACCTTAGACATATTACTTATTTATTTATGTGCTTTTGTATATTTACTTATAGATTTTTTTGTGCATTAATATCAAACTATCTAAGAACAATAAAACTGAGATCTATTTTCTTGGTGATTTCAATAAATATAACCGATTGCATTTTTAAGATTTTGTTCCATTATTATAAAAAGATATTTGATATTATAAACAAAATTATATAGAGTCCATAGCTTTACCACTGTTGGGTGTACAAATAATAAAAATGACAAAGCATGAAAGCGGTACCATTGATTTTACTTACTCTATCAAAAAGATCCTTGTGGTAAACTGGTCATGTCGTCCCGGCGTAGAGAAGGCCATCCCTTCCTTTCCTGTGGATGTCGTTAGAGGCGATTAAGGGAACTTAATAGTAGAAGGACGAGTAGCAGTGTCCCTTTTTAAACCTCTCTAAAACCTAATTACGGGTGCCAACCCGCCTATCAAGTGTGGCAACTATTGGCAAAACTCCCTTTATGGGAAGGGTCACATTCATATTTAGTAGTGGACAATAAATGGCTGAAATGATGAAATGATAATTTATCATATATTTGTTTGAAATTATTCATAACTTTTGTTCTGAGCAATAACTGAGTTTAAACTCGTTTATGTTTTTTTTTTTAATAATTATAAAATAAAGAAAGCTAGGTTTGCTTTTGCTGCTTATACAACCATTTTTGCTGATTATACAACCATATTTGGAGAAACAATTGTGTTTGCATAGCTGTATTTCGGTTTGAAAGGTGGAATATGGCAGTTAGTTTACAGGGTACAAAAGCATAACACCTTAGTGCTCAGGAATGGGAACGCATGGGGGAGGGGTATTATGGGTATACTTAAAAATCCAATTATCGAGATTTTAAAAATAAAGTTTTTGGCTCAACAGTTACTAAGACATTTCCGTCATAATTCTTTTGAAGTAAGTCTTAAAGAAAGTTAAGTTCAATATTGTCTTGACTCAATAAAGTTAAATGAAAGACAAATGCAAATGCTACCTTCACTTGTTAGCGTTAAAAATAAAACCTTTGCGCTCCCGGTGGGAAAAAATAATACACAGAAATGCCAGCAAACTTTGCCTGGCATCGAGGTCGGTTTATCTGCGTTTTAGAATGGGGCATTCGTTATTGTTGCCGCTCCGTCCCTCGGCTCTATTTCACAATATAGATAGGTATAGCATTTTTGACGTCGGCTTTGAGACAGGAAATCTCGTCAATCATTCTTTATCAGGCCATGAAAATAGCTGGGTGAATATTGTCTTGCCTATCCGATTACTGATAGATGCTACCGGGATATTGAATTCAGAAGTTTAGAAAATTATTTCTAACTTCAATAATACAGCGTCTGAAGCTGTCAGCGAGTATATTTTGGGCAGCTTGTGAGATTGGTCTTTGAGCAAGAGGTCAGTCAATGAATCATACTCAGTTACGCAACACATTTAAGGAAATGATGGCACATGGCAACTGACGTTCTTTATGTTTCCTCCAAAACATTAGAGTAGTAAACTTATTATTAATATAAACAACTATAAGAAAAGATCACATTGAGTAAATAATTGATATATTATATATATATATATATATATATATATATATATATATATATATATATATATATATATATATATATATTACATTCAGATTCTATCCATCGCCTTATATACTTATGAAGATGCCAGGAAGAAGAACTTCTGTACTTTCAGAAGGAGTTCTGTACTTCTGGGCGAAACTTGACTGGTTAAGTTAATTACGGCTTTATACGTATATTGACCCAAATGATGGGACTAAGTGCAGAAAAGGGTATCAAATTTACATTTTTATCGTCTCATATGGCTATTAGTGCAGGACCATGTTTTAATTCCATAAGTCAACACTGGCAAAAAACTGATGAAATAAAAGACTTATTAGAGATGAACAGTAATGCTTAGAGTTTTACTGTCTCATTCAAATCATACTGTATTTTGCAATATTCATGGTACTGTTCATGTCTATAGGTGCCAGTTACTACTTTTTATCAGGTAGACTATCAGCACGTTAGCCATTCACGTTATCATAAAAAAAAAAAAACTAAAATAGAACTAAAGTGACGGAGATAAGCTAAATTGGGCCGAAGTTTGCTTATTGCTGATCATATAGCTAGAAGACCCAACAACGAAAATCCGTTTTTCTCTGATGATCTTGTAATGCCCAATTATAACCAAAGCAGCACAGAATCTTCGCAAACAGAATTGTTGCTATGTACTTTAAAATTTACACATCGACAAGGAACAAGAAATTAAATAATGTATATAAGTAAATTTTAAGCTTGAGTGATCACATAGATGATTGCAATGACCGGGGTCAGTGGCCCTTCCGGAATAATAAATATCGTGCGGTCAAGTCCCACAGTGAGTCATTAGTTAGTGGGGTTTATTCGCACCCCGCTCTTCCGATGATACACACCGTCCCGAATTCATTATTTTATTCGGCAACAGGGAATCCTGAATTATCTCCTTTTTGCTACGAAATTATATCTACAGCTAAAAAAGCTGATATATGTTATGCTTAGATTAAAATTTATACATATAATACATATATATTTATATTAGTATATCATTAAGCAAAATTTTAATAAAATATGAAAATTAAACATCTATTATAACAATTTGTGGATCTTTGCCGTACGAGAAAATTAATTATATTTTTTCAATGATCTAAGTGAGAGTGAACTCGAACTCTTTCATTAGTGATACGTAAAACTCAAAATATCTATTTTAAAAAATCTATTACGATAGAAAATTCGTGAATCAAATATAATTATTGAATAATAGAAAATCTGGCATCAGCCGGATTAGCCTTGTTAACATATCGATGCTCAAAATTTTCATTTATCTTCTTTTGGGAAAATCATTCAGTTTTATTGATAGAACGCTTTTTTAAAAGTATACTGATACTGATTATAATCTTAAAACTACAAACTTACATGATGAAAACCATAACCTGTATATAACATCGTAAACATTAATATTTACTACATGACATCCCTTAAGAGTTGACAAGCAGTGCCGATAATCAAATTATCAATAAAACGCAACTCGACGTTCAATGATTGCCAATTCAATTTCACCTAATTACGACCCCGATTTCATACAATAGCTCTTAAACAGCTAATAAATATTTCTATACGAAATAGCTGAGGCGTCAGGGAAGAAGACCGGGTCGTATTAAATTAACGCGAGACCACGGTTGCAGGCGTAAGCTGATTACTACACAATTTTACGAGGATGTCGTCTATTTAAGGAAATTAATAATAAATTTATCGGTATTTAATGAATATCCACGAGAATAAATCTGCCTATTTGCATGTCAAATATGAAGGAATTCTACTTATATTATGAATGTGAAACTTTGTAAAGATGTTTGGATGTTTGTATAATGAATACTCAGTCTTGCTTAAACCGCTGAAAGGATTTAAAGGAAATTTGGTATACTAGTACTCGTAAGTTATATCCTAACTTAGCACATAGGATGCTTTATATACTTATGCATATGAGCTACAAAAACACTACAGCTAGTAAATAATAATCTACTACAAAATTTCTATAATAACAGGGAAAATTGGCATATTCTCTTGTTATGCTCATAAATAGATAAAAAAAAAACAGGCAGTAATTTCTAGAAAATAAAGTTTGTTTTTTCGACATCATTTTTTTCACGACTGATATTTTGTTCCATTATTAAGCTGACCCTCTTTTGTAATTAATTATTACGGACAAAAAGGGATTCATAAACCAAACAGATAACGTAATCTTGTAGTCTCAAGACTGAGAGACAGTAAAATACATGGTATAATTATTTCTTGTTGCCCTAAACCTAATCTTATTGTACGTTAAGGAAGAAACTTAATATTAAAATATAAGTTTAAAAAAAGGGTTTTTTTTTTGTGTAATCTTCAATTTATTAAATCTCTTAATATTGGTATCATTAATACACCTAAAAAGTCAAATAGGGACGAGGTGAAGAGTTATTTTTCAACAATAACTATTTTTGACTACGACATATTCAAAATTGTTCAACAAAAAAATTTAATGAGTGAATAATCTTTTGTTTGTGGTTGAATTTTCTGTAATATGTACCTTAAATCTTTATTAATACAATATTTATTTAAAAATTAATAATCATGATGTCTTTTTAGTAATCCTCGAGTTTCTTTACGTATATACGTCAGGGATCAATTGACTAAGCTCTTATGTCATTATTTAAAAGACCTCTAAGTATATCCGTTGCTAAATCACACCGGCCTAAGAAAATTTCGCAATGGTTGATACACTGCGAGTAATCCTGAAAATAAAGTCAAATTGATCTCTGATGATACATATGAGATACAAAGATTTCCTACTTGATATAACTACCGTGTTTATGTTGGCATTATCAGGCTAATAGACATGTAGTAGAAACTTGTTGTTAAAAGTTCCTTGAAAACAATACAGATGCCATATGCATTCATGACATTTAGTTGAGTGTAGAACAATATTTGCAACTCGGTTGTAAAATTTCAAATCTGACTACAATAAACCACTGTCAAAGTAATGGACCTAACAAAAGGATATCTATGGAAAAAGTTTCCTATTGTCAGAATTCTAACGAATTCAGGCAATCAAAAGAAAAAGTAAATAAAATTTATTTTACGAGTGTAACTTTTTCTTTTAGAAAATCTAGCAACTACTACAGTTGCAATCGTATATCCTTTATAACTAAGTTTTCCGTAATTCAAAAGCATTTGCTGTCCATAATGTTTACAAACTATTCACCGTGTGCCTCGAGAACGTGCCTAAAATGGATGAAATCAGCTCGAATTGTAAGACTACGTGCTGAATGCGTCCAATATCCTGGATATGAACATTACCCTGGAGTTGGCTTTATGCCATCGTGTACAGAGGTGTATGCTTCCGTTAGCATTTGTACAGTTAGTAACAAGATAACTAGTTCGGATGGAAAATAGTGGTTTCACTATCGAACTTTTCTACTGGTATGTATTTTTTAAACAGGATAAGAGCAATATGAGTTCAGTGTAAAGACAATCGGAAAATCTAAAAGTTTTGTGAGATACTAGAAAATAAGACCTTCCTCCCACTCATTCACTTTTTTATATGGAGATTCTTTCATTCAATTCCGATCGATTTTTTTTATATTTTAAAATCAAATTAATAAAAGACCAAGAAATAACGTGTATGCTCAAGAAGCACAGGTCTCTCTACTTACAAGAATCACTTTAACATATGGGGCCGTTTAATCTTTCTCTATTATATGTTAATGTTGTTGTATCAACAGTTAACTATTCACTATTGAACGTAGCCTCCCCCATAAGGTGGGTTTTGCCAGTAATTGCCACGCTTGGCAACTGCAGTTTGTATTTTAGTGGTATTTAAAGACAGACGCTGCTGCCCAACCTTCTACTATAAACTCCCTTAGTTGCCTCTTACGACACTCACGGGAAAGGAAGAGGTGGTTTATTCTATACCGGGACCTACACGGCTTTTACCATTACCTAAACTACATTTATGAGTAAGTCGAGAATTTTTTATTTCCTTTCCTAAAATCACGTCCAGCAGAATGGCCCTGGGAGATTTATTAAAATTCTGCTATAATTTATAGTAGACACTTAGGAATGCCATACTTAAGAGGCTATATTCGTGTAACAAGATCACGCCTCCTACAGAGTGTTGCATCTAGTGAGACCGTGATTAAACATGTATTATACGTACGTATATGTCTCATAAACGTGTACATAAATATTTATGGACTTGTTATTTTTTAAACTTATGTTTATTTTTTAATATTTTATGAACTTACTATGTTTATCGGTTTCGTCGATTATTTTAATCCGTCTTCTTCAGGATAAATACAGTACTTTACGTCGCAACGTCTCGCTTCACACTTCGGGCTATAGCTTGCAGTGCGTGTCCCATTATACATTTATATTGACCGTATTGTCCCGGCATAGAATAGACCACTCCTTCCTTACCTACCAATTGGTTATCTTTAAACTAAAAAAAAACAGTAAAGTAGTACCTGACCGCGTGTCTATAACAAAACACTTTCTTCCACAAATAGGAGCTTTCCGATAAGTAAAATAGTGCACATGATTTTATTGCGTATGCGGAGTGAAATTCCATTTATTTTGTAATACTATCGTGAACTTCAATAAAATTTATCATTCATGACACCTTTACGTTTCTGCTCACTAGTATATATTTTTAAGAACGTGCTCTATCATCGCTGGGAAAGCTATAACATCTGAGTGTGACTATGTTTATATATTCATATATGTTTTTTTTAACAGATGATAATGGAATGGTAGCCCCACCCGCGCTATCGGTATACACTGACGTGGCACCAGTGAAGGATGATAGGTGAGGATGAAGTAGGTCAGTTAGCCCATCGTGACGAAGTCAACAAGAATTGTTCACGATGGTTTTTAGGGGGAACCACGTGGAGGTCGACCTAATAGCGCATATTGCTAGCAATGGGGCTGTCAAACTCCATTGCTAACAATCCCTTTCCTTCCTATTCATATATGTTAGTGTAGTGTATAGATGTCTATACACTACACTACACACTACACACATATTAAAAGTATATTGTTTAATTGTTTCAATATATCATTATAATTTCATACGAGTTGTTTGTTACTTATTTGGGGTGATTAAAAAATAATGCTTTTACACATACATTCACAACTAGCTGTGTCCCGTGGTTTTCCTTCTATGAATTAGGGCAAATAAAGATGATAGTTTAGTCAGATAGTACTTGACTGTATTCTGGAGACCTCATTCTGATCTGAATGATCTCAATGTGAATTTTCAAATTCATATTTGATAATTATTTAGAGTGCATGTAAAGCCACTGTTCAGTAAACCACGTACATTATAATTTTGTTTTAATATTCATATAGTAAGATAAAAATATCCTGTTTAACAAACATTCTTTCTGTTCTTTACTAATATTATACATGTGAGTGTTTTTTGTTTGTTGCCACTTAATGTCACTTAGCTTAACAAATCCCTGTGAAATATTGGTATACGTGTACTATATGGGAAGAAGAATGACATAGGTAAACATGGCCAACTTGGCCAGTAAACATGTCCTGGCCACACCGAGAAAGCCGCGAGTGAATAATATTTATTTGACTACTATAGACATGGCGACAGTTCAGAATTTTTTGTCATATTTCAACTCATGATTCTTTAAGAAAATACGAAAGTTTCACTAGTAGACGGTATCGCTAAAGATTTCAATTAGTCTGAATTATGACACAACTGGCTTCGTCCGAGCGACCGGAATGTGTTCATTAGCCGGTGTAAAAAGAACCTACATATAGTTTCTCTATCCCATAAATCTATCCCATGAAATACCCATGAGATACTTAAATACCCGTATCTCAATCAACATTGTTGCAGTCAAACAATAATAAACCGTCTTATTATCGTTACATTTTCTGAGAAACTTCATGACATGAAAATCTAACAATATTACAAATTCATAAACAAAGTGTAAATTAAAATTAGAACAAACACAAGGCAAAGGAGCAAACAACCGAGGCGACGAAATGTTGTGGCACTTCCTATATGAGAAATTACTAACGTTTCACGATGTTATTTACGCAAATTCTCGAGTGACGATTTGAATACGTATATTTATGTATCTTCACGTCAAGGTACTTGCAGAGTAGACAGAATTGAGTGCTAAAAACCTCTATCCTTATATACATTTTTCGTTTTCTGAACTTTCATAACTCGTCTTATGCACACCGATTTCGGAGACCCTGGTGTCGTATGAAATTACCTGTTATAAAATGGGTCTAATTTTGATTTTTTAATAACAGCTATAAGGATAATATTATGTTTTTTAGCAATTTTATAGATGAAAAATTTAAAAAAAGCGTAGGAATAATGACTAATTATAATAAATAAATAATATTGCAATGTAAATAATATGTTCGACAAAATAAAGATATTAATTGTAGACGAAGAATACAATAGACAGAGCAAGTTGACAAACAGATTCTACCAGATAACCTGAGATTATTAATTTATTTGTCTAAATATGTTTCGCCTGAATTTAGTAATACATATGTGAAATTTTCCTGAGAATATTTGTTGCAACAAATATTAAATGAATTGAACATATGAGTATATGTATAATAATCCACAAAAATGTAAAAAAAAACTATACTATATTCCCACTATTTACCAAATAAGCGGCTGTGCGTGAAAATGTATTCAAACAATAACGGATAAACCCCATACGGGTTTTTATTTTGCTGTTTTACGTTTGTAGCATGTATTTCTATTGATATACTAAATGAATAAAAAAAAAATATGTAGTCAAATCAGAACAAATACCTTGAGGTAAAGGAACAAATAACCGAAGCCAAATACTATTGCGACATTACCTTATTATTTTAGCCGCAGGGAAGACTTATGTCCCGCTGTCCACAGCTGGACATAAGCCTTCCCCATAAGAGGAGTTTTACCAGTAGTTGCCACACTTGACAGGCGGGTTAATTCTTACCTATTTTCGCTCACTAATGGTATACAACTCAGTCATCAGCCATTAAAAAATAGTTAAGAATTATCCAGTAGTAGTCCGTAGACGATAAATTACACCTTTGGACTAAAGGCTCAGTATGTGGAACAGCTTTACGCCCGTAGTATTGATCAGATCAACATTTCCTATTTGGCGATAGGCGAGTCACCGTCAGCATTGGTTGTCATTTCCTGTTGTATAAAAAAGGCAAACAAACAAACAAAAGTTACGCCGAGGGCAGATACCATAAAACCCCATAGTTGATCGAAAGAAAGTACAAAAGTAAATAGACTATTCATTCCTCAAGAGTGTTTGTATAGGCTCGATTGTATAATATTGAAATCGTATAAACTATCAAAGGATTGGTAACAAGATATTTACACTAGCGGAATATTTCCATAAGTATCTATTCGATGGAGATATGAAATATCAAAGAATCGATATGAGACAGGAATTAATGTAGAAAAAATCGTGTTTCTAACGAGTTGAAGAGGCAAACTTTTTTTTTTGTTTTGTATGCGATATCTTTGGCATTTTTACTGTAAACTAATTTTGATTAATTTGATATTTAATCTTTGAGGTTTAATCCCGTAATCCAACAGTCATTTTGTTATGTCATTTTAAATTATAGTCAAATATATTTAAAACATACTTACAATCTAATACATAAGGTTTAGACTCTAACAGTGTTTACGTACGTTTTACTTAATTTACACGCCAGTTCCAGTGACTTCTTATAGGTATCTTATTTATAAATATTGAGATGGATTACCAAAACCTATCCTTAAAACTAAATTTGATAACGTTTAATGACAATGATTCAATGACTGTCCACGTGACTAAAATATATTAAATTACTGGAACAAAATTCTTATCCATCTCAAATAATTTTCATGACAATTGCTTTGGTCATTAAAGCATCCAGTGGTAATAGCCAAACAATTAAGTTAATAAAATCAGTTTCACGTGTAAATTATTAGGAAATAAGGATTTATTTAAACAAAAATTTTAGGTTTATTCATGTTACGAATTATTAATATATAAATTAAAAGTAGTTTTAAATCAATTCTATTATAAATTTATTTTATACTGATACTTCGAATACAGGTTTCGCTGCAATACCTATCACTGAAATTTTAGTTTTAGAAATAGAGAAAGCTGCTTCAGAATCAACACCTCTTGAAATATCTTCAATATGTGATAGGTTTCGAACGTTTATTTTACTGTTGTTGTCGTGTACTGAATTTTGAAAATACATACAACTCCACTTCAGAATATTTTAGCTTCGCAAAATGTTCGAATAATACGTTGGTGTCTAGTTAGCATAAAGTATTCCACTTTCAAAATGTATGCGCATTATTTTTCAATGAAAATATAAAATTTTTGAGGAAAGACATCTGTTTATTTATTTCCCCTGGACTCCATTTTCGTTTAAACAATTACCACGACATTTGGAGATTTCGAGTTTGTACAATAAAATGAAAAGTTTTCTTTACTTTATTACCATAGATAAAAAATCTCATGTAATGAAAACACCACTCGTTATCCTAACACTGTCTTTCGAAAATTTTGAGAATTACTCATAATACTGTATGCTTTCTTATCTATATCTCCTCTTTAGTTAGGCCCATTAAAATCCTGATAAGAGAGAGGGAGAGAGAGACGAGTCGACAACCGCAGTTTTTTTTATGGATGAAAATGCTGAAAATTAAGAAAATGAAATTTTATGGATAAGAACGCCTGCGCTAAGGGTATACTCTGGCTGGGGACCAGTGATGGGTGTTCTATGAGAATGAAAACAGGTCAGTTAGCCCATCATGATGAATTCATCACGAATTATCCATGATAGTTTCCAGGGATAACCGCGTAGAGGTAGACCTGGTTAGGTATATTGCTAGCAATGGGATTATTAGTCTCCATTACTGACAATACCTTTCCCTCTCGACAATCACAGTTAGGCTTTGGTAATGTTTTAAAAGGGCCGGCAGCACACCTGCAATGCCGCTGGTGTTGTGGGTGATCATGGGCGGCGGTAGTCACTTACCATCAGGTGAGCCGCATGCTCGTTTGCTCCCCTGTGTTGTAAAAAAAAAAAAGAGGGATGCTGCTATCCATCCCTCGAGTATTAAATGCATTTAGTCGCCTCTTACAATACCCACGTAAAAGGAAGGGATAGCCTATTCTACGCCGGAATCACACGGTAAACAATAATAAAACTGGTTTGCAAAAAATATAGTCGAAGAATTAACATCTTTGTAACATTATTCGAGTGCAATAACCTTTTTAGCAATAGCTTACAAGAGAAGTTCAAATAGAATTGACATATGATTGTCATAAAGTATCGAATCTAATTTTGGCTCGAACAACTTGGCAACTAAGTTTCGCAACTGTTTGTTAACAAAGAAAAATTCTTGTTCCGCAACTAAGTTACCAAAGAACATATTTTATATTTCTTTAAAAAAAAATGATTTTATGGGATTTATGAAAAATACTTTTATTTAGACAAGGTGAAATAGAAATAGTGACGTAGTGGTACGTAAAACTAAAAATCAACTCATGCTATAGTACATATTATGTCAGAAATTCCGTGAGTATAATAATAAATAAGGGATAAGTATATTTTGGTATAACCTAATATCTATATTATAAGTGAATATACAAAAACATATAAATAAATAATTAAAATAAGTTCTACAAAAAAGACTTTAATTGTGGCAAAACCAGTTATTATGATTTAAAAATTAAACGACTAAAACAATTTTAATAAAATTTCTATGGGACCAACCTTTAAGCATATCCTTTCAGATAAGAAAGAATTTTCCACATCATTACAACTGACGGAGTTATGAGCTAAAAACATAAAGAATATTAAAACCGAATTGAGAACCTCCTTTTTTATAGTCGGTTGATAATAAAAAAAAGGTTGAGTATTCCATACTAATTCAACAGCTGAATGCGTCGTGTTAGAACGAAAGGTACTAATTTTTTTTATGTTTTTCAAATAATATTTGCATTATTTATATAAATATTTAGATGTGCTGGAAGAACACTGCATTCAAAGGATGCTAACGATTTCTATTTCAAAAATGATAAAAACAACTACTCAAAAAGCTTATACGTAATTAAGTTTACTTGAATAAGAAATATTTTTACTTGTATTTATTTATGACTAGCTTTTACGTACGCGTGGATTTCAAAGTAGGAAAACAAATAAATAGATTGCTTCTAGATAGCGTATCCAAATAAAATATATACTACATTTTAAGTTAGATTAATTATTAATTAAATTTTATTTTAAGTTTTTAGTTTTTTTTTTTCAGGAAATACAGTTATGAAAACAGCACTACATATGAGAAATGTAGAAATAAACATACAAACAGACAGAAAAAGTTTCTAAAAACTATAGTTTTGGCTCCTAATTAAGATCCTCATACATATATTTCTTTCTTAAATATCTCCTACGTACAGACATGCTCTAGTTACAATTTTATTATATTAGTAAGATTCCTTATAGTTGTTGCTAACATTATAAAATAAATATGTATATACTTTCCATCAGGTGGGCCGTCAGCTTGTTTGCCATTCTAAGTTGTATAAAAAAAAATATGTATGTATATACCGAATGTGATGTCCTTTTTTTCAACGGTTATATGTGAGTTCCACAGTAATGGCTTTTAATGAGTGACGATGAAATGGTAACCCGGTCCACCGCCGTATCGGTATATGCTGACGGGTCACGAGTGAGGGATAATAGGTGTGGATGAAAGCAGGTCAGTAGGCCCATCGTGACGAATTCCACAGGAATTAACTACAATAATTTCCAGGTAGAACCGCGTGGAAGTCGATCTGATAGGGTATATTGCTAGCAATGGGGCTGTTTGACCTCATTACTTATTATACAATCTGTATACACCGACAGGGTACCAGTGAAGGATGATAGGTGAGGATGAAGCAAGTCAGTTAGCTCATCGTGACGAATTCAACAAGAATTGTTCACGATGATTTCCAGGGGGAACCACGTGGAGGTCGACCTAATAGGGCATATTGCTAGAAATGGGGTTGTCAAACTCCATTGCTAACAATCCTTCTCCCCCCCCCCCCCCTGTCCTGAAGGGTTAGGTCAGTCTGAGCGAGGGACAAAGAGTGACTAACCCACATGAAGTTATAGCATTATATATACTATGTTAAAGTCCCTACCAACTATTCGCGTCTACGTTGTTACACAGACACGGAAAACTTTCGACTAATCAATTCAAAGCAGAGCGGAATTAATTCAAGTACGGAGGGAATGGTACCACTGTGTTTAAGGCAGAACTGGGCCTTAATTGGCATTATTCGAGTGAGCGACGTTTTAGGTTAATGCTTAGATATTAAATCTTAGGAAAGGTCCAATCTATTGTCTGTAAAACAAACACTTAAGCCCCTTTATTCTGTTTTTTTTTTATAACCGTATTAAAAAAAATTATCAGATTGTTCAATTTATACATAGTTTCTAAATATACATTGCAATATATGTTTTTATGATTAAATCTTGAACGTAGATGGAGGGAAAATAGAATGGTTTGGCGTTATGAATTGTAAATGTCCTTTGTTATTTTTTTTTTTTATTATAGCACGATATGTGACCACGTCATCCTGAGGGAACACAGAGATGACATGGTATATGATCAACTAAAAAGGACGTTCCACATTGTTACGATACGGTTCATTTAAGAGTTGGCAAACATATTTGTACGTGAGCGTAAGAGGTTTACTGCTTATGGATATAGTCGTTGACCCATTGTTGTGGTGCGATATCTGAAAGGGGAAGGTAGAATAAGAAAATAAAGTTCTTCTGAACACTCTCCATGGAATAAGCGATAGCAGACACAGAGCGAAATTGGAGAGGTTCTAGAGTTTTGCTCACCTCAGCGTCTTGATCTGGTATGAAGTACTATCGCGCTCTGTATAGAACTCCAAGTTATTCGATACTGTTTAAGTCATGCTCTCAATGTAATCCCTGTAGATTGTATAATATTACTGTAGGAGTATTACCAACTCTTCGATTCTAAGTAACATAAAACTAATTACTATATAATTAATGATTCGAAATTAGTACGGAATAAAGAAAATAATAAATTCTATTGATTGCACACAGATTCGAGATAAGAGAACGTATACTTCTTTTTTATCGGTTTCAACGAATTGAAACCGATACAGAAGAAGTATACCATCGAATTAAGAATCTTCTACTTTGGCAAGTCGGTTGAAAACTAATATGATTCAGCGAATACTATCAAGGAATAACAGAAAAGAAACAAAGGAGCTATCTAATAACGAGAAGGGATGTAAGAGGACGCGATGTGTACGATGTCGTAATTTTATTTAGCGTTTGCCAACATTCATTGGCGCTGGAAAAAGTGTAAACATTTTTTGCCATTATTAGTGGTGCTTAGTAGTAGTTCTTAGAAAAAGAAGACACTTTACTAGAATATAATAATAGAAGGAGCAAACTTTTAAATGTTGTTTATTAAATAACATAATGTCTTATGTTCTTTAAATTTTTGTTACATTGTAGTAGCAAGTAATGTTATAAATGTTTTATTTTATTAAAATTAATTCTCGATTTTCATGTGTGAAAATCATCGTCATTATGGCAACCGTTAATTATTCATTGCTGAACATAATCCTTCCCCATAGACTGCTATAAGGAACGATTCCGAATCACTAGCGTATACTGAATCCCTGCAATATATTTGAGGTCGTCATTCTATCTAGTGGGAGAATCGTCCTACGCTTCGTTTGCCTGTACAGGGCCGCCACTCATAATTTTTTTTTTCTATCAGTTGCCGGTTCTTCGAGCTACTTTAGCTTGTGTTTATTATTTATAAAAAAAAAATTGTAGTTACATTTATCAACAGCAATATATATTATATACAGCTTGTTTATGTTTGCATGGAAATACAATAAACTAATTGTATCAAGCGTAACTTTTGCTAATTATACAAAAAAGTACCTATAGTATACAAGGTGAATCCGAAGTCGTTAGTTGTATGTAAAAATAAAATGCCATGATATAATTCGCAGTGTGTGCCCCAGCTTACAATGGGCCAGCCTCTTCCTTTCCAGTGGGTGTCGTAAGAGGCGACTAAGGGAGACGAGGGATAGGCAGCAGCGTTTCTCTTAAAACAACTCTGAAAGCCTAATTGCGATTGCCAACCCGCCTGCCAAGCGTAGCAACTATTGGCAAAACTCCCCTTATGGGAAAGGCTTATGTCTAGCAGTGGACGGTTAACGGCTGAAATAATAATAAATGCCAAATCATTTTGAGCCTCCCATATTAATATAACAGCTGGACGCGCCATATTAGTATGGGAAGCTAAATCTTTTTATCGTTGTTCGACCCATGTTTACTATTTTTTTGAATTAACGTCATCTTTGTCTGTCGTAAATATGAACATCCAACTGAAGGATAAAAATAAATGCTCAAAAACAAATATATACATTTTTTAATATATATATATATATATATATATATATATATATATATATATATATATATATATATACGTATGTTTATTTAATTTAAAATATATTGATGTTATTATCAATTAAAATGTTTATTTCATTTATAAATTGTTTTCATTAATCCAGTGCACTGCTTTTTACTGTCTATTTCTAGCATAGCTATATATATAGCTAGGTCGACTGATAGAGAATGTCATCAGGTATCAAATACGCCCTGTATACATATTTTATTGTGTGGAAAAGAGTAAATAAATAATTATTTGACGTTTGTTAGTGCGATCACTTTTCCTTTCCACCTTTTCATTTCTAGAATATTATAAGAAGTGACTAAAAGAACAAAGCACAATAAGTACGTCAGTGCTAAAGAAGGAAGACTCGAAATAAAATCTTGCATCGAGCCATCTAGCAAGCTTGCTTATCGCGGATAAGACTCCTCGTCTTATGGGAAGAGACCTTTGTCCAGCAGTGGGATGCTAATGAATTGGTGAAGCTGTTTTATAATAGAAAATATTACATCAAGTAGTGAACTTAAGTTGTATCACATAATTTGTCGCAACATTCTAATAGAACATATCAATTTTAAGTTGAAATAATGTGTTCTAAAATTTCATTTAAATCTATATAGAGATTATGTGATATATAACCAAAACAAAAATAGTCATAAAATCGACAAAAATAACTATGGTATAATTATTTCAATTTTGTTACTTATTTCCAGGTAGATAATTAAAAAAAAATAAAGATCCTACAACTCTAAGAACTTTATTATAGTATAGACGTAATTTGTACCTGTCTAAATATACATATATGTATAATATATTCATAAAAGCCATCTTTAATTACTTACCTTTATGTTACATATTTACTTACTGTTACAATCGTATAAAGTACCAATTATTTACATAATTAAATAAAATCAGTACCGTCATACCGGTAAATTCGATGTTTATTGATATTACATTGGCTTTAATAATTAGCAACTTTAGCAACAATAACTTTATTTTTCTTTCTATACGCTAGAAATAAAAGCGAAATCGAAGAATCGAAAATAAAATTAATATATCCAACTTACCTATCATTATATCCCGCGAAAGACTTCAGGGATCTTCAACCCTTTTAATAATAGTTTAAAAGTTTTTATCACAACGTATTGTAATAGTAAATGTAACGCGAAACACAATATTAATTCAAAAAGCTCATCATTCACTCAAAGATGTGAAGTTATCATTCATTTAATTATTAAGAGGGAGAAACCCTTGCAATAAAATTCGAGTTGAGTATTGGGTAGTTCACGCTTAGAGTGTTCCGAACCGACTGAGTGTGTCCGGGGTGGTTTTTCCTAGTATTTTCCATGGAAGCTGAAAGCACTGTTTGACGGAATTTATTACTATAACACCCTGTGCCGTAACCCTCAAATAACGCCATCTGTATTCTATTTATTACATACAGTGCCATCTATGTACATTTTCAGTAACTAATATAATTTCGTTAAGGAAGACATCGAATAACTTGCTTTAAAATAATGGTCTCAGTAGGAATGCTTCAATGATAACAAATAGTTATAGAAATAAATAAAAGATGTCGTTACAGTACAATTAATAGATGAAAATGGAATGCTAACCCCGCCTATGGTGTTGCTGCCGCTCTAGCGGAGTACCAGTATTTAATATATTCTAATGATCTCCATTGGAGACAATAGTAAGGTACAATAGGTAAAAATGAAGCTGGACAGTTAGCCCGTGACTAATTCCCCGAATATTATCCGCGATAGTTTCCAGGGAGACCCGCGTTGAAGATATTGACCTGTTAGGGTATTTTAATGTAATAGCTCGGGGAAAAGCGCGGGTGGGATTACCATTCCATTATCATCCATTAAAAAAAAATGTAATAGCTCGGGGAAAAGGGATTGTTAGTTTTGGGGAGGTTAGCCCCTATAGCTGTCCATATTCCCTGTCAGATCGCCCTCTACGCGATTTCCCCTGGTAACCATCGTGACTAATTTATCGTTGAATTCGTCACGATGAGCTAACTGACCTGCCTTTTCATCCTTACTTATCATCCTTCACTGGTACCCCGCCAGTACCTATAGCGCAGACGGAGTTATGATTCCATTACTCGTCATTAAAAAAATTTAATAGCTACCAGTTTAACTTACATGTAATTTGGTAGTTATTACATTAAAATATACTGTGTACTTACGAAACTTTTAACAATAAAACTGTTAGGGTATATTGTTAGCAATGGGGCTATTCAACCTCATTACTAACAATCCCTCCCTCTCCATCATAACATTCTCTCTATACTCTATTACAAATAGAAAAATCCGGACTAATAGACTCATCAACGCACAGGCGAAATAACTAAAGTTAGAATTATTAAATTTTCACACTACATTCCTTTTATGAAAATTAGAAAGGATTTTTCAAAATTCGGCTCATAAAGACAGAAGTCTGTACGGATTTTTAAAAATTTACCCTAAATACTTTTGAATAAAATTATCAAAACTTAATATCAGTATTTTTTTAAAATGCAACCCTAAATGTTCTAATAAAGGAATGAAGTAAAAAAAATGTCTAGACTGAATCATCAATGCACAGCTAAAGCTACTAAAGTTAGAAATACCTTTAGACCGTAGATTCCTTTTATAATCTATAATTATTAATATGAGTAATAATCAAGAATTTGTCGAATTTCGGCTCCTAAGAGTGTAAAAATAGGGCTGGAAATTTGTATTAGCAAATATATTTTTAACCGATTTACTTCAAATTGATCATATATATCTTCTTATATAAAAATAATGAAAAATAATTTCAGTAAAATTAATATCCTAATTGTGTTAAATAAGAGATGAAAGTTAATGTAAAAAACAAACACTTCATTTATTAATGAATGTTGTATCAGCCATTAACTGTCCATCGCTGAACATAACCTCAGCCATAAAGGGGTTTTGCCAGTAGTTGCCACGCTTGGCGGGCGGGTTGGCAACTGCAGTTTGGCTGATGATATTTTTGATTGATGATATTTTAAAACTGATGCTGCTGTCTATCTCTCCACCATAAGCTTCCTTAGTCGTCTCTTACGACATCCATGGGAAAGGAACGGGTGGCCTATTCTATGGTGAACATACACGACTACTATTAATGAAAACAACTAAGAAATTAATAATAATCATGAAATCAGTGTACAATATTTATTTGATTACTTCCTTAACTAAAATAGATATTTAGTCGAAGTTCCGTGTGTAAATTAGGAAATAAAAATTAGTATAAGAAATAGTCTAGAAAATATTTATATGTACCTACCACACATACAAATTTTTATCCTCACAACAATAAATATTTTTGATACACAAGTAGATGGGCCTTATTCTAATTTCACACATAAGTAGAATGCTTTGTATGCCGTATATTAATTTGTGTGTATATTAATTTGCACGCCGATATAGAGGCAGAATGTACACAGAAAATATATACCTCTATCATCTAAAATTACCTGCATTCTAGCAAAATAAATTAATTTCATTTAATTTCAATTTTAACTAACGCGGGCAAAGCCGCGGAATAATTTGATGGATGGATAAATGGATGTTAATCTTTTACATAAAAAGTACTGAACGGATTTATTTATTTATTTAATTTATTAGACGCATAAAACACATCATGTCTATAAAAAAATTAAACAGTAGTTACATTTGTGATACAGCTAGGTTACAATCTTACAGCTTGTGTAAACCATGTAAAAACAGTTTGAAACAGTGTGCAATTCACACAAACACATATAAAAAATAAAATACAGACAATGGTATATAAATATACAAAAAGTTAACTATAGAAATGTTTTTATGTGTTCAATCATATTTCACAATATAGAGAACAAGTTTTTTCTAAAGAGTAAAAATTTTGTACCGTATATGTCGATGGATTTGTGGTCGAGTAGTAAGTCGTTATAATGACGACACATTCTTACCAAAGGATTGTTATAGGAAGTGTTATTTCTGTACACTTGTAATGTAAACAATTCATACGTAGGATTACGTGCTTTGTAAAATCGTCTTAAAATTCAGATTTAGCAGTAGAAATGGCGAATCTATGACGTTATAAATGATTTTGTACAGACATAGTATATCACTACGAGTATGCTGACGACGCCTCTCTAAAGATATAATATGGAAGTGTTAAAGCTTGTTTTCATAAGAACTCAGTTAGTGAAGCAAGCCCGTTCGAATTTTTTAAGATTTGAATTAAATTTGGAACACACAGATTATAGTCTAGCTCATCAGATACTTTACGTATTGATTCAAGTAGGCGAAGCTGCAGGATACAGCTAGTAGTATTAAATATATATATTAATCTTTATAAAAAAAAAAAGGTAAAAATCGTTCAAGGATTTTCCATGAGTAATCGAAAACATTAATTAATAAAATTTGCTAGGAAGTAGACGAATCCAGTGTAAACTGATAATTAGGATATTAGAGTAGAAACGAGCATTTCAAGGCATAAATCTAAATATTAAATTTTAATGCGGGGAATCCCATATTAAACTTACACAACATGACCTTAATTATATAAGGTCTTTATGTATATGTAAACATTTCATTGGATTAATACGTGTTATTTTAGATAGTTGACAATGATTAAATGGTAAATATTGTTATACGTAAGATCATACTCGTATATTTATAAAGTCATAAAGATCATCAAACTAGAGTATGTATTAACGAAAATGTGATTTAATTTATTTATTCCTATATATATAGGAATATTCCCGTGAGTGTCGTAGGAAGCGATCAATGGAGGGCGAGGGATGAGCAGCAGCGTCTCTTTTAAAACATCTCCAACGCCTAACTGCGGTTGCCAATCCGCCTAACCAGCATGGCAACTACTGGCGAAACTCCTCAAGAGAGAGGCTTATGTATAGCAGTGGACAATTAAAGCCTGATATGATGATGATATTTATAACTTTATACTTTATAATGATATTACAAGTACAACAGTAGCTTTTACTTCCTATCGTAAAACATGGTTACACTTAAATCGTATAGGTGTCCTTAATAGATGATGACTTTTAAAGTAATTTTCAACCGACTTTAAAGAGAAGGAGATTCTCAATGCCGTTGTATTTTTTTTTATGTTTGTTATCTCACAGCTCTGTCAGTTGTAAACCGATTTGTATAATTCTTTTTTATCTTACAGATAGGTCTCATGTAAATTTTGCCAAAATCGGTTCAGTAATTAAGTATTTAAAACAAAATAACTGGATTTGTGGAATTTATTCATAGATATAGTATACGTACTGACCGATAAACAATGTAATTATAAAAACGAAACAAAAATAGTTACACTGAGAAATTCACACCAACACTTTTTTTTTCTGTAATATTAAAATTGTGACTGTGGTTGTCTTAAAATAATTTTTATTTTATTATCTTTATTTGAGATAACAAACAGTTATCATAATAAATCTTATATACTATTTACAACACCACACCATATCAGCTTTTAACAGTCCATTGCTGTACATAGGTCTTCCCCTATTGGGGGGTTTCGTTAGTAGTTGCTACGTTGACAGGCGAATTGGTAACCGTAGTTAGGCTTTTTTTATATTTAAAGCTTTTTTATATTTAAAGAAAGAGACTGTTGTCGATCCCTCAATTATTAAGTTCCTTTAGTCACCAATTACATCTACGGGAAAGGAAAGGTAAGGTAATTTACAATACTAATCCTTAATTATTATGAAATCCACACTGTAAATAAGAAAAGTATACATATAAATACCAGACTTTACAAAAATCAGGACTTAACACGATAAAAAAGCTTTTATAGGTAAATAGCATTTTTTATGACACAGGGGGCAAACGAGCATGTGGCTCAACTGATGGTAAGTGACTACCGCCGCCCATGATCACCCACAACATCAACGGCATGGCAGGTGTGCTGTGCGTGGAAGTGCCTTGAAAAACACACGGTGAAAGATCGCCACTCGTCTAGATGATTGGGATGAAACTTTAGTTTGTGGCGAGTTGTACGGTGGTGAAAATTAGCAGCAGGTATCAATCCGAACAATTCCTAAGAGCACTCTCCATGATAAATTGGGTAAAAGATTCATAGAGATGCAACATCTTTACGTAGCAAACGACGTAGATTGCACCACGTGGTCCTGACGTAACCACGACGATAAAAATATATCCAAAATTTTTAAAGTTTAGTAATATTATGGAATAGAAGGGGAGAAAAATATTATAATTATAATATACAGACGTACATAATAGGAGTACATAAAAATATACGTTAAAATACTCAAAAATAAGTAAATAATAGGGACTAGCATTGATAGCAATATATACTGTCAGGTCGACATTCGTGCGGTCCTCTCGGAAACCACTGTGGTAAATACCAGGTCAATTTGTCACGATAGGCTTTACTGACCTATTTTCATCTTCACCTATCATCGCTTACAGTTTATTCCTATAAAGCAGGCGGAGTTACCATTACTTTTTCATTTTTAAAATAAAACCTTAATTCTTTCAATGATGATAAATTTTTCCACATCCATTTCATTTACCTCCAAAATTTTTATAATTATACCATTTCTTCAAGATTCTGCGAATACAAAATTTCGAAAAAATATCCAAATCTGGTAACACTAGATATATTATGTGGCTGTAAGTGTTATCTACGAGTATTTTAATTTTTTTCTCATGGGTGTTCCGGGAAGTTATAAAGGCTGTTTTACGTCAATCGTAATAAGATTCATTTCTCATAATACACTCAGTTTAGTGTTATCAACTGGTTTAAATAGAAAGATAATCGTAACTATTCGTATTCCGGGATTTTTAAATGCCCTGATAAGCTCATTCATTTCAAAAATACAACGATAGGATTATGATAGATTTGTATGTATGATGAGTATTTGTTAATTTTTATAAGGTTCTTCATAATAGGCCAATTTCAGTTCCAGAATTAGTGGTGTAAAGCGAATTAGAGTTGCCAGATACAATTTTTTACTTTTACCCAATGGCAAATATTTTTTCTCCAAATCAAAAATTTTTTTCGTTTTTAGGACTTTTACCCAATTATATACTTCTATAGTTTCGTTTTGCTATGCACCGCAAACTAAAATTTTGAAATGGAAATGTTTTAACCATTTGACAAAATTTTATTCGATTTTCAACGGATTAATTCCTTATTCGCTAATATAGTACAGATATACCCGTTCATACGTAGACGAACATTTTAAACTGACTAAATTATGTCTTTATTTGGGTAAGAACAATCAAATATTTTTGGTCAACAGATCAAAATATCTAAAGACATAGAAATGTGTAATATTATATAAATAGTGATGACCACCTTGTGATGGTCCCCCCCTTCCTTTGCACCCCTTATAATAATTACCCTCTGAACTAAGCTACACATGGAAAACCTACAAAGCCTATGAAAAGCCTACGAAGGCTTTACCTAATGAAATCTATGAAAATATAATGAAAATCTACCCTAAAGAATGGTCTAACACTCTCAATATAACCCCATACCTATATTGTCTTATACACCCCAAACAACCTATGAATCATATAAACCCTTACAATAAATACATAATATTGAACAGATCTTATAATAGAACACTTGATCATTTGGCCAAATAAATAAATGTGTGATCGTCTAGAAATGTAGGACCCGTTGTGTGTGTAATAACCAAAAGGTTCTTTAATTGGTATATGATAGGAGTTAAATAATGAAGATAATTGATAAAGCTTTAAGGATTAAGAATAATTAATGAATTATACTCATAATTCATGTAACTAGGAAGTTATGTTATTTTAATAGTAAATTACAGTATAACTGTAATAATAAAAAAAAATGGGGGAGCGGTCGGGCCCCTCACACGCCCGGACCAGTGGAAGACTTTCCAACTATCTATAACTCTTCCTCCTAAAAGGTAGGGAAGGGTATTACTATTTATTAATGCACTCTGATGGTAATAAGGGAATGAGTATTCTCAGTTCCAAACCAAACATAAGTACATTTACTTCAACATTACAGTGGCTCCACCAGCCCCACGATGCTTCCAGTATAAATTAGTGTTTGCCAGAGGCAAACGGATCGGAACTGAAATCCCAGGATCACTCCGACACGAGAGCTTACTCATGGGCGATGACCCTTTCAGTCCTATATGGCGACATAGAGATCACCCACTAACAGTACGAAACTGTTTCCCAGCGTCACCCTGTTACGAGCTTACTCAATGGGGTTTCCCTTCGGCTCCACAAGAGATCAGACCAAGAAGCGAGATCACCCAGACACCAGAACCTACTTTGTTGGGACATAACCCTTCGGCCCTATAATGTGACATTAGAGATCACCTGTGAAGACAGTCCGATAGAGATGAAGATTTGTGTGATAGGGGATACCTTCCACACCCTGGAATTGGCCAAGCCATATAATGTTGATAATTGCTATATCATAACATAGCATTGTCAATTTAATATTATTTACTTAATACCAAGAATACTCAAGGTTCAAGTTAAATCTGTTGATTAGGCCAGAGCCTAAGAACGAGTAGTCCAACCCATAGGTCGAGAGCTACTAAAAGTAATGAGTGCTATTGAATGAACTATAAGTCCAGTCAATTATATATAATATTATTGTTGATTAACCACATTGTGAATTAACCAATTATTTATTCAGAGAGATATATCTAAAGGAACTATAAGTCCTTTAAAAGACACTGATTAATCACAAGTTAACAACGTCTCGTGAAATAACCAGTTGGGTTTTCTATAAGTTTGAGGACACTAAGTCCAACAAGCTATTATTGTGTTGAGAGTAATAGAGATCTTTTGTAATATTTGTAGAGGTTTGATTAATCACATTGTGAAATAATCAGATTAAATAATTATGTAGCTTTATAGAGAGGACTATAAGTCCTAATTGGTTGTTGTCATAAGTACTGATAAATTACACATTAAAGTGCCAGGTCAATTATTATATATAGGTATATAGGAAGGACAATAAGTCCTATTTGTGTATGTTGTAGTAGTAGAGGCAATATATTGCATAATTATAATGTAAAGATATAGATTAAATATATATTTGTATAGAAAGGACAGTAAGTCCCATACAATTATTGTAGCTGTACTATAGTTATACTATATCTACTTCCTTTTAGTGTCTTAGTAAACCTATTTACTAAGAGGATTTCTCAGATAAACAAGTGTTTTAGTGTTTAAATCATCATAATTAAATCCCTAAGAAATTAGGTCTTTAAATAATTATCATATCATTTAAGTGAAATTTCTCATATAAATAATTCCAATATTTCCCCTACAGTTATTATAAAATAACAGAAAATTATATAAATTTTCTATAGATTTAGATATAGAATCATAACGTGTATAATCTCCTTTTGTTTGACATCTGTCACACTAATGACGTATTGAATGACGTATTGATGTATTGAATTGAATTTTGATTATCTATCACAACTGTCAACGTAACAAATACTAGCAAGTTTGTTTATTTGTATTTGTTTAATATAATTAAATATAAAATCATCATATATCAACCGTAATATATAACTAAATTATCAGTGACATAAATAATCATGGTTTACACCAGAAATAATTAATAGTATCCAGTAATGCTGCAGTTTTATATTCATATCAGTAGCCAAGCTTACTTTCAAATTCAAGAATGAACAGAAGATTAGAAGTTTAACATTCTTATTGCAATTGTACTTGCAATAATATATACATACAGTACTAATTATCAAGAACATTCCTCAAATACATGTGTGGTGAAGATTTTCCCAATATGCTATCTATTTGATTTCTAACCTCTAATGTAAATTTATTAAAGAAGTGAATAATCAGTGTTAGTGTTTGCTTTATTAATATTTAAAGTAATTGTCCTAACTTGATAATAATAGGATAATATCCCCTTGGATACAGTCCGACATAAACATATAACTCAATAATTAAATTTATAAAATACTAATATTATATTTTACTACTTGTATATCTCCATACTATTCCCATAAATATTCAAAATATGTATATTAAATATAAATCCAATAAAGATTCACTAATTTTAACCCTGTCTGAACTTGTCTAGTCAATATAGCATGAACAAACAACACACATACAAACCTTATCGCCATGACAACTTTCTTCCTAAATATGAGTAAAATAATATAATAAATAACTCACACTTGTCATTTAGTACTAATTTTATACTGTACCTCATACCTAGTTAAGAGTAACTATAGTCAGAGAATCTTTTAGTACTTTTATTACCATTAGGAAATAAATCCACACCTATAATATCAGCATAATTAAATATTATTAATAATCAGTAATACACACAGAATTGTTATTATCAGCTTGCTTACTACAACAAATCAATATTAAAGTTTATAATAAATCAAGACAAAATATCTATTTAAACAATACAGGCTTGTTTACCATAAACATCCCACCTTTACATGAATTTATCTACTAACACAATAATGTATTAAAAGTAATACATTCACATAAAATCACTTGCAACAGTTAAGCTGTTTCTCTGTATATCTGGTGTAAAACAAATCCCCACATGTAGTCATGGATAATCAAATATAGACTAAGAATCATTAATCTGGTCGACTGAGTAATGGTATAAAAACACTTCACCATGAAGCGTTAAGTATGAACAGATATTCCAAACCAACACTGTAATAGTGTAATAAATACAAATATTTCATCATCATCATCGTCTCAACCATCACCAACCCACGACTGAACACAGGCAATTTCCACCGACTGACACAAGGAACGGCCCCACAATACCCATAAAACAGTCACTCCAAACAATGGAGGTAGCCCACACCGCACTTGCATTCACAGGGTCGCCACTCAATAACCCCTCTCTCTCATCAATGGCTGTTTCCCCAACAATGAGACCAGACCATAGTCACTTTAGTCTATTATCCTCAATAAATAAATAAATACTTTATAATAACTAGATATGAAACTAGTTAGTATTGTAATAGTTCAATAGTTGATTCAATAAGTATTTTCCAAAACTGGGCAATTAGAACATTGAATCAAATTGATGAAGTTCTATCAAACGACCATATAATTGGATTTTGTATATGAGTAGAATAACGTAAGTACGTAAATTATATTGATGTAAACTTTGTTCAAATGTGATTGCATTTAACGATATACGCATTACCTAAAGGTATATGGACTCGACTAAATACGTATTTTAATAGTTGTTGGGAAAAATATTAAGTATAGACATTGCCTGCGATCACAGTCAAAATCTAACTACGTAGTAATAAATGGAACAAGCTCACCGGATTCTCCAGTCTTCCATTCTCTCCTTTCACACACTTAATCCATAATGATACACTAAGATCTCAAACTCCTTCATCGATCCAGTCCCTCCTAGATCTATATCCCCAGTTATTTTTTTTATTATATTGCGCAGTTCCTAAAACACGACCCCCGCGCCATTTTTTCTTCTTCTCTCTTTCTTGCGCAATTCCTAAAAAGCGACTCCCGCGCGCCCGCCGATCAGCCGTCCCTCTTTTTTTTTTTTTTTTTTTTTCTTTCTCTAATAACGTCATAGATTATGTCACCGAAGGGTAGATTTTCAATAATCAGATTTAGCCTATTATTCGAACTGAACTTTTCTTTAAATTCAATTTAATTATATGTTAACATATTTTGGTATTTTCTATTAAATTGATTATCGAATTTATAAAACTTTAAAGGCTCTCATAAACCTTATTAAACTGTGTTATATGCATCCTTTTTACACCTGATGAGAAAAAGGTAAACTATAATTTGGTTAATATAAAATATAATATATTTTTGTTTAATTTATTTAATTTTCTTGTGACGTCCACTACACTCTGGAAACACATCAAAGGAGTTTCCCTTCTGTGTCAATATTTCATATATGGTAACGTCTTCTCTGTATACTATTGTGAACCTTGACTTTAAAGTTTGTTTATATTAAATAGCTCAGCTTTCGCAGCGGTCACCCATAGGAACCCCTGTTTCTTTTCTATGTACTTATGGTATTAAACCTATTGTACTATAGGCGAACCGTCACATCCGGCCCCCTAATTATCAAGGAGTTTACCGGATTGATAATTACAACAAGATAAGTTTATTGTTACAATTTTTTTTTCCAACCCTAAAATGTACTTCACATATGTGTATATAATTTAACTTTACAGAGCTTAAGATCATCATTTAAATTTTTCATTGATTCATCGATACTAGCCTAACACTCTGACATTCTTAAGACTCAAAACAATAAAAGTATTAAAAAGATCTTTAAACTCGAAATTATGTGTTGTTGAATGTTATGTGTATGAATAGCCTTAAAATTTCTACTCAATATATTAATAATTAAGCATAATATTTATTTATGAATAGATTTGTAAATAATTATTTATAATTAATTTGCATACGCTGTAATGATAGAGTGAATCCATTAAATTTTATAATTAAAATTTTTATACTCGTTTATTTATATGTAATAAATTCAATGCATGTAATTACAATGTCATAAACAGCATAAATGAATACAATCCTAAATGTGTGTAAAGGAGTCTATAAAACCTAAATGTATGAAAAGCCTAAGTATGTGAGGAGTCTAAATGTATAAAATCTAAATATGTGAAGAGCTTCAAGTAAAGAACTTAATAGATACGTTATTTGTATCAGTAAATTTAGATAAAGTATCTATTTAAAAGATACGAGTTAAAACATCTAAATGGAAGCTCATAATAAAAGCCTAAATGTATGAGTATAACGAATCAACAAACGAGAGCCTAAGTAGAAAACCTAAATCGAAATGAAGTGAAAGAATCTAAGCATTAAAATGTAATAAATGGAAAAAACTAATCCTAAAATAATTGTCTAAGTGTAAATAAATGATTAGATAAAATCCCAAGTTAATTAAATATTAAAATGAAGATGTTCAAATAAATTTGTTAAAATAAATTTAAACAATACGAATAAAACTTTATGAAACGTCTAAATTAACCACAAATACATATTTTATCTAACAAATAAACCTAGTGTTCATTAAATAAATTACAGTCCCTAAGAAAATTCAAATAAATTTAAATTTTATTTATTAATTTTAATCACAGAAGTAAAGCTTATATAAATAATAATTTATCACCACCGGCCCCCCTATTTGACAATTCCTGCACGGCCCCCCAATTTTAAGACTCCTATAAATATGTTGCATAAAATAATACAAACGGCCCCATAGTTTAAAACTCTTATCTGTCTGAAAAATTTTGCACGGCCCCCCAATTTTAAGACTCCTATAAATATGTTGCATAAAATAATACAAACGGCCCCCATAGTTTAAAACTCTTATTATAAGAAATTCCTTTAATATACTTAAATTACCAATGACTATTTCTTAATACTCTCAGAAATAACATGATCAATAAGTTTTATAATAAAATATTATGTAACCCCATTAGATAGGTAGATAGACACCCCCCATCGCCTCCTCCAAAAGATCACAACAACAAACCCAACATAAATACAACCAACTATATTAGATACATCAATTAATTTATTTTGTACAATAAATTATCATTTAAAAAGATACAAATGTCTTATGTTATGTGCAATTACAAAGAGCAAAATAAACTAAGTGTGCGCAACATCTAAGTATGTAAAATGCTTAGGCATGTAAAGAGTGTATATGTATAAATAACCTACAAAATCTCCCTCTGATATAAGTATAAAGTTTTTTTTTTTTTTTTTTTTATAATAAGTGTCTAAGTCAAAATAAGCGAATAATCAAATAAAATCTGAAATATAATTGTAAAGTGGAATAAAGAAATTATGTATAGAACCATAAATAAAATATTATAATAGCATCCTAATAAATTGTTGGAATTAAATTTAACAACATGAAAACACCTAATTAAATTTTCAAATTTAGGTAATCAAATAAAGTAACTAAAGGCCCTAACTAACCTTAATGATATTTTATGAAACGTCTAACTTTCAATTTGAAACCCCCAATAAAACATTATATAAGCTATTTAAATATCTTAGGATGATCAAAATCAAATCCTAATTATTTAATATTTTTTTTTTTTATATATATAATCAATGTCACTGGATCATAAAAGTTTATGAAATAAAAGTCAATAATTTCCTCAGAAATAAATAATGTCATTAATTCATCTTAAATAATTTCTTTCACAATAAAAAGAATTTAATAAATTTTATGTATAAGTCATTATGGCATAATTATTGTTTATAAAATTTATATAATGTTAAATTAATAGTTCAGTAAGTATTGAGAATTAATGAAGCAAAAGAATAATAAATGTGTCCTATAGCATAAAATTAGATCAATGTGAACTGAATATAACCTAGTAAGCTATCCTCACTACTATTGTTATGTACCTATTAGTGTAATACTTAATATTATTTACTCAATTGATATAGAGTAAAATAAAATATAAACCAAATCATGTAAATTTGTTGTATAATTGACTCCAATAGGTAACCACTGAATGAATTTGATAAATTAAATCCTAAGAACATGAGATAACAGTAAAATAGGCTATTTACCTATAGACATAGAAATCATGAAATTAGGTCCAAATCCTAGATCTATGACGGTATAATTATTTAGTCATAATCATCAAAGTTGGTTTTGAGTTATACTATTAGCAGATATTACTGTTTAACTTTATACTCCTTCATATTTTAATAACCAATCCCTGAAGTCACAAGCTCCAATTGTGACCAAGTGTTCTTATTGATCTGATCTGTAAATAGCCATGAACCAATTATATCCTGGTCACGGCACCAATTGTGATGGTCCCCCCCTTCCTTTGCACCCCTTATAATAATTACCCTCTGAACTAAGCTACACATGGAAAACCTACAAAGCCTATGAAAAGCCTACGAAGGCTTTACCTAATGAAATCTATGAAAATATAATGAAAATCTACCCTAAAGAATGGTCTAACACTCTCAATATAACCCCATACCTATATTGTCTTATACACCCCAAACAACCTATGAATCATATAAACCCTTACAATAAATACATAATATTGAACAGATCTTATAATAGAACACTTGATCATTTGGCCAAATAAATAAATGTGTGATCGTCTAGAAATGTAGGACCCGTTGTGTGTGTAATAACCAAAAGGTTCTTTAATTGGTATATGATAGGAGTTAAATAATGAAGATAATTGATAAAGCTTTAAGGATTAAGAATAATTAATGAATTATACTCATAATTCATGTAACTAGGAAGTTATGTTATTTTAATAGTAAATTACAGTATAACTGTAATAATAAAAAAAAATGGGGGAGCGGTCGGGCCCCTCACACGCCCGGACCAGTGGAAGACTTTCCAACTATCTATAACTCTTCCTCCTAAAAGGTAGGGAAGGGTATTACTATTTATTAATGCACTCTGATGGTAATAAGGGAATGAGTATTCTCAGTTCCAAACCAAACATAAGTACATTTACTTCAACATTACAGTGGCTCCACCAGCCCCACGATGCTTCCAGTATAAATTAGTGTTTGCCAGAGGCAAACGGATCGGAACTGAAATCCCAGGATCACTCCGACACGAGAGCTTACTCATGGGCGATGACCCTTTCAGTCCTATATGGCGACATAGAGATCACCCACTAACAGTACGAAACTGTTTCCCAGCGTCACCCTGTTACGAGCTTACTCAATGGGGGTTTCCCTTCGGCTCCACAAGAGATCAGACCAAGAAGCGAGATCACCCAGACACCAGAACCTACTTTGTTGGGACATAACCCTTCGGCCCTATAATGTGACATTAGAGATCACCTGTGAAGACAGTCCGATAGAGATGAAGATTTGTGTGATAGGGGATACCTTCCACACCCTGGAATTGGCCAAGCCATATAATGTTGATAATTGCTATATCATAACATAGCATTGTCAATTTAATATTATTTACTTAATACCAAGAATACTCAAGGTTCAAGTTAAATCTGTTGATTAGGCCAGAGCCTAAGAACGAGTAGTCCAACCCATAGGTCGAGAGCTACTAAAAGTAATGAGTGCTATTGAATGAACTATAAGTCCAGTCAATTATATATAATATTATTGTTGATTAACCACATTGTGAATTAACCAATTATTTATTCAGAGAGATATATCTAAAGGAACTATAAGTCCTTTAAAAGACACTGATTAATCACAAGTTAACAACGTCTCGTGAAATAACCAGTTGGGTTTTCTATAAGTTTGAGGACACTAAGTCCAACAAGCTATTATTGTGTTGAGAGTAATAGAGATCTTTTGTAATATTTGTAGAGGTTTGATTAATCACATTGTGAAATAATCAGATTAAATAATTATGTAGCTTTATAGAGAGGACTATAAGTCCTAATTGGTTGTTGTCATAAGTACTGATAAATTACACATTAAAGTGCCAGGTCAATTATTATATATAGGTATATAGGAAGGACAATAAGTCCTATTTGTGTATGTTGTAGTAGTAGAGGCAATATATTGCATAATTATAATGTAAAGATATAGATTAAATATATATTTGTATAGAAAGGACAGTAAGTCCCATACAATTATTGTAGCTGTACTATAGTTATACTATATCTACTTCCTTTTAGTGTCTTAGTAAACCTATTTACTAAGAGGATTTCTCAGATAAACAAGTGTTTTAGTGTTTAAATCATCATAATTAAATCCCTAAGAAATTAGGTCTTTAAATAATTATCATATCATTTAAGTGAAATTTCTCATATAAATAATTCCAATATTTCCCCTACAGTTATTATAAAATAACAGAAAATTATATAAATTTTCTATAGATTTAGATATAGAATCATAACGTGTATAATCTCCTTTTGTTTGACATCTGTCACACTAATGACGTATTGAATGACGTATTGATGTATTGAATTGAATTTTGATTATCTATCACAACTGTCAACGTAACAAATACTAGCAAGTTTGTTTATTTGTATTTGTTTAATATAATTAAATATAAAATCATCATATATCAACCGTAATATATAACTAAATTATCAGTGACATAAATAATCATGGTTTACACCAGAAATAATTAATAGTATCCAGTAATGCTGCAGTTTTATATTCATATCAGTAGCCAAGCTTACTTTCAAATTCAAGAATGAACAGAAGATTAGAAGTTTAACATTCTTATTGCAATTGTACTTGCAATAATATATACATACAGTACTAATTATCAAGAACATTCCTCAAATACATGTGTGGTGAAGATTTTCCCAATATGCTATCTATTTGATTTCTAACCTCTAATGTAAATTTATTAAAGAAGTGAATAATCAGTGTTAGTGTTTGCTTTATTAATATTTAAAGTAATTGTCCTAACTTGATAATAATAGGATAATATCCCCTTGGATACAGTCCGACATAAACATATAACTCAATAATTAAATTTATAAAATACTAATATTATATTTTACTACTTGTATATCTCCATACTATTCCCATAAATATTCAAAATATGTATATTAAATATAAATCCAATAAAGATTCACTAATTTTAACCCTGTCTGAACTTGTCTAGTCAATATAGCATGAACAAACAACACACATACAAACCTTATCGCCATGACAACTTTCTTCCTAAATATGAGTAAAATAATATAATAAATAACTCACACTTGTCATTTAGTACTAATTTTATACTGTACCTCATACCTAGTTAAGAGTAACTATAGTCAGAGAATCTTTTAGTACTTTTATTACCATTAGGAAATAAATCCACACCTATAATATCAGCATAATTAAATATTATTAATAATCAGTAATACACACAGAATTGTTATTATCAGCTTGCTTACTACAACAAATCAATATTAAAGTTTATAATAAATCAAGACAAAATATCTATTTAAACAATACAGGCTTGTTTACCATAAACATCCCACCTTTACATGAATTTATCTACTAACACAATAATGTATTAAAAGTAATACATTCACATAAAATCACTTGCAACAGTTAAGCTGTTTCTCTGTATATCTGGTGTAAAACAAATCCCCACATGTAGTCATGGATAATCAAATATAGACTAAGAATCATTAATCTGGTCGACTGAGTAATGGTATAAAAACACTTCACCATGAAGCGTTAAGTATGAACAGATATTCCAAACCAACACTGTAATAGTGTAATAAATACAAATATTTCATCATCATCATCGTCTCAACCATCACCAACCCACGACTGAACACAGGCAATTTCCACCGACTGACACAAGGAACGGCCCCACAATACCCATAAAACAGTCACTCCAAACAATGGAGGTAGCCCACACCGCACTTGCATTCACAGGGTCGCCACTCAATAACCCCTCTCTCTCATCAATGGCTGTTTCCCCAACAATGAGACCAGACCATAGTCACTTTAGTCTATTATCCTCAATAAATAAATAAATACTTTATAATAACTAGATATGAAACTAGTTAGTATTGTAATAGTTCAATAGTTGATTCAATAAGTATTTTCCAAAACTGGGCAATTAGAACATTGAATCAAATTGATGAAGTTCTATCAAACGACCATATAATTGGATTTTGTATATGAGTAGAATAACGTAAGTACGTAAATTATATTGATGTAAACTTTGTTCAAATGTGATTGCATTTAACGATATACGCATTACCTAAAGGTATATGGACTCGACTAAATACGTATTTTAATAGTTGTTGGGAAAAATATTAAGTATAGACATTGCCTGCGATCACAGTCAAAATCTAACTACGTAGTAATAAATGGAACAAGCTCACCGGATTCTCCAGTCTTCCATTCTCTCCTTTCACACACTTAATCCATAATGATACACTAAGATCTCAAACTCCTTCATCGATCCAGTCCCTCCTAGATCTATATCCCCAGTTATTTTTTTTATTATATTGCGCAGTTCCTAAAACACGACCCCCGCGCCATTTTTTCTTCTTCTCTCTTTCTTGCGCAATTCCTAAAAAGCGACTCCCGCGCGCCCGCCGATCAGCCGTCCCTCTTTTTTTTTTTTTTTTTTTTCTTTCTCTAATAACGTCATAGATTATGTCACCGAAGGGTAGATTTTCAATAATCAGATTTAGCCTATTATTCGAACTGAACTTTTCTTTAAATTCAATTTAATTATATGTTAACATATTTTGGTATTTTCTATTAAATTGATTATCGAATTTATAAAACTTTAAAGGCTCTCATAAACCTTATTAAACTGTGTTATATGCATCCTTTTTACACCTGATGAGAAAAAGGTAAACTATAATTTGGTTAATATAAAATATAATATATTTTTGTTTAATTTATTTAATTTTCTTGTGACGTCCACTACACTCTGGAAACACATCAAAGGAGTTTCCCTTCTGTGTCAATATTTCATATATGGTAACGTCTTCTCTGTATACTATTGTGAACCTTGACTTTAAAGTTTGTTTATATTAAATAGCTCAGCTTTCGCAGCGGTCACCCATAGGAACCCCTGTTTCTTTTCTATGTACTTATGGTATTAAACCTATTGTACTATAGGCGAACCGTCACAACCTATTGCGATTTCATGGGGACATTACCAATCGTTGTCTTCGTCCGTACAGGAATCTTCTTCTTCTTCATATGCCTGCTCATCGTACTGGCTTCATTTCTTCTTCCTTCACTGTTCAAGCTATTAAACACTAGAACACACTCCCGCTTGACATAAGATCTACCCCAAGCAAGCTAGCTTTTAAATACAAATTGCGCACCAATTTCTGAGAAAAATCACTTTCCTTTTAAGCTTCTCCTGCTGGTTACTTTGTTTGAGTCGTAGATTGCTATTTTTTTACAACACAGAGAGCAAACGAGCATACGGCTCACCTGATGGTAAGCGACTACCGCCGTCCATGATCACCCACAACACCAAAGGTATTGCAGGTGTGCTGCCGGCCTTTTAAAAAGGAATATGCTTTTCTATTACAGTTGTTTTATTTAAATATTTTATATAGTAATATTTTATGTATGTATTTAGTGTATATCATATATGTATTTGTTTAATATATTATGTGTATGATATGTTTATAATATATGAATATATCAAGTATTGCTTTATTTCTCCTCTATTCAATAATGCACCGCCTACGTATTTCTTGGTTTGCCAAATGATTGACTAGTAGAGAAGACCGTCCGGTGTTAAGTCCGCCAAATGTACATAGAATTTTACTGTGCATTAAAGTTTAAATAAATAAAGAAATATCCTCCATACCTGTCGAATCTATATATATTACGAACGGGTTTTTCTCTCGATATTATATATAGGAAAACAGATATCTAATATATCTGTTATTGAGTCAATATATGTATAGATATTGTAACTACAATATATAGATACTACTATATAATATATTACCCACCCTTACACAGTAATATGCCAAGTAAGTTCTAATATTTTTTTTTGTTTTATCGAAGTTCTTAGCATTATTAGATATGGTATGGTTTTGTAACAATGGTAGAAAAGTATTGAATCGAGAATCCCCCGTCCCGTGAACAGAGCATGTGCACTCACTTAATCTTTCCTAATGTCCATTTGGGTGTTTAATTGTAGTGGCCAGGTTTCCCTCAAGAAATCTATTATATGGTAGATCCAATAATTTACACCTGATATAAATCAGCTAACTGGTAATTGATATAGTTCCATTCATTTTATTAAGAAATTGGCTAGTTGCTTGAGACCCTTAATTTTTTTTATAATATTTTTTTTCTATTTATTATCGAAGATTTATATTCTGTTACATCGAGATATATTAAGAAGATCAGGTTTGTTACTATAATAAGGTAGTTTTTTTTTAAATGAATGATAATGAAATGGTAACCCCGCCGGCGCCATCGGTATACACTAGCGAAGCGATATTAATTACGATGGTTTCCAGGGGGAATCGCGTAGAGGTCAACCTGATAGGATATATTGCTAGCAATGGAGATTAAAACCCCCATAATTAGCAATTTTTCTCCTCCTCTAATAAGGTAGTTAGGGATAACATTTCGTATTTTGCTGGTGACTGCTAACATGAGGTACTTTTTTTGGGACCAGGTTACCTGGGATGCGTGGTAATAAATGTAGGTTATGTAACCTATAATGTTAACTTGACATCTGGACATGATATAAGCATGATATGTAATCCCGTACGTCATACGGTGAAACTTTTTGTCGTTTATTGGTACGTATTTTATTGGGAAAATCATTTAGTTTCATCGGTATAACACTTTTATAAGAAAATGCTAATGATTTTATTCCCTTTACTAGGTCCGCATTTGAAAAACTACGCCACATCTTTCTCATCCAAAATGCCTCAAAATTTGACAATGAAGGTCACTAGTAACATACATTGGCATGTTGCTAGTAATGATCTGTGGAACCGAAATAAAATCCTTATCATACCTATAACTAACAACGCCTTTCCCGTACCAAATATATACTTTGAAAATTAAAAAGATTAACATATATTACCGAGTAATGACTGATAACAGAGAAACCTTCATCGTATTATCATACAAAAAAGTTAAAATTGCGATAGACATGTTTTCAGTAAATTTAAAAGTTTTACTGCAAAAGCGTGTTTAACAGCTGTTTATGTTTAAACTAAATAAAATCCGTTTCAATTAATAATAAAAAATGTTTAAAATAATAACACTTTATTACAGTTATTCTATTTATTTTGGCATAAATAATTACAAATAATAACAAATATACCAACTAAACAATATTTAATCACCAAGACAAAGTTTTGTTAAACTGTTTACATAGAAATTGTCTTAAATTATTTTTGTAATAAGACGTCAGAATTCCAAGGAAAGGAATCCGGAATAATTCAATGCAAATTTTATTCAAGGTTTTAACTGATTTTGATATAGATATGTATCGTTTATTAGCGTCAGCAAGGTGTCACCGGTAGGCGCCAGCAGTTTGGTTTATGGTTTGACGTTTACGACACTCGTAATGGTTTGTCAGTTTGACAAATGTACATTAATTCAGTAATAAACATGTTTAATGTTAAGTATATTATGCAACAACAATAAACATTATTTGTTGGTTTAAAATTAAATTATTATAACAATCAATAAGCAATTTACTTTAATGAATAATGTGCGCGTAATTTTCCCTCCATTTTGAATCTTCTCATTGTTATGATATCTGTGTGTAAATCGACCCAAAAAAATAGTATTTTTAAAAGGTGTAAATTTGCACATTCCGTGTCGAACGCATGTGTGTCATACTATTTTTTAGGCCTTTCTATCCTACTTTCATGTTTTAATTATAATACATTATTTTTGCAATGCATTTGAGGTCGTCACTAGATGGAGTGACGACGTCAAATACATTGCAGGGAGTCAATGGATACAAGTGGCTCAGAACAGTTCTTAATGACAATCTATAGGGGAGGCCTATGTTTAATAATGGACAATTAATGACTGAAATAATTATGATAACATTATTTGTAAAGAAGTCGCTATTATTAAACTCATGTGCCAACCTAATTATTTAATAACCAATCAATCAATTTTTATTGCAGTGTCACAAAAAACAATACACATACATAAAGAGTGAATAAGATCTTACAGTTATTTTGTGACGCCCCGGATATGCCCTTATTTGACAATATAGGCAGAGAGCCTTACAATTTATATTTAATTAATTAATATTACATACATATAATTTTGTGAAGGCATTACGAATTTTACTTTCATATCAGGTCTCTAAAAGGGTAAGTAGAAAGGACCGGGGGTCGCGGGTGTCTACCGTTTATTCATATTCTTATAATTATATTTATAGTCTTATGTATGCATTTTTGTTGCATAATTAACATGACGGAAAAAAGTTTTATGTATATACTGTATGACGTATGGGCATACATGTCATGCTTATGTCATGTACAAATGTCAAATTAACAATATAATTATTAATTATTATTAAGTCTAACATTTATTACCACGCATCCCAGGTGATCTGGTTCCTAAAAATAAACCTTATTGTTTTTTTGAAGTTTCCACCTCTTATGCAGGTCTCGCTTGCTTTTTCTAGTTAATTCTTACGACATGCTGAGGACAGAAAGAAATGGCGTATGTTATTCGGAATCTGATAAATCATGTTCTTTGTGGGTATTGGAAATTACAGTTTAAACTGTCACCATATCAGCCTTTACCTATCCACTGTTAAATATAAGAGTCTCCCCTAAATTTTAGCAGCAACCGTAGTTAGATTTTGGAGATGTTTTAAGAGGGGCACTGCTGCCCATCCCTCGTTCTTCCTTAATCGCCTCTTACAACATGCACGGAAAAGGAAGGGGTGGTCTATTCTATGTCGGGACCACGCAGCTTGTTTAAAGTATAAGTAGTGAAATAATATAAAAAAGCAGAAGCTGTTGTATAATTAAATCTGAAAAACTTTCATAAGCTACGCTATATGTATGCTACGTTACAATTAAGAAAGTGGTGAGAAGAGTTTGTGTGGGTTGTTATCTATGGATGGTGATGGTGATTGTCTATATTTGGTTATTATGAGTAAATTTTTCTTTTATTGAAAAAACATGATTACAAAAACCACGAATTTTAATAATTATGTAGATGAAAATGAAAAATATTTATTTCATAACAAAATTGGTACAATACAAAGATAAAAGGATATGTGCATATATACATTCTAAAACTTACGCTAGTATCCTTTTAAAGGAGAGTACTATCAATTTTAGTATGTGTAAAGTTTCTTTGAAAATATCATAATAATTTGCAGGAAAATTGTTCATTTTTCATGCTTAGATACTTATTATGAAAATTAAAATAGTCTCTTTGTTACATTTTCAAGGAAAAATCAAGTAGGTAGGTACCTAGTTATTTGAATAACTGCGTGATATACCTAAAGGATCCCTCTACGGGGTAAGTCCGCCATTATATATTTAATCTATTACTTAATGTGTCCAGTGTAAAGTACCTATGTATAATAAAGATTTTACAATACAATACTACTTACTTTGGTATCTACCTGTTAAATAGGCATTATAGAAGTCAATGTACAGCTACGCTTGTTATCCTATGTGACGTAAAAAGTGCCTTATGGTTACAATTCAACTAAGCATAGGCAGATAACAATACCTACAACCAGTACAGTGCATGCGCCGCTGCAGACCGCGTGTAGCTGCGTGAGCCTCAAGGCCGCCTGATGAGGACCTATTCGCGCTTCGATAAACTCTGAAAAGAATTTCGGACTATTATAAAACTAAGCGTAGTAGAGCCGAGTGCTTGCGAGTGCGGCCGAGATGGCGACCGAGCGCGGTCACACGACGCCACTTCTCTATCAGCGCCCTCCGCCTCCCTCCCTCCTCCACGGTCAGCGCGGCGCCCGCTGAGCGGAATTCGCACGAGCGTCGCGCCTCGCGTCTCCATTCCACTCGGTTCAGTGTACGTGCGACCGTTCGCGGCCGAGGACGAATTGCCGCGCTACGCAACACTCGGCTTATTACGCAGTTGCTATTATCGCTAACCGCGTGGACCTTTCCGAACGAACTTTATGTGCACCTCTTTACCTTTTGCGGCTCCTGCAAAGGCAGACGATTCGCGTATTATCCCCAAAAAGACTCGGTGATAACCCTTATCAGAGTGGAAAAGTTGTAAAGTGTAACCGAACTCGGAAGGACACCCGAATTTACGCAGTGGTAATATTATTGAGACCGTTGACAGTGGCTGTGAACATATGAGAGACAAAATTTGGTGTTTCAAGCCACGTTACAAGGTTATCGCGCTTCTAGTCCGCCAGTGATGAATTGGAAAATCGGCGCGTAGTCGCTCACGTGGTCGCGCCCCGCCCCCGCCTCGCCCGCGCTTATATTTAGCGAAAATCGCCTCTCGGGAGCGGCCCGACGGCTGAAGCTCTCTGCGCACATCGCTGTTTATGAACAGCGAGACGCCACATGTTATTGGCTTCAAATAACATTGCCGATAAGGACAAGACAGATAACCTCTCCGGATCACGGTTCGACTCCGACGACGTTCTGGAAATAGAAAGAAATCTGTTGAAAATCCGAAAGGAGAGCACGCTGAGATGCTAACGGCCGGTGTCGGCACGCGCCGGTGAGCGCTCCGACCGACACACCTACCAAAAAATTCCACTGATCGAAATCGAGGCGGCAAGATGTCTATACAAGGGGGCGGTAGTTATCACAGCCCGTGGTCTTCACAGACCGGGCTCACGGATCTAGAAGGCGCTATTGGTGAAATAGAGCCTCTGGGGGAGTTGGCTGAAGCAGGATTTGAGCCTCAAACTCGAGCGCGCTCTAACACGTGGCCACTGCCGAGGCCAGACAACTATATAGAACCGGGCGATGAGACAGGCTCTAAGAAGAATTCCAATCAGAATTTGGCCGGTAAATATCACTTGTTCAACCAAATGATAGTGGGGTCGCGGCCGCGATACCCGCAGCTATTTAGGTCGCCCACGTAGTCCCAACGCCCCGTTCGTGTATGGATCCAATAACAAAAAACATTGAAGAAGTCATATCATGCTATAAAAATAATGAAAATAACACTTACATAACATCGCACCGAAACTGTCGCAAATTTTTGTTTGTTTACAACAACAGTCTAGTAGATAGTGAGTTCGCGAAAACGGATGTTATCAGAATTCAGTATCTACCTTTACAGAAAGTAAATAAATAATATTTACAAAATTTTAAAATGACTAATATCGCATAATAATTATATCCTATTAGAGAATTGAAAGTTTAATTAGATATTCTTGTATTTTCAGTTCATTTAGAAAAATTCAAGAAAATATCTAATCTTTTTAAAGTGTTTATTGCTTTTATAAATATAATTTACCATCAAACAGGCTGTATGTATAGAGGAATAACACCTGAGTCCTCAGGAATGGCAACGCATGCGGGGTATCATGGGCGAAATAGTATAATCTATTATGTCCATGGTGCTGCTCATGTCTATAGGCGACGGTTACCACTTTCCATCAGGTTCCGTCAGCTTGTTTGTCATTCTAAGTTACAAAAAAAATTTTGTTTGTTACCTTCGTGGTATAAAAAAAGAAAAATAAAATTGTAACTATTTTTGATTTTGTTTATCTTTTGTAATACCTTATAGAACCATCATGTGTAAAAAATAATCATACATTGAATTCATTGTGATAAAGATCTTACATAAAATGTGATATCTATTTTATTTCATATTTGGAAAAAAAAAAACAAATAAAAGTAATTTTACCATAAACATTTTTAGAAAAAAAAAAAAAATACTACCCCCACATTTTTAAGTCGAAGAAGATGAATGCCAATTCATTCATTTGATACGTTGAAGAAACATAAGTAAATATCTACCTATAGAGAAACATTAAATAAATAAAAAATAGAATTATTTATCCAGAAAAAATGTCGAATGAACAAGATGTTTACACATCTAAGTCTGTGAATAATTTTCGTTTATTAGCAAATTTTGTAAGTTCACAGATTAATGTCATTTTAGTTTTACGATTATTGAAAAAATGCAAAATTATAATATCATCAAAAAGAGCATTTTAAAATGTATTTTCGCAAAAATTATTGAAATAAGATGGCACTCAATTATAAATTCTATTCTAACTTAATATTTATTTATCTTTAATAATAGAGTATGTTTTCTTTGTCTCTAAGAATGTAATTATTATCATAAAATTGGAGTCATGTCGTTATTGAAGTCATCACTCACTTTGGCTTCTCTTTAGAATCATTTACCATAATTTGGACAAAGTCATTCAGTATTATAAAGACTCCTTCAATCCTTGAATCGAGACCTATTCCCTAAATTTTCTTATAACTCTGTAACACATCTTTTGTAAATTTAATTGGATTTAATCCATTACGTTATTAAACTTATATATTTTGTCTAATTTGTCTTTTCTCTCTCTCTCTCTCTGTAGCTCTAACTCTTCTATATTCGAAATTATCCACATATTTTTCTAATAAACACAAACTTTTATCAATGACAGTTCTTTATGAAGTGTCTTAATAGCTTTTAGATCAAGATGCATTACTATTTTCTTTTGAATATATAAGAAATTGAAGGTTTTCTTTATGTATTCTATAAGGTTCATCTAGCTTTTAACAAATAATTTGCAACAAACTTCTAGGTATTGTTTAAGAATTTGCGTAATTATATATTTTTATGTATATACCATAAAATATATTGTAAGTACAATTAGCAAGTAAGGTCATTGCTCTTAGTAGGTACATATAAATACAAGAGTATAGGCACGCATTTTTATATATAAAAATGTACTATTTTTTATGGGTGATAATGGAATGGTAACCCCACCCGCGCTATCGGTATACACCGGCGGGGCACCAGTGAAAGGTGATAGGTGAGGATGAAGCAGGCCAGTTAGCCCATCGTGACGAATTCAACAAGAATTGTTCACGATGGTTTCCAGGGGGAACCACATGGAGGTCGATCTGATATGGCTGATATTGCTAGCAATGGGGCTGTCAAACTCCATTGCTAACAACCCCTTTCCCCTCATAAAAATGTACTATACCTAGTAAGAATTTGATCATAAACATTCAATTAAGGCTTAGAAAATAACAATATGACAGTACTCACCTCTTTCTTCGGCTTGGGCATTTACTATAAAGATTATATTATTTACCAGATTTTTCTATTTTTTTTTTACTTGCCTGTGTATACTTATTAGTAGGGCTTGTTATTATTTAGAGTCATGTTTCATTCTTTACATTAAAGTATGATCATATACAAAAGTCAAACTATTATTATAAACGATATTAAATAATTCCATATATTTACTTAGTTTTCGCTTCAAAATGACAAGAATTACTGTTACGTTTATAATATACTTAATATTTTTTTACCAGAGAGAAAATAGTAATTGCCACTTGTAGACCTATACATATGCCCTTGGACAGAATATCACAGGACTGAGACATTCTTGAAAACTAGTCTTATGCCTTAGCACATCATAGCAATGCCATTGATATATTTCATTGATGAAAGCAAAACAAAACCATCAGAATATAATGACCTGCCGACAAAATTAATTGATGAGACTGAGGTACCCCGTCAGATAACTTTGAATAAAGTACCTCTTTGGTAAAAATGAGATTTTTTCGTGTGCATAATATTTTAAGATATCAACATCATTTTAGCCATCAATGACCCTGAGCTAATTGCATTCGTTCAAACATTTAAGATATTCGGTCCATCTACTAGGGTATCGTTATACACTACATTTGCATTTATAGAAGCTGTGTTAGTCTTTTTGGTCTTTGTGAAGATATCCGCATTCCTAATTCTATCGCATAGCGAAACATACGATGAGCAGTATAAGACCATGTTTTGGTTCAATAAACCATTAGTATTCCTGACCACAATCGCCATATGTGTAACACGGACATTAGGCTTTATCTTAGTCTTGTCTGTGTTCATTTTAAGACCTACTCGTTGAAAAACACTTGTGATTATGAGGCAAATGTTAATGTCCTCTGGGAATTTCGCCACTATTATTAATTTTGTCTACACAAATTGAAGCGGAGTAAAATATTAGTATTTATTGCTCTATCTTAGATCACTTACCATCAAGTTTGAAATGTTTCAACACAGAAGAAATAGTATCCGAGATATGATATTTTATATATATTTCACACCTTTATGCCTTTGTACTGGTTTCGTACATTGATAATAGATATCGGAACTTTACTGTAAATAAACTGCAGCCCTTCGATATACCTACCGATATCTAATTTGTCACTGCTGAAAGGTCTGTAGTTTTGTCTACGTCTCGACCGAATCAAAGGTATTCTCGTTCGTCCACAAATGTCGGACATAATAATAAATGAGGGTAACTTTTGTAGGGTTTTCCATATGATTTATTTCTTTGCTTAGTTTTTTTATAAGTGTTCTTAGTGTACATTAACGCTTTTGAAATATTTTTTTTTGTGACTACCCTCAAATATTTTATATTCTATTATTTATCCTAATAAAATAAATAGAGTTTTTTTTTTCGAAGAACAATGACAGCGCCGTTTTGCTTCACGCCTCTGATATAAAAATCTAAATGACGTAATTAAAAAGTTTTCAAAGGACTATAGTTATGTTTTTCACTCTGTTCTGCTCTACCCCGTTGAGGCTCTGCTGTAGTTCTGTTATCCTTTAATACCTTGCCGTTTTTACAATGTTTGAATTTCAATCTTATGCCCAGGATATCATCCGTATAATGTTAGACGACTAGCTCTTATGTCAACATTCGCATTGGAATGCGGTATTAGCGTCGATATATCCAGCTATTCATGTAATATATCGATACCACTCAAAATCTCAGTTAAGGTGTAAATTGTCATCTATTTTACGAAATCAGCCTTCAATTAAAAAAGTTGGCTTTAACGAATATGTCCCTGGAGAATTATTAAACTGGATTATGTCATGCCGTTAATACTATACTATTTATTATGAAATGAAATAAGTTAAATATAATTTTAAGTAACTTTATTCAACGTATAATGACAAACGTCTAACAATCAAAATGCTATCCGTTATCTATAGAATTTACATGAACAGTTCTTGCATAAAATATAGTTTTGCAAAAATCTGGTAATAATTATGTTCAATTAAATACAAAGTATTCGTGATCTACTCGAATGTAAATACGTATATTACTCATTTTTTAAATTTAAATGTTTTTAGGGGAATTCTCTAGTTAAATCCTTGGATTTATTCAAATCAGTCTATAGCTGGATGCAATGATTTCATTAAACCGTCGATATTTCTTGTCTATCCCATCTCAGTAAATACACTGTTTCAGGTGCACCACCATTGCCCACATCGACAGTGACGACCAAGAAAAACTCCTCCCGTCGTAATGCGTGGGGCAACCTATCCTATGCCGATCTCATAACTCAGGCCATTACGTCAGCTCAGGACAATAGGCTAACATTGTCACAGATCTACGAGTGGATGGTTCAGAATGTGCCATATTTTAAGGATAAGGGTGACAGCAACTCTTCTGCTGGATGGAAGGTAAGATTAATGATAATAGAAAATATTTGGTCAAATGTTACTACTAACTCATTATCAATCAAATTATATAAAAATCAAATCAACGTTTAATTAACTAGTGCAGTTCTTAAAAAAATAAAAGAAGACCTCTAATTAGAGAGATCCGTACTTGTCAGGGTATAACGGAAAGGATAAAAAATCCAGATACCCTGCTATAGATAGAAACTAAACAACTTTTTCAAATAAAGATAAATAAGTACTGTGTACAAATTAATTGATTATTGATTTTATATTGCTGGCAACATACATTATATGAAGCCTATAAAATCAAACACAGCTAAATCCAAGTCTGTCAAATGTTCAGGAAACTACAAAAACTAGTATTTTGTCAAGGATATGGAACGATATTCTATATTTTAAACCAGATTAAAGAAAATTAGAATATTAGTAATAATTTGAATTATAATTATTAGAACTTTTAATTAAGATAAATATTTGAGTACAGTGTGAAAATGAAATCGATTTATGGCATTTAACTGCCTTTGATTTTATAGGCCTCATATAAAGTTATTTATAATTATTATTATTTAATCTTTATTGGACTGAATAACGTGTACAAATGGCGAGCTTAATGTCATATGACATTCTTTACTCGCTAACCATTAGTTCGAAACAGAAAGCAATTGATGGGCAGTAATGGGAAAGAACTGTCACTTTATAGCACCTAACACAACAACTAAGTATACAAAATACACATATTACAATAAAAACATATCTACTTATGTATAGATAGTTATACTAATAAACATGTAAATGTGTTTATTAAATATTCATTTGATGTCTATAAATTTGAGTGTTATATCGATGATTTTTGATTTTTCAATTGGACTCTTACAGGTATTTACTCTCTTGGTACACCAAAATGTTTACAATCTGTCTCCGACAGATTTCTAGTTTTCCGCGAATGTGGAGTTATTTTGTTTGAAATTATTTTTAAGGGCATTCCTCAGGTGATTCATTTGGCTTTAGGCCATTGGTGAGAAATAGTGGCATCGCGTCACTGTTATAACATACGCATTCGTATACGAAATCTTGGCTGTTGTATCTATAAACGCATCTTCTACTTATATATAGTATATAAGTACTCATAGCGACGCAGACGGTGGACATTTTTTCGCGGAGAAAATGTTCCCTTTGTGTAAAACCGTATATTTGCACAACATGTGTTCGTTGTAGCTTGTAGTTTTGGCACATTAAAATTTACGTCGAGGATTATTTCTGAGTTGTATTTAAGAGTTTGGCAAATATAAATAAGGAACACACCTGCCACCTCGAAATTGATTTTCACATAGATATTTTTAACGCACTAAACATATTGTGAAAGCAAACTAAATGTCCTCAAAATTCTTTTAAATAGTGAACAGAGTTAACACATGTTTATCCTCGTATGTATGTATATTGATGTGTTATAAAAACAAGCCTTATTGCATAATACCGTACAAGCCTTTAAAGTTAATGTTTATGTTATTATGATAAATGCGTAACTTTGTAAGGATGGATGAATAGATGGATGTTTGTAACTCTTTCTCGCAAAAACTACTGAACGGATCCAAATGAAATTTGGTACACGGATAAATTACATTCTGACTTAGCACATAGGATATTTTATGTACTGATTCTTACAGATGAAGCCCCGAGATACAGCAAGTGTAAAATAATGTCAAATCTGAAATTACTGATTTTAGATTATTTTCTTTCGAGAATTAAATATCCATACTTATACATTAGAACAATGCATAACATTTATGGTACTGTATTTATGTAGGTTTCTAATAATTACTCAATTTTCCTCCTGTACACGATAATCGTCTACCGTACAAGAATGACGTTATTCATTATTTTAAGTATTTCCTTGAATTGTTCAATAATATAACATATTATATTTGATGTGTACACTGCCTAGGTAAGTACATAAATTCATGCTTTCAAATTATCTGTGTGTGGGCTTTAAATTTGATTTTTCTTGACGTTTTCACAAAAGTTACTTATTTTCTCGTGTAAATAAACCATTTTTAAGTAAACAGACACCGTGTTACGTATTGTGATTAAAAAAAACACTAAAAGGTCGGATACTGGTTAACAGGACTCCGGTAGTCTTAATTAATGTACGAGTATTGGTTGTTCATATCCCTTTAGGTTATGTTAAAAAACCGTAAATGTTTATGTTTTGGAAACATTTTTCTCTCCGTGTATTGAACTCTGAAGATAGTCTATATTGTTATTATTGAAGGAAAACCCATATAAATGCAATATAATATCAACTAATAATAATAACATTATAGTAAGAAGCGTTACGCATTTCGTTGTACTTACTGCGCAGTGGCATTTGCTATCTCAATCCAAGCTCTGACACGACCGATATAAATGATAATAAAAAACACTATTACACACTCAATTCTCAATCTATATAACGACATAACCCCTATATATTCAGTACATTGCTGATACGCAAGGCGCGGCTAGCAAAAACGATACAACAGGCACGTCGATGTAGCTGACATTATGAATACTTTCCAAAATTTAAACACATCGTGTGGTCACATGACGTTGACACGCCTTCGCCGTCGAGTCGAAAAAATAGATTAATTCTGCTCCTCGTTCAATTCTTTACATTATTTGCGTCTTAGCGTTTTCATCTATCGAAATATCTAGCTTATTGAAGATTTGGATACAGCCGCGAACTCGACGACCTTCAAATTGGAACCCATGGCATTGATTAATGTTTACGCATACAATGCCCATTCAATAGTAGGAAATCCATTAAACAAATGTAAGAATTATTTTCTTAGACATAAAGTCTAGAATCAAAGCACCATGCACTTTGTCATTGTGAGTCTAATTAATTAGCAAATCGTGAAACCAGCCCGTCTCATTCGAGCATTGTACGTATTAGATTTGAGTGAACGAGAGAGATAATATGACACCTCGTAAGGTGAATGAATCGTAAATTGTAGTAAGTGCTAACTAATTCTTTTCAGATAGTTGAAAAATATTTTCTATTTCCTGAATAGATAATAGACATGATACTTAGCTCAATAACTTAAGGGCTAGCGCTCACTTATATACTATATATATACTAACTACAGTTAGGGATTTTAAAGTAAAAAAACGAGAAAGAATAAATTAACGTCAAAATTTCTTTTATAGTGTTAATAGTAATATTTTGTTCTAGTCTACGCCGAAAATTTGGAAAAATCGTTGCAATGCGTTAAATATTATTTACGTGTTCTTATTGTTTTTTCATGAGTGGCAACTAAGGAACTTAAATGTTGAGGGCTAGCAACAGCCTCCCTCTTAATATATCACCAAAGCCTAACTGCGGCTGCCAACTCTTCTGCCAAGCGTGGCAACTACTGGCAAAGCCTCCTTTATAGGGGATACCTATGTTCAGCAGTGGACAATTGATGTAATTCAAATAATACAACTTTTATATAACTTGATAATGGCTTGCTTTACAATATTCACTTGGGCCATTGAATGATTACTGAATTGACATTGTTCAAGTTAAGTATAAATACAATTTTCAGGTTACTAAATAATAATAATTCTAAATTCTCATCAGGATTATACATTATTACAATGTCAACTTTCCTATATTACACAGTCACTGTGATTGTGTACTGTGTACAAACGAGATATTATTATCTATAGATTTTCCTCAAGAAATGCATGGCAAAAAATTGAAAAACCCGTCCATTTTCCCGAGATCAGCGCGTGTCGGGGTCATCGGTATGGCCAATTATAACTAGACGGTTAAGTTACTCTTATGAGGGTACATATCCCAATACTGGCGGCAGGGGGGGGGCTTGTTAGTAATGTGGTCTACCAGTTCCATTGCTAATAATATACCTTGTCCTACAAGTTTTGTTCTCTAAAACATTATTTAAAATAATTTAGAAATAAGTAAAATAATTATAATTTTCCACATGGTCCCGTCATGCCAAAAAATACCTAAAATCTGTTTACAATCGGTGAAGATATTGTCTTAATAAATAATTATTTTCCGTAAAAAAATTACTTCAACTCTTCTTTTAAGGGTTGTATATTTTTGATGAATACAGAATACAAATGGAAGTCATAGGATAGCTAGTTTTTTTTTTTTATAAATGTAGCCTAATAGCCTCCGGTCACTAAATCATTTATGTAGATAGGTTAATAAAAAATTAAGATACGATATAGAAAGTTCACGATAATCTGCAACTCTTGAATTGCCATAACGAGGATATAAGTTGAAAGCGGTTTTGCATTCCATTACACTTTTATGACGAACACAAATAACTTTACGGTTGCAAAATCAATAATTGTACCCATACTATTTTCGGTTATTAGAAGATTAGTTTAAAAAAATCTTAAAAACCAATTAAACAATTTAACTGCTACTATCAACGAAAATGTTATTTCTTGTCGTGTGCAATTGTCTGTCAGTCAGTCAGTTTTACTTTTGTTAATTAGATTTGAGTATTTTAACATTTATTTTAGATAAAAACTGAACTTTGATTGTTTACGACTGTCAGCTGACAAATATATTAAAATATTATTACGTAATAATAGATTTTGTTCCATAAATAAAAAATACGGCCTTCAACCATGGCAAAACCAGTTAATTTGATTTAAAAACTAAACTATTAAATCGATTTTGTTAATTTTTTTATGGCACCAATATGAAAGTAAATTTTTTCAGATATAAAACAGTTGTCTTGGTTTATAAATTACAAAGTTATAAGGTAACAAATATAAAAAAAAATACAACCGAATTGAAAACCTCCTCCTTTTTGGAGTCGGTTGCTTAAACATGCGTGTGTGTATTTGAAATGTATTTAAATTTGTAGTCGTTTTAAAATGCAGTTAAAATAAGTCAAAGGCTAAATAGAAACGACTGGTATCATGATGTTTTCTTGATCTTTGTGAGTCGCTATTCAATCACTATTTCAACGCTTGATACTTTTGTGTTTGGACTGCAAATAGCAAAATCAAAGTACCACGCATTTGTCTTTTTATTAGTTTATTGAACGCAATGGTATCCGGTAGTTCATGTTCATGATGTCGTCAGCATGTATAATTTTATCAGAATTATGTAATAATAATACATAACTACGGTCCACCAAAAGCAGTGAAGGGATAGATTAGGGTGATCAAAATTCAGCCATTAGAATTGGCACAAATATTTGCCACAGCGTAGATTTAAGAACAGAATTCGCATTCCCCATATCGATGTCGCCAGCGAGTCCAACTGAATAGTAAATGACCGCGACCGTTATTTAGAACCGTTAGCACACCTCCACAAAATCTCTCGACATCCTTGCTCCGGCGATAGCACCTTTAATATCACCAATTCTGTGGGCATTTATAATTTCCGCGCTTCATTACATAAGACCTTTTTAAATTCGGGCTTTAGATTTGGCTACTTGATTTTATAAGTCATATTACTATCTGAGCTTGCGACAACGATCGCGTGGTAGTTGAACTTAATTTATATTAAATAATATAATTGTTGATTTCTAAAGACCTGCGTTGATGGTAAACCTTTTGTCTTGATGAAATGAAACTAAAATAAAAGGCAAATTTAAAATGAAATGACAATCTCTCGATGTTTTTAAAAGCAGGCCTTTTGTACTCGAGTCTTCGGCATACATTTTAGTTTGCTCACAATAAAACACCTAATATTGTATGCGACTATGTACGCGGTTTTTTTTTTCATGGATGATAATAGAATGGTAAACCCCTCCTGCGCTATTGGTATACACTAGCGGAACACAAATGAGAGATGATAGGTGAGGATAAAAGCAGGTCAATTTTTTCATCGAGATTAATTCATCAAGATTTAACCACGGTAGTTTCCAGGGAAAACTGATAGGGTATATTCATGCAAAGGAACCCTTTGCATGAATCCCTTATTACTACAATTCTTCCCTCAATGTACATGATTTAAAATAAAAAAAAAGTGTCCGCGAACAAATTTTCCATCATCTACTTAGGCTTTAATGTTGTCTAAGGGGTTTTTCAAGACCATGACCGTTCACAATTTATTAACGACGACTTCGGTTCTACGTGACTTCATTATAATAGAAGAGTCAAACTGTATATCGTGATTCGCTCCACCGAATTTGATAAAAACTATGCCAATTTTTTAAGTTCGGCCAATGCCTTCTCGATTTTCATAATATAAAATTTCGTTCAATTCCATCAAAACAAATTTTAATGACATAATAAACAGTCATTATTCTACGTTTACTGATTTTGGTTCCAATTCAATATGCGTTTTAGCTACCATAGTTAAGTTTCATAAAAATAAATTCAATAACATACACCTTTTAGGAACCCATTTTGTCTGTAATAAATCTGAAGAAGTTGTTTGTTTGAACGCGCTAATTTCTAGAAATACCAGTCGGGTTTGAAATATTCTTTTTGCATTTCATAGTTTATATCTTGAGGAAGGTTATAGGCTAATACATCACGCAACGACCACATCAGATACAGTTAGTTATACTCGTAGTATAAAGTAGTTATACTTGTTTTGCACGCTCGAGACCCGTTCTCATCCGTTTTCGCGGGAATTTCCAATTTTTTTAATAGACCATAGATATAATACATTATAATTAAAAAAAAATTAATTTTGGACTCTATGGTCTCAATCTTAAAACAAATTAGTAAATTGTATTTTGCATTTGTATATAGGTATGCTGAGCTCTTTAAGTTTAAATTAACAATTTAAAATAATAAAAAAAAATTTAATTAACAAAATAATACTAAATATAATAAACTAAATATAAGTTTATATATAAACTTACCTGTTTGGTCTCGGCATAGAATAGTGCACTGCTTTCTTTCCCCTGGGTGTCGTAAGAGGCGATTAAGGGAGGGTTAAGGATGGGCAGCAGTTGCCAATCGGCCTGTAAAGCGTGACAACTATTGGTGAAACTCCCCAAGAGGAGGCTTATGTTAAGCAGTGGACTTTTAAGGTCTGATATGATGATGATGATAATAATAAACTTGCGGCGGATATAGTATGAGGGGGGGGGGGGTATTATCCATTACATTGTATTATAATAAATACCATAATAATAATATCTAATCAATATTCCATTTGTGGATTGCGAATAGAATGTACAACGCATATGTACGTTTGCTGTATATTAAAAACACCGTGTATATTTAATTATAACATAAGAGGCTCACTAAAAATGGCAACGTCGCCATCTTCTACCGGTGTTATAGGTTATTATCCTTACTAATGTTATAAATGTGACAGTGAATTTGTTTGATTGTTTATTACCTTCTAGCGTCTTAACGATTTATCCAATCATTATGAAATTTGGTATATACGTACTATATGAGATTGAGAAGGATAAAGGTTACTTTTTATCCTGGTCAGTAAACATATCTCAGTCACGCGAATGATGTCGCGGGTAAAAGGGTATTAATTTTTTTTTTTTTTTTTAAAAATTGTGTTTTGATTTGAATGGTAGGATATGGCGATGAAATTACAGGATGTGGAACCATAACATCTTAGTCTTCAAGAATGGCAACGCATAAAGGGTATCGTAGGTAACACAGTATGTTCTGTTATGGCCATGAAACTGCTCATATCTATCGAGGCGACGGTTATCACTTTCTACCAGATGGGCCGTCAGATTGTTTGTCATTCTAAGTTGCATAGAAAAAAATTTTACCTGCCCACTTTTCATTATTTTTAAATTCGACGTCATTAAATCAGTCAAAGTCATTATAAGTATCGAAATAGTAAAAAAAAATTATAGGTAGCGGACTTATACAAAACATATGTAGCGGGCGACTTCCTCTCCTCCACAAGTAGAAGTGACGATGTCACATACAATCTGACAATTCATACACGACATGAGCATGTAGTTATTTTTAAAATATACATTGGTAAACAGAAAATCAGGTAACTACAATGGAGTTTCTACCATCAATGTATTAAAATAGTTAAGTTTTCATGTCAATCGAAATAGTATACGAGTAGATATAATCTGTAGTAAAATCGGTGAAATAAGTAGTTTACTAATGTTTATATTTATTTTTAATATATGATATACAGTATCGTAAAAGAAAGTATCTATTATTTCTGATTTTAACTGTATTTTGTTTTAATATAATTTTTATGTTTAATAAATAGAAGAAATATTGACAGTTAGAAAATGGCGGTAGTTGGAGAATCATTATACGTAGTTTCTTAGCACCGTGATGATTAAATGAATTTAATTCTCAAGGACGGTGCGAGCCCGAACGGGGTATTTTTAATTGACGGAAATGTCACTTCTACCTAGTCTTATGCCTAAAAGAAGTGAACCTTGTATATGGATATTAGATAACTGGTAGGCGTACCTACGAGTACATATAGATAGATATTCATGAATATGAATGCACGGAATACAAATTTGCAAGTTTCGGTAGGCCATTGTCAACATCCTCGTATCAAAACCGTACAAAAATAATTCATATACATATAATAATAATAGCGACCAAATAAATTTAGCACTTATTAGTAAAAGGGTAACTCATTTTACGCTTTGAAGTGCTAAATTTAGTTTGGTTGTTATTTTTTTTTAGTTACCGATATTAAATCTGATAACTTAGGATATCACGTCAACTAATCTTTGGAAAATTCCAGACATTCTTAATACGTATCTAATTGAGGTTACATTGATTTACATGGTCGCCATCTTGCAATACTGATAACACTGAATGCTGTATTTGCACAGCAGTTTAAGAGCCAGATAACATAACCATATGACGCCCATTCATATACGTTTCATTCGATATCTAAAGACGGGGCAGAAAGTCAGGTGACTTGTTAATATTTTTAAGTACAATTTAGCCAGTTAAATGAATTGGGGTAAGATAGACAAATAAGTTGAAACCATTCCTAAAAGAAAGTGGTAACTGTTTTTTTTATGAGTGATAATGGAATGGCAACCCTATCCACGTAAAAGGTATACACCGGCGTGTCACTAGTGAAGGATGATGGGTGAGGATGAAGTGGTCAGTTAGCCCATCATGACGAATTCAATAAGAATTGTTTACGATGGTTTCCAGGGGAAACCATGTGGAGGTCGACCTAATAGGCCATATTGCTAGCAATGGGGCTATTAAACTCCATTGCTAACAATTTCTCCCAACATGGGGGGGGCCCATGTGGTAACCGTTGTCCATAGAAACATCAACATGGATATAACTGAATAAAATAAGTATGTGCAATCATGAAAAATATTCTATATAGAAGCGAAATTTATTTAAATAACGTTAGTGTCCAAAATAAAATATGGTACAAAGAGCGGACTTAATGCTGGTAGCATTCTCTACCAGTAAACCTTCGGGATGAACAGTGAATCACGAACGCGATACTTTATTATTGGGATAGGTTATTATTTAAAACCCGGCAGCAAACCTGCAATGCCTCTGGTGTTACGAGTGATCGTGGGCGGCGGTAGTTACTTACCATCAGGTGAGCTGCATGCTCGTTTGCCTTCTGTTACAAACAAAAAGTAAACAAAAAGGTAAAAACATAACATCTAATAATGTATACCTATACAAACTAAATAATACATACATAAATAACATAAGATGATGATTATTATATAAATATATATATATATATATATATATATATATATATATATAATAAAAATATATATATAATAAAAATATCATCCATTAATTAAAGTATAAAAAAGTACATGTGTATTTTAAGCACAAAATTTTGCATAGATTTCTACACTGGGCTGAACCTGTACTGTAGGAAACAAGAGTGGTATAACTATATACATGCTTACAGAAATTAATATAGGCTTTCTAGTAGTACAGATAATTGTTTACCTACTAGTTTATATAAAGCAGTTATTTTTATATTCGATTTCACCACTAATGAATTCATAAAGATTTGTGCATGTTATGGGACGTGTATTGGTAAGTATTATGTAGTGCGAAAGTATATATGTATCTATTTATGCATTTATATGTGTGCGTGTGTATGTGTGGTTGTGTGTATGTGAACGAGATTTTTATTTATATGATTAACATGAGCATGTTTTTAATATCGTCATAGTTCACTGAGAATTGAATAAGATTCTTTATACATATTTAGTAATAAATGGATTTTTAATTATATATTATTTTGGATAATTTTGGAAATGGATCTAACAATTTTACGCAGGTGCAGTCTAGGGAAGAAGTTTTATATAAAACTTATAAGTTACTACCGATCCAGAGGTCAATTTGTTTTGAATATCTATCTAGGCACATTAGCTGTGATATAAATGTAAATAAAATATTTTGTTTTATTCCATTATAAAGTACAACCGAAATGCCATCTCTTTATAATTTGACGAGAAGACTCCACATTACATAATTTGCCTACGGCATGTGACAAAATGTCGATCATATGATTATCTGACAATGCCGTTTGTAAACGGACAGATTTAACAAAATGTTATTGATACAGACTATATGAAGTGGATGTACAGATATAAAAATCAACTAAAAGATACATTAACAAGATTCCAAAGCCATGTATGTATTGAAATTCCTATTGTCGACAGGCAATTATTTAACTTCATTGGATATCAGAAGTGTGATAGCAGAGATAAACATGTTCTGTTCGTTTATTTGTTTAATTTGTATATATTCCTATATACCTAAGTGGTATAAAAAAATGTTGGCTAGTACCACTTCTCTGTAAAGGGTAAGAGTGGATTTTTTTAAAATTAATTAAGTAACCTTAGGAATAATCACATTGGATTTCAATTAACGTGTAATATTTTTACGTTTACATGATTAATAGTTATCTGAGACAAATATTTTTCATTTTATATTTTTCAGCTTGATAAACCTGAGTACTTTCTGTTATTTTTTTGTTCTTTTTTACCACGTAGAAAGTGTTCCTAATTAAGACAGCACACACACATAATTATGGCAACATTGTGTAAAATAATAGTCAAATTTCCAAATTTGTTAAATTAAAATATATTTTAAAGTTGTCCCATTATAAAGTTGTCACAGTATAAAAAATATAAACACAGCGTACACATGTCTTGACTAACGTAAACTTAAAATTGCGTTCCGTTCTCGAACTCTGCTAATACATAACAACGCAAAATTACAATGCGAATACATTGACGTATTAGAAATCGAAACTCGATTTACATTTTTTTTTTCTGTAATTCCTCCTCAAGCTGTGGCAATGGGTATTAAATAACGCGAGTGATATTGACTTGTGGTAACGTAACAAATAGTTAATTTATCTCACGTTCTTGTCACATGTAATCCAAAACATATATAGTTGTAGCTACATATGATTGTGTATTTTTTTTATTTACCTTGAACCGACTTTAAAAAAAAAGGCGGTTTCTATTATGAATGTATTTTTCAGCCAACTTCAAAACGAATGTATTTTTCAATTCGGTTCTATTTTTTATGTTTGTTGCCCCATAACTCCGTCGGTTATAAACCGATTTGGAAAACTGTATTTATCTGAAATGATATACCTACCTACAGATTGTCATCCCATAGACATTTTATTAAAATCGCTTCAGTAGTATAGTTTTGAAATCAAAATAATCGATTTTGGCCACAATTTAAGTCGGTATTTTTTTGTAAAACACAATTTAAGTTGTGTGACTCTCATACTAATTCTGTCACCATTTAAGATGATTAGAAGATTGATTTGTCACCTTGAATATATAAGTAATATATAACTTTATACGATCTTGATAAATAATATTAAAAATGTAAATAGATACCTACACATAAATATCTGGTCTATATTGACGAGCACATGATAAATTTAACACCTACAATACTATATTACATGTTACGTAAAGATCAAAGGCAAATAACACCTATTTTTGATGTTTTTGCGATCTTCATAAGAAAGCTCTAAAGATACATCTATATTCTTCATATAGCCTTTAGTGGAAGACATATAAACCAATAATTATCTCGTCCACAAAGAAAGTTATTAATAAGTAATATAAATATTCGAATGAAACTCGACAAACTATGAAGTACCTATAACTTGCTATCTTATCAGTCTCAGCAACGACTGACGTCGTACTCAGTACTTTGTATTGTCGAATTTACAAACGTATAAATTTTATCTATTACTGGTTAAGTATTATAATGTGTAAATCATCCGAGATTTGAAGCAGCAATGTAAGTCGTTGAAACGATAGAATAGAATCGTTTAATAAAGTAACTGGTCATAGTAGGAGGTGCATATTGTACTGGCCTTGATATGGTTTATTTAAATGGTATCGGAATTGACTTCGGGTCTCGGGAAATTTTTTGCTGTTGTATTTATATAAAGATACGCAGCTCGTATGGCTCTTGATTATTTCTAATTAATTACTTTTGTGTGTAAATAACTCCTTAATATATTATTTATATTACAATTTCTTTGTCTAGGTGCCATATTGAACTATAACCTAATTAATAGACAATAAAATACTGTTGCCATGAAATTCAACGTGTCTATACCAATTTAAAATCTAACATTCCGCAGGTGTGTGTAATTCGATTTTATTCTCAAAATAACACATGAATCTGAAACACTGTAATCTTCAAAAAAAGAGTATATTCCTTTTTAAAAGGCCTATAGCACACCGAAGTTATTGCAGTTGTGGGATTAACCACTTACCATCACACATGCTTGCTTGCTTTCTGTGAAAAACTTTAAAGATATAAATCTCAGAACATAATATAAAATTTTTGTATCGACAAAAGTAAAGGAGAGGTAATGATCATGAAAGTATAAGCTATAACGTATGACTAACTATATTTAGACTAAACTAACAACGTACCTACAAAATTTGCGAATTCAGTTATGTAAAGCAACAAACGAATTTTCTTAGATAGAATGCTTTTAGCCATCTCTTACCGTTAGCATGTTTAAGCTAAATAATATTTTAAGGAACACATAAGTTGTCTAAATATATTATTATATCTTCATATATTAAATTTCTCGTGATTTTCTTTTCTTGCTTTATTTAGTACTAGCTTTTATAATTTAATTTACATCCAACCTCGTCCGTGTGACCGGGATATGTGTATTGACCGGGATAAATATTAGCCTATATCTTTCCTCCCATATAATACGTGTATACCAAATTACACAGTGATTGGTGAAGCGATTCAGGCGCTATAAAGTATCAAACAAACTCACTTTCACAGTTATAATATTAGTAAGGATACTGCTATAGCAAAACAAATAAGTGAACCAGATCTGTTATACCTACGTATAAAAATAACTGTATAGAAAATAATAAAGACAATTAATTCATCGTTGCCTTCATATAATTCCACTGGCGTCGCAAAATATTTTTAAATGAACTGCGAATGTAGAACGGTAAACAGTAGATTATTCCAAAAGTGTAAAGATAGTAGAGTGATAATTCATACAGAAAAATGTTTATATTATTTTTATTTATAAATAATTCAATCATTTGGCTTCTATAAATATATTTATAGTAACACAATGATTAAATATTAATTGTATATTGAAAGAAATGTCTTTAGTGGTATAATTTTACTTCGAATAAAATTTTGCTTATATATTTATAAAAGAATTGTAACTAGACAATGTTTGTACGTAAGAAAAATTGATTATTTTAATTGATAAATGCCAAAACGCAAACAGACTGAAATCTCTAAAATGTCTGTCTATAATCTTCAAGAAAATAACATCATTAAGAGGCCGGCAGTACACTAACAAATCCTCGGCGGCGGTAATCACTTACCATCAGATTAGCCGCATGTTTGAATGCCCTTGTGTAATAAAAAATAAATAATAATTTCTTTACATTATTTGACTCGTGTGAAAATAAAATATACTAGTACATAGTAAAATCAGTGTTTGTTTTTTATTTACCAGGAAATCACACTCAAACTGACAGTCCGTCCATTTGATGGAAAGTGATAAATATTCTATTAATATTATAAATGTGAAAATTTGTAACAACCGATGGACGTTACTCTTTCACGCAAAAACTACTGATTACTACTACGGATTTGTATGAAATTTGATGTATGTGTAGATTATATCCAACTTATCACGTATGATTTATATATTAATTCGTGTGGGTGAAGTCGCGGGATGTAGCTAGTTACCTATAAAGACGAACAGCTATTTATTTATTCAGTTATCGTTGATGAGTACTAAGGTGTTAGCCTATGGATGATATGGATCCTGTAAATTGATTTATTTAATTTGAACTTTGATAATAACCCGTGTGCTATGTCGAGGACAATTTATTGTAATATAAAATACTAATTAACATATGTATGTAAGGACCTGCATAAAGTCTGCATTTTCAATATGTAATAATGAATAATAAACAAAATGCCTACGTAATTACATACGTACGTCTGCAACTGGATTCGCAATGGCTGAAAAATTCAATTCACTTTTTCCGAGTTCGATAAACACTTTATCCATTGTATATTTATTAGCAGCCATTTACAAGAACATAAATCGAAATACAAATTTGTTGATTGCAAGAAAAAGAAAACAATGTACTTGTATATTTACACCTTTCAATAAATCAAAACTTTAGTAAAATTTCTTTTGCTGGAAACTCTTAACAAGTTTAGTTGGCCTTCGCAATAAATTTCTCGACGCAAAATTTTGATATACAGAACAGAAGGGGAGTCCCAACTGTCGCTTGAGGAGTGCAATAGCTGCACCACCACCTTTCCTTGATTGATTTATTTGTCTTGTTTGTCACGGTCCCGATTTATTTGAATTCTTGCCAGCTGAGGGCAGCCGACGGATTAATATCGGCCAGACCTCCTATATATCCCCGACTTTCGGCAATAATTCAATATTTCATCCGTTCAAGCCGGGACCTACGCTGTGAATTAACATACAAACGTCAATCGTTTCATGAATAAAAAATGTATTGGATTTAGCGAAATGACTGGAGCAATCGCGGCTCAGTGTTGCGACCCAAACTGCTTATAGCGGAAATATAAAATTTCATATTACTCGATGAATGGACTATATTTAGTCTGATCGCACATTGTAGTTTTTGTAGCTAGCGATTTGGCTGCAATGTTAAAATGAAGATTTCTAAATAAATGACAAAAGTTAATAAAAAATATGGAATCTCTTCAATCTGCTTTAGCACACTGCAAATTTAATCAGAGGTATACAAAACAGAAATCCAATGAGTTTTTTTTTTTTTTGTAAGAAAAGAACCTGTCTCAGAAAACACATTTCAAACTGATTTTAGACATTATTTTCAACAATTATCTTTTAGGAAAAGGTTTTATAAATACTATCACTAAAACTTTTCACTTCCTATACCCATTCCGTAAATAGTTGCATCTTGGATAGTAGATATAAGTATAGACAATGTCTAAAAATTGTTATTAATTTAAATTTATTAAAAACAAATTAAAATTTTAATAGATCATATAACCATTTACAAATATTGAAAAATCGTTATTATCCCATAATCTCATTAAAATTTTACAAGAGCAAGTTTTAAAACAGAAACAATTATTTAGGTAAGTTAAGAAATAAGGTAACAAGAAATATCCTAATTAAAATTTCAGAAAAAAGTCTTCAACATTATAAACTTCACAACAGTTAAAAAAAGAATAAAATAGTTATTAAAATTAAAAGCCCTTTGTTTTTAATATTAATGAAAATTTTATTCGAACGGGATTAAAAAAAATGTAATTACAAAATTTTACTAAGTCCTTTATAAATATACATAATTTGCTACTAAAAGTTTTAAATCTGTTTTTCTCTAAAGTCCGCATAAAGTGAAAGTATCTATACATAATGTGAAATATTTTGTATTTGCCAAATTAAGCTAAAAAATAAAGATAGTATAATAATTTTACGTGCCACTGTATATAATTCTATTGATATCTATTGGAGAATATAAATTGAGGTTAATCTTAATGGTTTTATGTATAATCTGCTGAATATTCATTAGCTTGATCAATAAGGAAATGACAAAATATCTTAAATTGACCTCTTTCAAATTTTGCTTTACTTATTAGTATTCATCATCCACATGCACTTTTGGGGTAAGCAATTAGTGACAAAAAAAAGTTAAGTAACAAAGTTCTTTTATCCACGGGTCGTGATGCGTAAGAGTGTGGTTAGTCTAGTCAACCTACATTGTTCCACAAGGCCAGAAAACAACTTAGATTACCATAGGCTTATGAAATGCTCTGAAACCCAAGACTACTGTTCGACCATGCTTTGGCATAGTATTCTATCAGTAACTGAGTAGGCGTTTCTTTGGTCTTCATGTGTCCTCTGTATATAAATCTGTCAGCTAATACTAAAGAAATATTTTCTTAGTGAACAGTCGCTGGTAAGAATGTCTATCAGTTTCCTGTCGTCGGCTCTGTTTAGTTTAAGTAAGCAGCGCGTGAGTCCGTTGGAGGCCTTCAAGTTTATAGAATAAAAAATAAGATATTCTTAATATAAGTTTAGTCGGAAAAGATTAAGTGAATGTTTCATAGATGTCTACACACCTATATGAATCTATTGCTGTAAAGATATTATATAATCATATAGATTTTATGATATCAGATAAATATAATATCAGTGATACGAGGGTAACATATCATTAGATAATAATAACAATTACCTACTATATTTATAAGGTCAAATGTTAATATTATACAGGGCATAAAGTGTGGTCTAGCTGTAAATATAAATATTGTTATGGTATAGCATTTAGCGGAAACAGTCATAAAAACGACTACTATAATTCTATTAAAGATGTTAAACACTTGTACTTCTGCTCTAAGTATCAATAATTAGAATATTGCATACATCATACTAATATATAGTAGGCAAAGTGTCACGTTTTAACACTATTCGACAGATGGCATTGCAAGTAACCATATACAATTATTTTTCGTGAAGTCACTACAGCGGACATTGACCTTTCACTCAAAGCCAATTAGGGTCGTTAAGTTACACCTCATGTTCTCTATTCACATTCGGCCTCTGAAAGAACTCGTTTCTTATGCTCGTTATATAATTATGTACAACCTGTGTATAAACACTATTGTCTAAAATAAAAATAAAAGTCCCCAAATATAATGATGTAGGTGGAGCGAAAACTACTACAGCGTAGTCAAAACCGGTTTGAAAAATTTAAACTGCGTGAACTAGTGTCGTGCTTATGTGCACAGGCTCTTGGAAGCATTAATTTTTTGCTCTAAATAAATACCTAAACGTGAACTGAGAAAAATAAGTTAGAACTTTTGTTGAACTTGACTACATTTACGATGTCGATGATAGCAAAAATAACATTGTCACAACGAGACATAAACTAGATCTACATAAAAGAGAAACAGTATAAGATACTATATATTATCTTATGATCTTAATTATACAAAATTAAAATGGCATTCAACCTCTTATCAGATTTTTTACTATCACAAATCATCGGACTAGTAATTTTAACTATTACTCATGTACAAACAACCATTGTTATTATAACGATATCCGTTTCATCCTCACCATTGTTATCATCTTTCAGGACTATTTTTTATTCGAATAGTTTATTTAATTTAACTTTTTGAGTACTATTTTATTCCTGATACAGTTGTTACAGTTATGCATAATACCACAAACATTATATGTGTAACATATACATGCATATCTTTTTCATTCTATACCAAGTCAACTTTTCTTCTCTCACCTTCTAATAGTGATGCTATTTTCAGATTTATTCTTCTCAGCTACCTTCTTTCTAGTTAGTTGAGTAAATTGTTTTCATGTAAGTACTACTGGTTTTTACTTCTCAACATTGTCTTTGTTATCTTCATAGACGTAGTATAACGTACTACATACTGGCAACGCAATCATAAAATCGAGACAAGAAAATAGTTATACTAGTGTGCGTAACGCAAATGTGTACATTGAAGTTGCAAAGACAGCAAAAAATTACATGTTTATTATAATTTTAATTTCAATTCGTAGACATTCATTATATATACTTTATTCTATACTAAGTCAACCTCCGTTCTCTCGCCTTCTGATAGTGATGATATTTTCAGATTTAGTCTTCTCAGTTACCTTCTTTTAAGTTAGTTGTGTAAATTGTTCTCATGTAAGTACTACTGGTTTTTACTCCTCAACATTATCTTTGTTGTCTTCATAGACGTAGTATAATGTACTACATACTGGCAACGCAATCATAAAACCGAGACAAGAAAATAGTTATACTAGTGTGCGTAACGTTAATGTTGAAGTTGCAAAGACAGCAAAAATTTAAGCGTTTGTTACAATTTTTATTTCAATTAGTAGACATTCAGTACTTTATTTGTGTTAAAGTAAATATGTTTTTATACCAATTCTTGTACAAAATATTTCTGATTATTCAATAATACTTTTAATGAGATAAATGTTTAAAACGTATGACAAAATTTTGTAGCATTGTGTTATATTCAGGCACAACAGAATTAATTCTAACCAATTATATTCACTTAAAACTAATTCGACTTTAAAACGTAAAAATAATTCTAAGTTGTTCATACTCCCGTCAAATCAGCTTATATTGTGTAGGTAAATCCTACTTTTCTATATCGCTGTAACATATATGTTATTATATTTTTTTTTTCTTTTATACATTACCAATCTATGTACTTTTATAATCAAATGTTATCTTATCTTTTTTTCCATTTCGTTAAGTGTTTTTTTAACGTTTTATTTCTGCCATCTAGTGTTTATTATCTATCATCAGCTGTAATTAGTACTAACACTTAAACCATCCTTGTTCTATTATAAACATATGTAAATGTATGTTTAATATTTTTTATTTTAGTTATCATCTTTATAACATGTTATTTAGTCTATTTTTAACAGCAATTGTGTATTCCGACTGTAATGTAAGATCATAAGCCGATAGTTTTTACTAGATGCCATCTACGTCAGGTCTAGGCGCATGACTTAAATATTTAGAAATTTGTATATCTAACAATAGAACAACTTTAGCAGCGTAATTTGAAATAACTTAGATAACTGAAGTACCGAGGCCTGTCGGATAGTAAAAGATTTCAATCTAACATCCAGGATGTTTTAAAAATATTATAAAAATACATAGAGTGAAGTCTATATCGTTAGCCATACGTAAAACTAAAAATGGTATAAAATATATTAGGACAGAAATTTTATGAATAAAAAATTCAAAAACGACAAAAACTTTCAACCTTGAATACTATCTTAAAAAGATACTAACAATTTCAATTTCACCTCGTACAATCGTTTGTTGTATGACCAGTCATTTAACAAACGGCTGTTGGAGTTTAATTATTCCAGAATAATTAAATTTAATGTATGATTTAATGTGTTGTATGTATTAATTTTAAACAAGTTATAGGTATTTCATATAGATTTATAACATTACTATAATTAAATTATCCTTATTAATATATAATGTATTTATACTAATAATAAATTGTGAGTAGGATAAGGATAATAGTAATTATAACATGATCAATTATAATTTACAACATAAATACAAGATCCAACAAGGTATTATATCACATAATAATGAAAAATTATACATTTTACAATCTTAAATTTTGAATCTCTATTGATTTAGAAAAAAAATTCGTTCTGAAATTGGCGACGATACAATGACTATACATACATAATTACATGTTAAATGTGTATACCATAAAAGAAAATTCAAAACTAAACTACTGTATTAATTTTGATAAAATTTCTATGAGTAAGTAAGATATCCTTTAAAAAGTAAATTTTTCAAATCGGTTTATACCTGACAGAGAAATGAGATAACAAATATAAAAAAAATACAACCGACTCCAGTAACTCCTTTTCGAAGTCGGTAAAAAATAAAGCAATTTCTTGAACTTCTTTATTTCTCATATAGTGAGAAATGATATAAAATATTAACATTGCAGAAAAAAAAAGAAATATTTATAGGTGTACATTTATTTCATCACATCCCTATCACTAGAATTGCAAATAATCTTTATGTCTATTAAAGATTTCCTAATTTATCTCTCATCTGGCCATTAAGTATGTATATCTTGATATTTTGAACTTTACAGCCATCAAAATAAGACACGTAATAAGTGATTGATCATTATAATTGTAGGGCCGCGACCTCAATTAAAAGAAGGAGTCTTAATAATCACGTTAATCATGAAATATCTAATAGGAAGATTGTCGATTTCCCACCACGATGGGATCTACCCACTGATATGACCTTTTGAACGACTAATGTATACTCGCATCAAGAAATCCATATTTACATTTAAATAAAAAAAGTCCTTTGGATGCTCTTTTAATAATAATAATGAAAAAAAAAATTCGTCTTAATACAGTTGACGATAGGGTTCTATTTAAACAAAATTTTGTTGACATTTAAAATTGAACTTTGTTCTCGAGGAAGTTAAATGCAATTTTATTTTATAGTTCAAATTAATTATTTCATGAAATACATTTGACTAAGTAGTTTTAGTTCGTCACGATCTTATCACTGCTGACAGTTCAATAATAGTGATGTGTCCTACATACGTTGAGCTTATCGATAATTAGAAAATGATTGCTTATTAAATTACCGATAGTGTCAGTATGTAACATCCTTTTTAGATTATACATATACAAAATTCACAACAACAGTTGTAGATGGGGTCGGTAGAGAGTTTTTGACGATTTGTTTCTGTGGTAAAAATAGATTTTATAACTTTTTTACTGAAGCTGTTAAAAATAGTTGCAATGGCAGCCGTAATTTGTAAAAGGCTTGAGAAATTTTACAATCTGATTTTTTGGATATAATTAGGTCCCCTTACGGAAAAAGAGGGAGATAAAAATCTGTTATACCCCTCCATCATTGGGACTGATAGTAGGATATGTTTACACAGCACAATTTCCATTTTTTCTCTACACCTACAGTATAATTTGATGGCCGATCAAGTTCTTACATAATACAAAACATAGAATTATTTAAAGCACAAATATGCTTGATCAGGTACCACATATAATTATAAAAACGTAAACATCACAAAAAATATATTTTTTTTTGTGAATGTGATAAGATCATTTTAAATGGCATGATTTTTTAAATTTATACAGTTAATAATTAAATATGTTGACATTTTTATTGCGGAAACTGTACAAGAAACAAATATTTTAATTTTTTATTCTATTTAAAGTTTAATTTTATAACAAAAAGTGAATATTAGTGTAAGTAAAATTTATTTGCCCAGTTAAGTAAGGATTGCATTAATTTTGTTGAATACTGGCTTTATCCTTCGACTTTGCTTTAATAAATTAGGATAAAAATTAAGATTAGTGATAATTAATTGAACGCTCGAGTGTAATCCATAATCCTAAGATCAAGATCTGGCCTAAATTTAATTTTTTTGGAGTTATACTTTGGGAAGTTACATCCCAGGCCTACTTGTGTAATGATGGCGCCCCATAGATTTGACACCAAAGAGAGTTCCAATCCAAATATTTCTGTAATTTTAGAATGGCTGCAGACAGAGAATAAATTTAAATCAATTACACATTATCTAGGTCTACTTGTCTCTTTATGTCCGTCGTCGTCGTGAAGATAAAAATACTAGTTTTTACAGGTTTTTTTTTATCACTAATGTTCTATTCGGTATATTCGATTGAAGCATTATTATCATAACTGGTCATGTAAATAAGTAATTATGTTAATTAGCAATTAGATCTCGGTGGGTAATGAATGTACAATATATTGTAAGTAAAGTGTCTGATTTATCTAGTTGCTTTGAGGATAGTTGCAACACATTACAGAGTAATATGGAAATACGCGGGGACTCCGAATAGATGAAGAATATTGCCCAATATCCTGTAATTAAGAACAAAACCAGTCAAGGATTCAGTTGCTATTATAAATTTGTTATTAATATAATGACCAAATTGTTTTGCATTGAACTGTTTACATTTTTCAAAGCGTACTTACAAAGTTTACACAAGCGCAATTCAAACGTTAATCAGAAATATTCTTAGGCGATTCAAAATAAGTTTTTTTCGTCTAATCGTTTCTTTGTTTCTTTTTACTTTAAACCTGTTTGTATATCTATCACCATGCTATATTTTCTTGTAAAGTGTCGTGAACTGATGGATGGAATTTTAAGGGTTCCATTTTGACACTTGTGTAGGGAACTCCAATAAAGTGGACATTAATCTGGCAAAGTGCGAGTTCCAAGGTGGTCTTGTACTTATGTCTATATACATAATTTATTAAGTTTTTCATAGGACTACAAAAAATCAATCAACGCCTACATATATAGTATAGTCACGTGTCATGTCATAGTTCTTAATTTTTATGATCGTGTATTACAGTGTGTTTTATGGTGTTTATATAGGTTTAAATTTTATAAGTAATTAAAAAAATGGTTACATGGTTTCTAAACGGCTTCAAACATAGGAGGTCCTTAATTCGTCAATATTTTTATGTCTACGTTATCTTAATATAATCTGAACCGATTTTGAGAATTATTTTTGCAATCTATAGAGTTTATTGCCGTATTAGCCCCATAATAATTTTATCGTAATTAAAGTCATGAACAAAATTAAATTTAACAGAATTAATTTAAAAGTAATAAGTACTATTAAATTAATACTATTATATTATATTTACAATATTTTATCTGTTACCATTACACATTTACAATATTTGTTAGGTTTTAAAACCTTTATCGGTTTGAATTTTTATTAGATAGAAAAGTTACTATCACAAGATATCTTATCAACTATGACAGTTGATATTTGTATTAAATTGCATAAGTTGATTGTCTTATCGATAAAATAGTGGCTATGTTAAGCATTAAGGTGTAATCTTTCTTAATCAGAAATAAAAAATACATAGATATTGTACTTCTATATTCAGTAATAGATTGTAAATAATTGTAGTAATAATGATAGCTGTATTAATAAAAGTAATATATTATTTTATATTTTATGATAGAAATCTTATAAAAATTTTAATTTGCGATTATATAAATGGTAGACTTTCTTTGTTAGTACAAATAGTCCTTAAAAACTTAAGTTCTTATTTTAATAAAAATAATTGTAATTAATAAATTAAATCACCTTACCTATATGTTAAAAATTAAGCAGATAAAATAATAATTCTATGATATTAATTTGTTATTGTAACAAAAGTATCTATTAACAAAATTTGCATTTCTTACTTACACGCTATCGAATTGAAATACACTCGTAATCTATTAAAATTCCTATTGCTTTTAATTCTCTTAAAAGTAAGTGCTGATTAATCATATCAATGAATTATTTATGTGTTCATATTTTATATTCTTAAACAAGGCGTAGTAGAAATAAGTGACTAGTGTAACGAGTTTCGAACGCGTCATCGAAACTTGTCTGCTTATAGCTTAGCTGTAACCGGATGAACGATAGAAAACTATAGATGTTATTCTTGATTGCTAACTGATCTATTTTAATAATTGTACCCATTATTATTGTCAGGTTTCGCTTTAATGTATGGTAACCCCGCCTGCGTTAACAGTGTACGCTAACGCTGAAGTTCTAAGTACCAATACCTTTTATTACCTAATAAATATTTCCTTATACACCCGTCATGCCAGCAGCGTCCCTCTTAAAATATCACTAAGTCTAACTGCGGTTGTCATTCCGCCTGCCAAACGTGGCAACTACTGGCATTACTGCCCAAGGGAGGCGGGGAAAAGAGATTGCTAGTAATGGAGATTAGCAACTCTATTACTAGTAATATCACCTATCAGATCGACCTTCTGGCGGTTCCCCCTGGAAACCATCGTAGCTGATCCATTGGTGAATTTGTCACGATGGACTAACTGACCTGCTCGCTCTTCACTTATCATCCCTCACTGGTGCCCCGTCAGTGTATACCGATAGCGCAGGCGGGGTTACCATTCCATTATCATCCATTAAAAAAACCCAAGGGGAGGTCTATGTTCAACAGTGGACAGACGGCTGATGTGATGATTTTTTTATCTATCGATGCCTTTTATTCCTTTTAAGGATTACTAGTAAATATTAATTTTGCTAATTTTTTTCTACTATTTAAAAAAAATACTTTGGTAAAATCACAGCAATAGATGACTAGGCAGTGTCATATTAGCAAGAACAATGATAAATAGCTAGCTACTTTTTTTACAACGTAACTCAAAGGAATGCGAGGAGGACGAACGGTATTGCCACCGGCAGAAGAAACTGCGCGTCGGCGGCAGCTATTGACAACACGTAGACGGCCGATGGTCAAAATTTAAATGTTGCCAGCATACCTACACGCAACACGCTCGTAATATTTAAATTTATACATTAATGTCATACAAATATTACCTTTTGATTACCTTTTTACGTGGGAAGAGGATACCAGAGGCGGATAGATCGTCAGCAAAGTTCAAAACCCTCGTCAGTGTCTGTATTCTCGACTTTTCAAAACAGTAATCCTTCAAGTGATGTTTGAATTAGGAAAGAGAATAACGTTTAACCACCAATATCTCCTAACTGACATTTATTCAACCGACTTCAAAAAGGAATTTCTCAATATGATTGTCTTTTTTTATGTTTGTCATCTCATAACTCCGTCAGCTGTAAACCAATTTAGAAAATTCTTTTTTATCTAAAAAAATATACTTACAGATTGGTCTCGTAGAAATTTTATCAAAATCAGCACAGTAATTTAGTTTTTAAATCAAAATAACTGGTTTTGCCACAATTGAAGTCGGTTGTTTTTTTTTTTTGAGGAAAACGGTTTTAAATATGAAATAGTTATGGGCGTTTTTTTCATCTTTTTCTATATTATATACAAAAATAATTTGTAATGATATATATTATTATATAACGGGAATTTTATGAACTCAACATTTGTTTTGTCTTCATCCAGAAGTAAATCATGATAAGTACATTGCTATACGTCGCGGCATATAAAAATAATATTTATTTATTACATCAATATATTATCTTAAAATAAATTATTTATTGGTGTATTGTATTTGAAATAAATTCATAATTAAGATAGTTTCTGTCTCTGTTTTTTTGGCGGTGAAGAGTCGACAAGTCAATTATAATTGTGGTAGGTCGGTAGTGCTGAATCAATTTATTGAAAGAACTTTCACTTTATAAGATTATAAATTCATATATGGTTTTTTTTTCATTTCATTTCATACATGCCTTTAACTGTCCACTGTTGAACATTAGCCTCTCCTTTTGGAGGTTTTGCCCGTAGTTGTCACGCTTGGCAGGCGGTTTGGCAACCGCAGTTAGGTTTAGAGATGTTTTAACAGGGACGCTGCTGCCCATTCCTCGCACTCGCATAGTCGCCTTTTACGACACCTACGGTAAGAAAAGGGTGGCCGGCATTCTATGCCGGGATTACACGGCCAATTTTGAATATATTTTGATAATTATTTTTTTAAATCGATAGGTTTAATCTCACGTTCGTTCAATATTTTTTTTATTATGTATATATATATAAAACTGTTATTATAACAGTAGAATTTACAAACAAAGGAACAATTTGTTACAATATTGCATCGCAGGTGAATTAATAATCGTTATTAAACATCTTTTCTCATTAATAGTATATTTTGCTTTAATTTTTTTTATTACGCAACTGTTGATACTTAATTAAAAAAAAGTTAAGTTGATTATTGCATTAATGCAAATTTTAGATGATTGAAACGTAACGATTAAGATACCTGCATAAAATGTACTAATTAACCATGACTAAGTGCACTCGGAAAATTATAAGAAGTTCTAAGTAATATATCAATAAATTACAACACGTAAAGTATCGCTTTACATTTTATTAGTGTCAGGCTTTAATTATAATTAAATGAAGATATATATACGTAATGACATCATCAGTTTGTCATTATACGAGTAAATAAGGATTTTGCGATACTGTATTAACTCAATTTATTAATCTTGAATTTATTTTAAACGTATTACGAATAATAAACGAATAATAAATAAAATATACAATTAACGGCGCTAATTGAATTAGTAACTAAATAAAATGGAAAATGATCTAAAATATGGTATTAAAATTTAAAAAGAGCAAAATCAATATGGAATAGTAATTTTATATATTACCTTTATTACTCCGATTGTGAAATGAGCTCCTTATCCAAGTTTTCTCAAGAGTGAAAAAACAACATGGGGTTTTCAAAATGGGCGTAATATTGTGATTTGGAATAGGTGACAGCCCTAGCATTGCAGACGTCCAAACGTAACCATTTATGTTACCTTATGGTAAACTATCAGATAAGTTATTATGCTTATTTGTTGTCAGTGTAGTATAAAAAAATTAAACATTTATCACTATTCAAATAGAGTTATATAAAAAAGTGTTATATATTTATTTATTAATGCATAAGAATAATAAATATTCTTATAATATATGTAGATACCCACAATATTGATCAATCAAGGTATTGTTACAATTTATATGTATCTCCTGCAATAAATAATAGCAATCTAACTTGATTTTAATTTTACTACTCTTTTTAATAGACTATTTCAGATATATATATATATATATATATATATATATATATATATATATATATATATATATATATATATATATATATATATATATATATATATATATATATATTTGTATATCATGGTCTGGCAACGGTTACTACTTTCTATTACCATCAGTTGGCCCGTCAGTTTGTTTGCCATTCTAATTCGTATAAAAAGACAAACAATCAAAATGCCTTTCATGATATCTATCTACTATCAAGTCTTGAGATGGGAGAATATTATGAAATAAGATTTATTAATGCCACAGATAAAATACTGTGGCATAGATAAAATAATATAAAAGAAATACTTTTCATCGGCATATATACAATTTAATATACTTTACAAAACGAAATACCTACAAATTGAGTAAGTGCTATATGCACTATAAAAGTGCAATTTGGAATGGCATACTAAGTATTGGCTTATTTGGAATATTTGAATGTCGGATTCATGGGAAATAGTAATCGTCATTTATAAACATGTACAGCACCATGGATATTGTATAACTGTCAGGGCTATAGTTTTATTTTTTGAGTTGATAATGTTGTTGGCTGCAGACGGCCTTTGCAGCTTCAACGAACGTATGCAGGGGCGGGTGCAGACGGTACTCTAAACCCGCAAGAGTGGAACGACAGTGTCCACTCTTTCCGATGGATTGCGGAATACTGCCGTAGTACTATCATGTTGCCATTCCTGAGGACTAAGTAGTTACGCACGCGTACCCTATATTATTACTATAATATCCCACCCTACAAACCGAAATACCGCTGTAGTTAGTGGGTACTTACCATCAGGGCTTGATCCAGGAAAGTATCAGCGGGACAAATCTGTAAGGCAGAATTAGTTCCTTTTAGCGAGCGAGTTAACATGGTCATCTACACTTATAAAATCGTTTGTATTAACTGATAATCACTACACAGCCAAAATGACTAAGTCTAAAAAGCTGATATTTTGAAATACAAGATTTATTTAATAATGTAAACATCCGTTAAAAAAGAATGTTTGAAATTTAAACTTAAAGGGGAAACATGATACCACGCATGCAAAGCCGCAGGCAACAGCTGGTTGATTATAAAGAAACAACAAATATAATATTTTGTCCTTGCTAGCTAGCTGCAAAATAGCCAGATCGACCACTGTTTACCATTGCACACAACGATTCTACTTTCGTTTTAAAAAAAACCATTAGGTTTAAATAATAAAACCACATGCTCGAGTACTATCATTGTTTAAAAAAACCTATTAAATTTCCATAATACAATTGAATTTGCAATAAGTCTAATGTCTATTTAAAACCTTACAAGATCGAAAAATTTTGAGGTCGCTCAATTCCGGCGGCAAATTGTCGTATTATTCCGTCAAGTGAAAGTTGATCGATGGAGCGCGTCGATTTAATACCCAACCTGTTGCCATGAGCTATCGTAATTGCCACTATAAAAATTCAATCTTACAGTAATAGATTTGGCGATGTCGATAAACCAACTAAAATTAAGCGCTTATAGTAATCTACAATTTGCATGTAAATTCATAAGGAAAGTGATCAATCTATAATTTGAAAAATTATGTTTCGCAAATAAAAACAACTTTAGTCTTCATAATCTGTGTGAGGTACTAACACAGTAAACTCTTTTAGTTTAAAAAAATATCAAATTTTAATCTTTGTTCTACAATAATTAAAACTTGAGTCCCAAAAAAAAAAAAATACTTCAATTATGACAAAAATAGTTATTTTACTCTAAAAATTAAACCACTGAACCGATTTTTATAAAATCTTTAAAGGATTAATCTGTAAGTATATCTTTTCAGATAAAAAAATAATTTCCTAAATCGATTTAGAGCTGGCGAAGTTATGAGGACAAACATAAAAAATACAACCGAATTGAGAATCTTCTTGTTTTTGAAATCGGTTGAAAAAGCGTCTTCAATCTTGACAAAATTGGGACCAATACGAAAATAAACTGTATCGAATTCAAGAAGAATTAACAAAATCAGAATTGGCGAAGATATCGCTTAACATACATACAATAATAAGATTGTGTTTCAAAACAAAACCAACGTCAATAGGAGCAGTCCAGTTATTTTGATTTTAAAATGAAACTACTCAACATTTCTGTGGGACCAATTTGTAAGCATATACTTTCAGATAAAAAATAATTTTCTAAATTGGATTCCGAATTGAGGATCTCCTTTTTTAAAATCGGTTAATATATAGGTGAATAAAGAACGTCCTTTTCTTTGAGAAATAAGTTCATAATTGATATTTTCAATATTAATATTGCTGTTTTTAAATTTTAAATTCTTATTTTGTAAGCTGAGAATAAACTCTCCATCATAAAAAAACTTGCCAAAACTGTGGCATTTATTGGTAAATATGAAATTAGCACAGCGCGGTGACTCAAGTCCACTAATAGATATGCCATTTTTCACTTTGGCATTTGTGTTTAGGGCACTAAGGTCGTATATCCCGTTATTGATTGTTATTATCTCTTTATTATTAGGTTTCTAGAGCTGCGTTTCTATGCATTTAGTACTTTATCCTTCTGAAATTAGTATGCGTTTTTATTATTGTTATGAAGATTGTCGTGTTCAAGATTTTAGCACTGAGATTGAAGAAAGTAGATGTACAATTCACACATTACTAGGTTATTCTCGCGACTTCGTTTGTTTGGGACGTTTCATACTACGTACATACATCATCATTATCATCACAACTCTTTCACAGCTGCGTACGGGTCTCTCTCCGCACAAGTTTATGGTTCGATATTGGATTTCATTTTTTCTATATTGTGTTTTGTTCCCTTAATCGCCTCTAACTTTATCTTAGGAATGAAATGCAACATTAAATAAATTAAATACCTATTATTTATCAATTTAAATATCTTTTCGATTGATCGTATTCATGGACCATATTGTTTCTGTGTCCGCTCATAATAGTTGGGTCACATGTCGTGCTTTGATAAATATATATAAGAATTACCTCTAACGTGGATGGATAAATTTGGTTACTTGTGACTAAAATCTTTTCCATTGTTACCAACATATGAGTGTTATTATATTCATTAAATTCTTGTTTTTATTAAATTTATATATTACACACTTTTTGACAACCCTGACTGGATATCGTGTAGTAAAATGTAGGTAGGTATAAAATACTTACCGAGATTACACGGTTATAAAGCTAACGGATGTCTATGGTTTTTTCCATGGCGTCTATTTCCATATTATAGTGTGACACGTACCAGTGGATACGATTTTTATAATTGGACACAGCAAACTGGTGGCCCACCTGATGGAAACCGCCGCTGGAATATCACAGTGGAATAAATACTCAAACCTTTTATGATATAACTTGTATCTATTGATACAAGTAGGTATACCATCATCATCATATCAGACGTTAAATGCCCAGTGATAAACATAGGTCCCCCATAAGGAGTTATGTAGAGAGAATGAATTTGTTTTATTCAGAAAATAATACACTATTTATAATATCTAAATATATAAAAATAAATACATATTAATATTAAATTGTCTGTTGGTGTTTTTATAAATCCCTACTAATATAAATGTAAAAATGAGCTTATTTTTTGTGTTAACTTATAGCGTTTTAACGGTTTAACCAACCACTATGAAATTGGGTATATACATACTATTTGGGATGGAGAACATATATACAAGTATTCTCTGTCTACTCCATGAGAAATATATGTATTATAAATATATAAATTACATAAGAGAAATATTGTCCCGGTTGCTTTTATAGAAAACAATTATAATTTCATGATTGATAATTCAACATCTCTCCCTTTTCATTTAAGAGCTTGCTCTTGTCGGTACAACTAATTCATATTTTTTCTTCCAGCCAGCTCTATCCCGTGCCTTCTTCATATCTTTGACTTCCCTATACGACATGACACCTAGTGTTTCCTTTATCTGTCCCATGTAGTAATTCCTCGGTCTTCCCCTTTCTTTTTTGCCCTCTATTTATCCTTCTACTATGCTCTTTAAAAATCGTCATATCGAATAAGATGGCTCAGCATTTTGCCTCTTTTATTTTCTATTGTTTTTTTCTCATTCACCCTTTTCAAGACTTACTTATTCATTACTTTTCCTACCCAGCTTATCCTTTCCTTTCTCCTCTATGTCCATATTTCAAATACTTCAAGCATATTTCTTTCCTTTTGCGTTATTGTCCATGTTTCACACCTATATAATGCTATGCTCCAGGATCATCTGTTATATCGTCATTATATAGTACGTAGGTACAAATATAAATAAATATTAACAGTAGGTACTCAGTTCAAGCAACTATATATATAATATATATACATTGTATAATTATACATGTACAAAGTACAAATTTCTGCAGTACATAGATAATTTTACAGAACGTTTCTTGTAGGCAACCAATTAATTTCCCTTTTAATTTTTTTTTCTAATATTTACCGTTTATATATATATAATATCTATTAATAATTAACCAACACTTGTTTAGACTGAAATTGAACAGTGATTGTAAGTACCTAATGTGGACTCTGTATCTGCTAGTACAGTATATTTATTCATGTATTCAAGGCTATTGCTATTTTTATCTTCGGATTTTATTTTACTTACATTCTGATAAGCAATCAGCTGACATGCAAAATGGCTGGGATCTAATACATTTGAATATTTATATGGCAAATATAAAACTTTCAAATTAGTTAATGCAATTAAAATGAAATGAAAAATATATATTATAACGGAGTCGATAAAAGTGTTGGTTTATATCTTTAAAATTTCAATTTGATATTACTGTGAAATGATTTTTAGAAGGAACAGTATAAATTAATTAAATTTTTAATAGAATTTTCTATTTAATTCTCGATGGGCAATACCATGCTTTTGCTACTATTACTAAATTTTAGAGATAAGAGATTGGTATCTCACAATCAACACCATTGTTTATTTTAAATCAATTTATCACATTTGTCACTTTTATGAGAGGGAATTAGTTTTTATGATTATGTGATTGTCGATAATTACAAGTCTACATACCTATATATAAAATGATGAAATGAGTAAACAACTTAAATTGAAGCAATTCCCGTTATCTAGCAGTAAATTATTAAAAAAATTGGCAATAAATAAAACTATTAGATGTGTCTAAATTAATATCTGTTGTTGTTTAGTTTAAAATAACGGTTAATCTTTAATGTTACCAGCATCGTGTCTGATGGGAAATGGTAACTACCGTATATAGATATGAACAATACCATGGACACGACAAAACGCCTTCCATGCGTTGCCACTTCTAAGAATTAGTATTATGCTACATAGTGTCAGATTGCACTAGGATATCTAGAGAATAACGTGTACTTTTAATGATCAGGTAAGTTACACAACATTTCGAAGTATAAAAGGAAGCTTTTTTTAGTAATTTTAGTAATAGGAAGTTTAATGCTCATTGCTAGTAATATACCTCATGAGGTCGAACTTTACGGATTTTTTTTTATTGGACAACAATGGAATGGTAACCCCGCCTGCGCTAACGGTATACACTGGCGAGGAACCGGTGAGGCATGTTATGCGAAATGAAAAGGCAGGTCAGTTAGCTCGTCGTAATGAATATACCAGCACGATCATTTCCAAAGAGGAACACGTGAAGGTCGACCTGACAGAGTATATTGCTGGCAATGAAAATGGTGGGACGCATTACTAACAATCCCTTCATCCTAACCTTTACAGGTTTTATCATGGAAACCATTATAGTTAGTTTTAGATGAATCCGTCACGATGGGCTATCTAACCTGACTGCATTGGAGGGAAGGGCATGTTAGTAATTGAGTCTAACATCGCTCTTACTAATAATATCATATCGATCTCCACGCAGTTCCTATTGAAAGCCAACGCGGTTAATTATTGTCATTACGATAGGTTATCTAACACCATTTCATCCTTTCATCTTCACCTATCATCTCTTACTGATGTATCGCCAGTGAATACCGATAGCGCAGGTGGGATTACTATTTCATTTATACCCATTAAAAAAATCAGACATAGTTTCATTACCCACTAGTGCCTCGCCATTATACGTCCTTAGCGTAGACAGGTGTAGAATTCCTTGATTTATAAAAATGTCGAAGTATTTTTCTTTGTGCACTTTTTGAGCCCTTCCAGTAATTAAGTTAATAATAAAACCTATTTTTAAGTACATTAGAAAAAAAAAATAAGTTTCAAACAACAATCATTTGCATGCAGAATATATGCAAATAAATGCTTATGAAATAAAATCACCCTGGCCTGAATCAATTGAATGAGGGAATCATTTAGGTCAGGGTGGTTATTTATAGAAATCCAAAATACTAAATACTAGGAGAGCAGAATCTTGTAGGAGATGTTAAAATTATGTGGTTACGTTAGATTTTGTTTTTCAGTTTGGAATAAATTGGTTTCCTTGACACATCTTGTGCGCTGTTAGGTGCCTATATTTAAAATTTTAATATAGAATTAAGAATATTTTTATGTTAATCGCTACCACCAGTTTGTCGTTTGTAGTGAATGAACTGTGAAATATATTTTGCTAGTAAACATCGAGCTGTGACAATTTATTAAAATAGACTAAACGGAGGAGCCAAGTAATCGGTTCCACGTGCAAATAAACGATCGAAGCGCTACGCAGTAAGCAAAAACTATACCTAACATTGATTTGCGTCTACATATAGGTAACACTACCATTTATTTACGCGCATATAAAATTATCGCCTTAACATTCACTGATACTAATGTATATATCATAGTCTCTGGAATTTTAAGCGATTTCGAAAAATAAACAAGGAGATCTAATCTGACCTGTTTTCTTTAGTTATTAATTTATAATGATTATCAATTTTAAAATTAAATTTTTAATTTTAATAAAACTTATTTCAAGTCTATAAGGTTTACAACCATGTTGGTCGTATAATAATTTTGTCAGACGTGTCTCTCTATGTTTAATTCTGAGTAAATATTTGTATTTAATTTATACAATCTGTTGTGAAATAACCCTATAGTGCTATTTATTTTATTTATTTATACACTACATACAGGCAAACATACAGTTTTAACAACGCCTATGACAATTACATTTTATAATTTTCTTAATGATAGTCGATGGATGCTTTTCACATTATTATTTATATAACTCGAGTGTAATCATATGCATGCATATGTATGTAAAAATTGATACATATAGCTCGAGTGTCACATGCATGTTGTGGGAAAGTACAAAACTGGAACCCAATACCGCCCGCTGTTTTACGTGTCCATATGGCGTGAAAACGAAGCGTACTATGCTATAAACTCACATGAAATAAGAAGTCACTAAACATGCCAGTTTTACTTATAATGTGTAACTTTCCTTTAGGTTAACTATCTATTTATTAACACAAGTATAAAATCTCGGATATCATATTCGTAGTGTGAGAAAAAAGTAAAATCAGGAAACTTAATAACATCATACATGCGTGATTAAGATAAACAAATGAAGCACAGTATTCCGCGAACTCAATTGACATTTGAGGCTCGAGTCGTTAAACAATGTCAGATGCACTTTAATGCAGTAGATATTATTTAAATTACGTAGCTACCTACATACTTGTTAATATAAAGCTCGGATATCGCATCGCTTGCATGCGCGTGTAAAAGTGCAAAAAAACAGGTAACTTAATACGTCCGATACACGTGTGTGTGCATAAGGTGGGCAAATGAGCATTCTACAAACTCATTGACATCTAAGCAACAACGTGGCAATGTTTACGTTCGGTGGTGTTTACAAACAGTAAATTGTTTACATTGACATAACACGGTACAAGCGTCACAACGCTCGGGCGTCGCGTCACGATGCGTCACGTCACGCGGCCACGTCCTCCGCGCCGCGCCTTCCTTTTATTGCGTCTTAATATAATTGGAACTTATAATTGCGATTTGTTACTTACTTATCGTTGAATAATGCGAATTTAGTAAACTCGTTTGATACCTTGACCCCTTAAGGTGGGTACTTACGTAAAGAGTTACGTAGTTGCATATTGTATGGCTTTGGAAGCAACTGTAATGAACATATTTCGCCAAGTCAGATTGTTCATCGTACTTTATACGATTGTTGAAAAAACAAAGGTTATGTTTTTAAGTGTACCTATGTGTGTTAGTATATTTAGGTTTATAGCGCAAACGACTGGGCGGATTTAATAAATGAGATGTCGTCAGATTCGTTTAAATTATTTTAGATCTATATAGGTTAAACATATGCCTACTATTAAAAAGGTGTGGAAATTATTTCATTTTTGCCAACACTCTTATTTTTGTGACTGTCATATCCACTTGTCGATTATCTACATAACCTCGAGGTTTTATTTATAACTGTATTATATGACGCGTTGATTAGATAAATCGATGGGACTTCAACAGTGTGATAAAATAAATATAAACCGCCATTATAATAACTACAGTTGACGTATTTAACAGTTACTTTCTTGGGAGTGCCTGGAGTCTCCAAAAAGACACATACGCCTTTATATGATAACTACGTTGGATTTTAATGACGCAATAGAAAGGTAATCGAGCCCGTATCTAACACACACGTTATATGGCCGTCTTATATCTAAAATATATACATAATAACATAATATTCGGTAACATTATGTTTTACTCCACTGACCTTATATAGATCAAAAGGTCATTCGCAGTTAGATATAAATCCACAGGGATTCTAATTCTACCTGCTAACATCACCAAAGTTTAAGTTATTCAGATCTATTTTCATTTTATATTTTTTGACGAAAGCAAGGAAAAAGAAAAAAAAAAGATATATTTATTATTTATTATACAGTAAGGGGTTATTTAAAAAGGGTATATTAAGGTTTCTTCAGGATTGGCAACGTGCACGTGATACTGCTAGTGCTAAAAGCATCCATAAGCCACAGAGACTATTTATTATTAGACGGGCTGAATGTTTGTTTGTCACCTTCGTGATATAAAAAAGAAAATTTCGAATTAAATTTAAGCACTTTAAGATAGACATTTTTTATGATTCCATCACCCATTCGGAATACAATTTTTAGCTAAGAAAAAATGTGCCAGAAACTCGGCTGTTACTTTTTCATAGAAACTTGAATTTTTTATTTAATTTGAAACTTTCGCGTTGTTTATAGATTTTTTTTTTAATTTGTGTTCGATTGTGTAATCGGGACTTAAAAGTATGTAAAATTTACCTGTAAAGGCTTCTACATCGCGTTAAGTCCCGATTGTGTATTTAAAAATATTTGCATTTTTTTGTATCACAATATAAAAACATCCTGTACTTTAAATGCAGGATGTCAAGGTCGATTAATGGAAATAAAATATTTTGTATTTCAAAGTGTTCACTTTTCTCGAGTATTGTGTGTTTTTTTCTATGATGTTTGTATGATGTTGTAGGACCTTATTGGAAAAAAATTAAAACTGGTTTTCTGTTATTGTTATAAATCTTGAATTACAAGTTCAGCCTACTTAGGTATTTCTCAACTACATGCGACACGTGTGTATTGGTGGCGCATTAATTGTTATGAATGTAATGTACACCTATGTTTACATCATCATCATATCAGCCGATAACTGTCATCTGCTGAACACGAGCCTCTCTCGTAAAGTGGGGGGGGGGGGGGGGGGGGCTGTTGTCAGTAGTTGCCATGCGTGGAAGATGAAGGGTTTTGGTAATGTTCGGTTAACGGATTTCAAATTATCCCATGCTTCAAATGGGAACCAGCCATACACATTCACAAAATATTTAATAATTAAAAGGGGCTAGACGGTTTCGGAGATAAGTTTGTATGAATACAAGATACTACATAGAATTTTATATAATAAGATTTGCAGATGTAAATACTAATAATTTGTAATAATAATTTAGTCAATATCAGAAAACGTCTCAAAAAAGTGAGCCAACCGCTGACAGAGGCGTCGTATTTCATACTGTTTATTTGTTGGTTGTTTAAACCAATGACTGGGTTTACAAAAGTCTGAAAGTATAATATTGATAAGATAAATATATATAGTATATACACATACCATTATTTTACATATAAATATATAAAATAATGGTATGTGGTATAAAAGTCTCTGCTTTTTATACTTATAAGTTTAAAAGACCCTTTATTAATTTCATTTTAAAAATTTAAGTTTTTTTTTTGTTTTCTCGAAGTATTTGTATTTATTATATTAAACGGAGATTACTTATATATAGATGATGTTATTGATGAAAGACAAGAAATGAGTTAGATAATAATAATAAGTTGTTCCTCTCTAGTGTTACTAACGTCTGTGGACAATTGTAATCAATTATTACCACTGGCTAAACAACAGACATATTTGAAAAAACAATGATAATTCAGTAATCCGTTATCCAAAGACCTACTAAAATTTTTAAATTCATGTTTGTAACATTAAAAAAAAGTCTATTTTGTTATGCCCCATTTTGTGGCACGTAAAATAACGTCAGTGACATCTGTATAAAGATCTTCTATCTTATTTATAGAGAGATTAAGTATTTTTATTGCCAACAATCACCAGCATCGACATCACGTCAGAGGCCTTTATATATACTTCACTAGCTGTTTTTGCGACTTTACCCGCGTGCATTAGTATATAAATTGACGTGTGTATTAAATTAGCCTGTGTATTTAGGGACTACTGGAAATCAGCGTCTTTCAGATATAAAACTGCGAAATATATTGACTTACAACCTGTACACAAACACTAGTTAGGATATAACCTACGCGTGTACCAAATTTGATTCAAATCCGTTCTAACATTTAAGCGTGATTGAGTAATAAATATTTAACCAATTTTTAAGATTTCATTTATAATATTACTACGAATTCTACTATTCGTAGGATATGAATTTCAATTCTTACCATCAGGGAGTTCAATTGTACCGTATACCGTCTTATTCTATAAATATTTTATCCTAATTCAACCGATTTCGGTTTCTTGTCCGTCTATTTTAAAAAGTTCTCAATTCGCCTGTTTTTTGTCTTGAATTTATTTTAATAATTGTTTTAAAATCGATATGTTTGTCATGTCAGTCTTCAATAATAGATCAATATTAATTTTGTTACAAATTAATTTGTACTACTACTGTTATTTTTATTTTGCGAAGTAAATTCTAAATGATTCCAAATTTATATATTTTAAAATCTAATAATATCTATAAAACATCCCATCGTGTACCTATTGCTGCATTTTAATTTTAAAATAAGGATTGCAACTAAACTTGCTTTTGAACTAATCAATTGACTGAAAACGATTGAAGTCGATGTTTTTTCTAAACATTTACTCAGACATGTTTATCTTTGTTAGTCTGCGAACGAAGCGATGTAATATTAAAAAATACATTACATTTATCGTGATAATTACGTATAGCGATATTGCATATTATTGCCAATATTAGATGACAGCCGTGTGTCCTATTTGTCCCTATAAATAACACACATCATTTGCGTAAACTTGATATTTGACAAGGTGACCTAAGATTTGATCTTCATCAAATAAAAGATTCGAATTGGCCGAATACACTTTTTTGTGGGTGTTTAATATCATTTGCTTTGGTTTGTAAAGTGCATTATGGTTCGTAGTAAAAATGAGTCATTGTCATCAGCTTTTAGGGTTCCGTATTGAATAATTGACATGGAATCTTTATAATTTCATATCTACGCATCTGTGCTTTTTATAGTGCCTTTTTGTTTCGGTTGGAAGGGTGGGATATGGTATTTACAGGGTACAGAGGAATAACACCTGAGTCCTCAGGAATGGCAACGCATGGGGGGTATCACGGGCGAAACAGTATATTTTGTTATGTCCATGATACTGCTCATGTCTATAGGCGACGGTTACCACTTTCCATCAGATGGGACATCAGCTTGTTTGCCATTCTAAGTTGTAGAAAAAAAATTGAAAAAAGAGTATACCTACCTATCAAAGTTGGAATCAAACTTTACAACATTTGAAACTTCTATACCAATATTGGTACTGATGAAAATATTATCAGATGCTATGATCATAGATGAGCACCAGTAAATTTCTTTTTTAAAGGCCAGCAGAATGCTTGCAATTTCTCCGATGTTACAGGTGCTTATGGGCGGCTGTATCACTTACCATCAGATAATGCATGCTCGTGTCATTTGTGTTATAAAAAATAATTAGGTCATAGAACAAAATTTCTATTATAGTCGATTGTGTATGTAAAACCATAATTTATCTGAAATTTTTAATATATGTTTGCATGAACATTTCTTACTGAATTCGTTTAATATAAAATTTGATATACTTACAAAATATATGTATCAAGAATTTATATAACATTTACTTCGTGCGTTAGAAATTTTCTAAGGAACCCAACCAGTGAAGAAGGTAGATATTAAAAAAAAAATGTGACATGAAAATTTAGGTATTTCGGTTAATTAACATTATGTTAATATGCAGTTATTCCTTTTGCATGACCTTTAGATTTTAGAGTATGGGGACGATTGCCAAACTGCTCCGGAATATATTGCGCAGTATAAAATCTCATTCCACAATTTTATTCTTATCATTATAGAATCTTGAGAGTAAATTGTATTTATTCATGCTATAACACAAATTGTTGTATGAACTGACTTATATTTGGCGAATATTTGAGAATTTTATGTAATTACAATAGATTTAGGCTCTTAATTCTTTTTATTTTTTTTGTGTCATATTATCCGATTACATCGCCATATTTGAACCGATTTTTATAATTCAACCAGTAGCGTTTACTTCCATGCTGGTTCACTTCCATCCTTTTCATCGCAAAGCAAAAAATTGCTTTTTTTTTTTTTTTTTTTTACAACACAGGGGGCAAACGAGCATGCGGCTCACCTGATGGTAAGTGACTACCGCCGCCCATGATCACCCACAACACCAGCGGCATTGCAGGTGTGCTGCCGGCCTTTTAAAAAGGAATATACTCTTTTCTTGAAGGTTATGTTGTCGTATCGGTTCGGAAATACTGCTGCTGGAAGTTGATTCCAAAGAATGGTTGTGCGTGGAAGAAAGTGCCTTGAAAAACGCACGGTGGAAGACCGCCACTCGTCCAGATGATTGGGATGAAACTTTAGTTTGTGGCGGGTTGTACGGTGGTGAAAATCAGCAGCAGGTATCAATCCGAACAATTCCTCAGAACACTCATACAAGATGCACAGAGATACAACATCCCTGCGCAAGTGGAAAGTTAAGGCGTTATATCGATAACAAAATGGTACGCTCCTGCCCACAGGTGAGAACAATATATATATATATATATATATATATATATATATATATATATATATATATATAGTATATGCAAAATCTATGAAATATGTGAAATCACGCATCTATATATATATATATATATATATATATATATACAGTCCATGAAACATCTCGTTATTTATTGTTGAATATGTGTTCGTAACTGAAGATGCTGTTTTGCGGAACAAAATGGACATGTTATGAATTTAGTGGCATCATGCATTAAATTAGTTTCATAATTTAAATTAACTTAATGAAATTAGTTTTGATAGTTCTCTTTAGTGTAATGTCCAATTTCACTGAAATTGACGCTTCATGAGGTATATTTGAGGGGGGGGGGGGGTTGTTGTTGTTACTTGTTATACGACACGTTTACATCATTTGTCATGAAAACACAGATTCTATGTATGCCAATAATTTTATTATAATCTAAACAGTTTTACTTTCATGTAACCATTTATTTAATATTTAACTTATCTTTGAAAACTAGTTTCCAATATTATGTGTATATGTTTGTAATAACTCTATAAATCTCTATCTATTATTAGATAGAGAATTATTGAGTTCCTTTACCGTTTCTTATTGATAACAAACTCCCAAATCTAGTAATAGTGTTATTATATGATAAATAGATAATGTTTAATTATTTAAATAGATATGTTTACTGTCTATATTTAAATATAAACGGCAAAGTGGTAAATAATAAATACTTAATAAAAATTCGTCAAGTAATGGGAGGTAGTATCTGGCAACTAAATATATAATTTTTTTAAGGGATGATAATAGAATGGCAACCCTGCCTGCACTTATCCTAACGGAGCACTAATTAGCCCATAGTGGTGAATACACCTGGAATTCAGCACGATGTTTTCAGGAGTATCTCGGGAAGGTTGATTTGACAGGGTATATTGCTAGCAAAGAGGCCGGTAGTCCCCATTACTAACTATCCCTGCTTTCATCGTAAAAGTATAGTTCTATATAACGCTCTAAGTGTTACAAAGACAAATTCTTACTAATATTATAAATTTGAAAGTGAATTTGTTTGTTTTCTTTTGCACTATAATGGTTCAATCAATTGTGCATTTTGAAATTTGGTATGCACGTAGTAATTGGGATATAGCTAGCTATATTTTTCTATAAATGAAGTCATGGGTAAAATCTAGTTAATACATATCATAAAGTATTATTTATTTAATACTAGCCTTTATCCGCAACTTCGTCCGTCTACATCCTTCTCCATCCCATATGGTACCTGTATATCAAAACTCATAATGATCGGTTAACCCGTTAAGGTATTATGAAGGAATACACAAACAAATTCACTTTCAAATTTAAAATATTAGTAAAGATTATATCAAAATCCTTTCAGATCCACAAAAATCGATCATTTATTTATTTAACTTCATGTACATAACAAAGGTACATATGGCGGACATAACACTTAAAAGCGTTCTCTACCAGTCAAATATGAGACAAGCAGAGATGATTGGTGATGATACTTTAAAATAAAAGGGAAACTATATAAAAACACATGCAGTAATATAAAGTATCGAACATATATATATATTCAAATAAATACATAATACATATATATCTATAGGTATATCATTGTAATAGTTTTATATATGCATAACAATATTACGTTAGCATATAATGGTTCCTTCATCGTAATAAAGCGAGCTCTGCAGATTTACTTCAATATTGGTAATTTTCCAAAGAGTCATCGTTTTGAGATGAGTTTAATATGTATATGAATAATTACTCAGTTAAAGACAGGTCTATAGTTTCGCGTGGAGGAGGAAAACGCCGCGCATTCCTCGCCGAGCTCACGGTTATCTATGTATATATGTATGTATAATTTGTTATATTATGTTAATTTTGCCGCGAGTCGAAAGGCGGCCGGCCTTGGAAGGCGCCAACCGTGCACTGACGACAACACGATGTAATATATATGTTACAGCAAAAGTAATAAATCCGGATATTATATATACTATCCAACCTTCACATATGGGAGGGGGAGATTGCTAGTAACGGGGATTTGTAGCCCCATTGCTAGCAATATATCCTATCAGGTTGAACTCCTCGCAGTCTTCCTGGAAACCATTGTGCTTAATTCCCAGTGAAATCATCACGATGGGCTAAATGACATGCTTTTTCATCTTCATTTATCAGCCTTCACTGGTACTCCTCCAGCGTATACTATTAGCGCAGGCGTTTCTTTATCCTTATCATCCACTAAAAAGAACCTTTACATAATATCTATTCAATTTAAACGAAGTGATAATTAACTCATAATTAATCACATTAACCAGCTATTTTATATAATATCTTGAAAAACTTGGATAAAGTAATAAAAGAAGACTTCAGTAGAAGATAATAAGCATAACTATATGTATAGCAATAATATGCTATTATTTTAATTAGTAATAATTATAATTTTTATAATAAACTTTCAAAGTATAATTAATATTATCATAGGTAATAATAATTTCACGTCATTTAACATTATCAAAGATAATAATTTAACGTTAATTATAAAAGAAAAGTAGTAATAAAAGATATAAAAAAGACACTGACTAACTTTGACCTGCTATTATGAATAATATCTGGATAAAGTGAATAATTTATCACATTATCTTTACACAATTTATTTCATTACGTATAATGATCATTCATTATGTATAACAACTATTTAATCACTATAACCGTAACATACGAGTATAGAAACTTCTCAATAATTTTCAGAACAGTACGTAGCTACGTGCGTTTGCATATATTATTTGTAAATATTGTAAAGAGATGGTGGTTCGTGAAAAGAACAGGATTTTGCTTCGCTAACAAATGCTATTTTGAACTGTGACTGAATTAATATTTAATAACAACGATGCGCGATAGTTGACGTGATGTGTCATTAATGGATAGAAACATTATAATGATAAAATTTTCGAACACAAATACATTATGTCAGTACTACAAGTTGATTTTGCTCCGCAATAAGAAGAATTTTACTCTGCAAAGAAAAACATTAACTGAAACAAATTAATGTGAAATCGAGCGATAATATGCACTATTGATTAGAAAAAGAATTAAAAAGATGGGGTTTTTATGGAAGAAAATAAAATGGTAATTCCGCCTGCGCTATCGATATATGCTAGCAGGGCACTAGTGAAAGATGATAGGTGTGACGAAAACAGATCAGTTGTCCATCGTGATGAATTCCACAAGAATTAACCACTATGGTTTCCGGGGTGAACTACGTGGAAGTCGACCTGATAGCGTATATTGATAACAATGACTTACCAACAATTTCTATGGCCCCGATATTAAAGATGAGTTAGAATTGACAAAGACATTGCGTAACATACATACTATCATTTAAGATTATTTTCCACAATAAAAGTACTTCATGTGGCAAAATTTGTTATTTTGATTTAAAAACTAAACTACTAAAGCTATTTTGATAAAAATTGTAAGGAACCAATCTGTAAAAAATCTGTATTTATATACACATTGGTTCCTTAACAATTTTTATCTATTTACCTGAAAGTATGTCTTTTTAGATAAAACAATAATTCTTCTTTTTCTAATCGGTTTATAATTGATGGAATTATGAGGTAACAAACATAAAAAAACAACCGAAATGAGAACTTCCTCCTTTTAAAAGTCACTTTAAAAGATTGTAGTTTACATAGAAAACGGCAAAAATATAGAAAATAATAATGATAATTTTGATGCAAGATGGCGTCGAATATTAATTATCATATATTTACATTTGATCATTTAAGTGAACATCTGCTGTATGGATGCCAAAATATAAATTGACATATTTCAAGTACAGTTACGTACCAGCTAATCTGACTCTTAATATATGTGTAACAACAGAATTTAATATAATTTAATGCAGACTGTATCTGGAGTTAATCAATTTAGGATTAATAATTATATGTGAAAATAGCAAAGCATAAATTAGGTATTATATACTTCAAAAAATATTTTACAATACTAGGTAATTATTATTACCCTTGTGTATATTTTTTATTTCCATAAACCCCTTCTTTATCTCGTCACAAACGTATTATATATTTTTTTTTTATTTTAGCTTTGTAAGAAACTAAATCGGTCTCTGCATATCTCCCACACTTATCAAAATATCTATGTAATATTAACTTTACTGCGCAGTACAGTAATGTTATTAATTGATTAGGTATACTGTAGATATACAGAAAGTATTTAAAATAGGAATATTACTTTCTTTAGATGCTTTATTGAAATTTCAATCTTTTCCTTCTTGACGCTGCAGGCTTATTTTCTATTTACAACTTCATACAGCGATAATAACATGTAATAAATATTATATTGTATAGGTATATGATGTATGTTAATTTATAGATTCTAACACATCAAACGTTACGACAAATGTTTTGTGAAATGTAAAGACTTACCCCCCTATTCATAAAAACTTCAAACCTCACGTAGCTCGTCTCAAACCTATTTTAGCTCGTTTTTTTTTTCTGTTAAATTCTCAGATTGAATGAAAATGAGAAAATAGTACTATTTTCTAACGGTTAAAAAAGGTTTGTAAAGAGGTTTTAGTTTTTATGAATAAGGGGGTTAGGTACTACTTAATTTATGATTTTGTTTCACAAGAAACACCGACGTCAATCACGACAAAACCAGTTATTTCCATTTAAAAATTATACTGTTGAACTAATTTTAATAAAATTTCAAAGGCACCAATCTGAAAGTATTTTTATCTGAAAATATAAAAAATTAATTTTACAAATCGGTTTATAAATAATGGAGTTATTTATAATAATAAAAGTATAAACAAAAAAGAATAGAACCGAATTCAAAACAGGAAAACCGAAAAACAGGAACACCTTCCTTTTTTTAAATCGGTTGAAAAACTATAATTTTCAGTAGAAAATAAAAGATATTTTTGAATAACCCTAAAAAGCAGAAAATGAAAAATAAACAACAAAAACATCAAGACCATATGATTAGTTTCCTTGAATCTTGAATTTTTATTTTATTACTCTGAATATAAAGCATACTTTTTGCTTTTTTTATTATACTTACATCTATTAACAAATTAACAGTGGATTCTTCAATTTACTGTAAACGATTAGTCAATTAACGATCATATTTGAAATTGTTAACATTTTACTACATAGATATCGTGCCTGTTTATTTTTATAGTCCAATACATAAATGCCATTTTTCAAGTTCAAGTTCAGTGATGATATACCTACTTATTTGTATGTGTTAATACACCTATATATGTATGTATTTATTTGTGTATAATGTTTCACAATTACACGTACATAGTTTGTTTCATATGTGTAGGTACTATTCAATATAGTTAAAGTATACGCCACACTGTGAGCTAAGCTAATTGCATTTAATTTTGCTCACTTTGTGTTCTACCGCCTTTACCACGGGAAAAGCTGAGAAGAACTTCATTCCCTTACTCCGCCTTCTCATTTCAAAAACAAGTAATATAGTAACGGTATATTAAAAATAGTGTTATGAATAGGCGCCATCCTTCACGAAGAGCGACAGTAAGCTTAGTTAATATTGTAAGCGAACTTACCGCATGTAATACGGTTACTTTACTTAGCTTACTTCTGTAGTTTGCATTGTGAACTAAAGTATAAAAAGACGCCGCAGCTACGTGCACTGAGTTAGAAAATGTTAGATTCGCTCAGCTTAGCTCTCAGTGTGTGTTGTGCTTTATATCAGTATTAATCTATAAGATCTGATTCAATGCAACTCATAAAAATAATTTCTAGATAAAGTAACAAAATTAGACGGTACAGAGTCAAAATTGTATATAATCCATTTTTCTTACTATTCCTTTTTAGTGCTCATGTTTGTGACTGCGCATGTGTGCTTTTTAGTGAAATCAATTGTTTGGACAAAAAAATATCGATTTAATTAGTAAATCATTTATCTCATTTTTATATTACTAAATATAATAATATACATGTTTATCAAATAAGACAGGAACTAAAACAAAGTTTATTAAGTTCTATAAATTATTTATTTAAAACAAAGTTGATTTAATCGGTCTTTAAATATCTTTAAATATTTACTTATCATCATGATCATCATATCAGCTTTTAACTGTTCACTACTGAAAAGGGGGGATTTTCACCATGGAAATTACTGAACCCCCCCCCCCCCCCCCAGGGAGACCTAGGGGGGTTTTTCAGTACTTGTCATGGTTGGCAGGTGCATTGGTAACCGCAGTTAGGCTTTGGAAATATTTAAGAGGCACGCTGCTGCCCATCCCTCGCCCTCCTTTAGTCGCTTCTTACGACACCCACGGGAAAGGACGGGATAGCCTATATTATGCCGGGACCACACGAGATTTAGTTATACGAGTATACTCAACTAATTTAAAGACAATATGAGAGCACATTTCTGAGAAATCTAGAAAGATCTTATAGGTAATAATCTCTTTTACAATCATAAATAAAGACGATCAGCTTTAAAAGTAGAAGGACATATTAAAATTTTATAGACCACTATACATCGTTATTTATTTAAATAATTATGGTCTTTAACGATGTTTATTTGAATCTTATGCTTACAGACTTATCTATGCGACAGTGTTTTGAATTTTTTTAAGCTATATAGGATCATCGATTTTTTTTTTGACTGTACTTTTAAAATACGTTCACATAACACTATAATATATGCATAGAAAGCACATCAATAATTTATTATCGTTGTTTACTTTACAATATTTTATATATTTAGTAACCTAAATTCCTTATCAAATCTATCCAGTCGTGGATCTCCCGCCTATATTTCTGTATACACCTTTTTAGAGTTACTATGTTTAACAAATACCAAATTTATTTTTAATAAAATAGAAAATGATTCGAAAAATAAACGAAAATAAAGGAAGCTTATAGTTTTGTTCTTAAATCTCTTTAAAATAATGAACATCTCTGATTACACGTAGCTATACTAGCGACATCTAACACAAACAAAGTATGACTATCTACCTTAAAAATTTGTATATATAACATATCAATCGCTATGTTTATTACAATAAAACAATTATCACTCATAGTGGTCACTCAATTTAAAAATGTAATTATTGAACTGATAAGTAACAAAATTTGAAAATACTAATTCCTTATAAAAATAATATAGTATATATGTATATGAACAAAATAGTGTATTGCGAGCCCTTTATAACCGGTATATATAATATAATTACATAACCAATCTCTCTCTGACGTGGTTGACACCTTATCGCTCATCACCTACGCAATTCAGTTTTATTGCGATGTTTCTGAACATCGAGTGGTAAGTTGAAACCTAATAGATTGACACTAATTGAATATAAATATTAAATGTCCTATTGTTGTACAATAATTTTCACAGGCAAGGCCGTAAAACTGGTGTTGAATTATAAGTAACTAGTTGTAGACGCAATTCCATTCGCCGCCACTACCCATATGACATATGTTAATTTTGTTAAACCGTTTTACACACTTTTATTTTTAACGCCATCTAGTGTCGCATAGTTTGAATACACTATTTAACGAATAAATGATTTAAAAAAAAAGTATTTTTAATTGCTTTGAGTGAGAATTTTTAAATTTACTGTAGTTTAATATGTTGAACCAAAATTTCATCACAATTAATGCAGCCGCATTTATATGAAACACTAACACCCAGATAGACACATACACACACAAAGAAACAATTTAAACGCATTTATTACCCATACTTATTAATATTCAAATATAAAAATGTGTTTGTTTAATACCTCTTGAGTGTTGACTCGACCGATCATTATGAAATTTGATATAGACACGGGTCTTCTTTTTATCTCAGTTTGTCAATATATCCCTGTCACGCGGTTGAAATCGCGGGTAAAATCTAGTGATACTAAAAATATTTAACGTAAAGTTTTGGCTACGTTACGATTTTTTATACGCAAAGATGTTGGCAAGAACCTTCAGTGTTTAAATATAATTGAATTTGCGCGGGAAAGAAATGAATGGCAATAAAAATTATGCGCAAGTTGGAACAGCACTGGTATAAATAATCAAAACCGATAGACCTAAAATGTGAAAAATTCTTGAAACTACTGGATCTATTTTCGTCAGATGTGGCTAACACACGATTAGTCCGGTTGGTTTAGAATTTGTAAATTCTAGAATTGTCAGTTTAAATGTTACGCCATTTCGAACTGGCCGTTTCCCACGACAGTTATTTTTAACGACAGACGAGTAAATAAAGAAAAGTGTTCTATTTTTAAAATTTTAGTATTCTACTCGCTAACTACTTATAAATGTGGCATTTCATTTGGAAGATGCTATACGGTTATACGCTGTGTTCGTTATGCAAATGAGCTCATTTAAGAGAGGTACAATTTGTTATTTGTGTGTAGACGATAAACTCTGGTGCTACTGAATTTCAACTTTACAATTTATTAATGTGCTAAGCCATCTAAATTCAATTCATTGACTATTAAATTCATATATGTCTTTGAATAGTTTAATTTATTTTATTGTTCATGTTACATTGACACGTAATCCCAAAAATAAGACAATCGTTAGAATTTCCAATTCTTTTTTTAATTTAATAAAATAATTATAAGTTTGAAATTGTAAACACTAAGTGTATAAATTGTTAAGGTACATACTTACACATTTTATTAATTTTATGTAATAAAATCCGATTTAACTATACAGTTAAGTACCAAAAGAACATTGACAATTCAGTGCGTAAGGGAAAACCACATTAGAAACGAATAGGTACATACATATATCTTTGCTAACCCAATAATAATAAGAACAAAGAAAATATTTTGCGTACGTAATTGTTTCGTGTTATATTTGTAAAACATTTTGAACACATAATCGTAATAATATTATTTGTTTAAATGGACTAATGTATAGTTCGAAACATATAAAAATAGTTCAAATTATGAGGATTAATGTGGATTTGAAAATGATGTAGTGATTTTGTGTTGAATAAATCATCTCAAAAGGACAGATAAAAGAAGAATTACGAAAGAAATAAATATTGACCGTGGATGCGAAATATTATATGTTGATAAAGGCCACTCTCAACGGACATACGTTGACCAAAGGTAACGATAAAATCGTTACCTATTTGATCAAAAGGACCTAAGTATGTAAATAGAACCTGTACCTGCCGAGCTTGTATATTTACGATGAAACGAAAGAGGTTCAATGAGAGCATTTGGTATTTTATTATTTACTGTATTTATTACTTATATAAAATTTTCATTCATTCATTCATTCATTCAAATGTACTTACATAAAAAATTATCTTATGTTTAAAGTATAAACAAAAGAAAAACACATTTAACCTTTAAAAAATTGGTATTTTTAAAAACCTCTTATTTCTGACATAACAATCTATGTACGAGTAATATGACAAATTGAAATATGAACCACGAATTATTTTTAATATAGACATATTTACATACAAGTCACATACCTACATTATGTTAGTTGAATTAGCATAAAATGATCGTTGAAAAATATAGGCAGTTGTGGAGGTCTTTTTTTTAAATAAAGTTTATTACCTCAAAGAAAACAACTGGTCTGCTAGTCGATAAAGAACTGCTAGGAAGTTAGTTTGCAATTTATGTACTAGTTAAAAATTATAAACAACCGATTCTACAAGATCATTTCGGCTGCTTTAATGTTATTATGACCGTTTTAATGTAATAATAATACAATGAAAAATTATAGATTGTTAAGCAGGTCAGTATACATGCTTGCTAGCTTACAATTACAATATTCGCAAACAAAAAATTATGAGCACGATTGCTAAGTTTTTTTTGTCAATTCTCTGACGTTAGTAATCTGACTTCAGATTTTTTTTGTTCAACGGCGTATTATCGTGGAATGATCTCTTGTACGGCGTATAGACGTGATTGTGAGAGCGATAGGTACGTTTAAAATCATAAATAATCTGATCCATCTTCTAAGGTCAAAGCCAATGTCGTTTTATGGGATCAATAGAAAATCTTTACGGCCAATGATTATTCGTATTTTTTTTTTGTATAAAAACATCGCAATTATTGGATTTTTATGAAGGATAGTCACGAAAAAAACATAATCAACTGGTTTATAAGATTTTCATTTTTTTTCGGCCGCAGATTACAAACTAATTATATGGATTCTTCTTAAAGTAAGTGGTTACTTTGAGCTCAAAACTATAGAATTGAAGAGATTTTCAATATTTATTAATGGTATCGAAAATGTGGGGTTGCTTTATGAATATATGATTTTTCTATATTTGTTCATAAAGGAAATCACATAAATCTGTCAGTAAAAATTTAGTAATTATATTATTTATGTTACTTTTGAATGGACCACTCCATTCTTTCCCGTGGGTGCTGTAAGAGGCGACAAAACGGAATTTAATGGTCGAGGGATGAGCGGCAGCGTTCCTCTCAAAACATCACTAAAGCGGTTGCCAATCTGCCTTGCAAGCATGGCAATTACTCGAAAAATCCCATTTATGGGGGATGCCTAAGTTCAGCAATATACAGTTAATAGCTGGTGTTAGCTTTGCTATAATGATTGATAATGATGATTGCTATATGTATTTGGAAACTTCAAAGCTAACATGTTAGCTTTGAAGTTTCCAAATACATTTTGATCAAATCTTAAAATGTTAATTTAATAATTATAAAAGTGTACATTTTAAGTCTCATTGAGATTATATATTATGTGAAACTACTCGTGACTTTGTCCATATGTATGTAATATGTTTACTGGCTGGGATAAAAAGTAGTCTATATCCTTCCCATCCCAAATAGTACGTGTATGCCAATTCGTAAATAAACAAACTCACTTTCACATTTATAATTTATGTTTGAATTTTGGCAGATTTTACATACGTTGCCAATGTTATGTTATGTTCCCCAATGTATAGGCAATCATTTGTCATGCGTCTCGTTTATACAAAAGTACTTGTAAGATATATTGCTTTTATAAGTGTTAATTTGTTTCCTGCTGCTATTTTATGAATCGCTCATTCGTCCTCATTTTGATCAATTGTTTGTTTTGTTACGTAATTCTATATAATAAGTTATATTATATTATAATCATAAGGATTATAATAATATGTATGTATGTTTTTGTGTGTGTAGTTTTTAATGGGTGATAATGGAATGGTAACCCCGCCTGCACTAACGGTATATGCTGTCGAGACACCAGTGAGGGATGATAGGTGAGAATGAAAAGGCATGCCAGTTAGCCTACTGTGATGAATTCACCAGGAATTCAACACGATAGTTTCCAGGGGGGACCTCGTTGTGGTCGATTTGGTTGGGTATATTGCTAGCAATGGGACTGATAGTCCGCATTACTAATAATCTCTTGAATACCATTTTTAGCTTCTTATGGTTAATATGAATACACTGTTAGTTACATTTAGATTTTTAAATTAAAATTTCCTACGTAAAATTAAAAAAAGAAGAATGACGTAGATTTTCTGACATAAAAGAAACACTTACATTGATAATTAGTTTCATATTTTCGATTGTATTTTGAGTAAACCCTTTCATCTTTTTTGATAGGGCGTAATGAAGATTATACGGGATTCGTTTTGACTGTTTGCCAACAAAATAAAAAAGAAGTCGTCAGATAAGTTTAGACTATTTTTTTGCTAAATGTATTTGGACAACCCATAATTCTAGTATGCTAAATATATATTAAATATTAAATTTAATGTGTGACCTTTGTCAATGCCACGCAGAGGTGCCATAATGTTAGAGGCCGAATTATAATGTCTCGTTAGAATAAGCTCTAGAATGTATGCCAATTCATAACAAGTAGGTTTTATTCCATAAAAAAACGGACTTCAACCATTGCAAAATCAGTTAATTTAATTCAAAAACAAAAATACTATCTGAACCTGAAATTTCTGTGTAAAAGTATATCTTTATAGTATAAGTATAAAAAGTACTTTTAAGTATAAAAAGAATTTTCCAAATCGGTTTATAGATGACGAAGTTCTGTAGAGACAAACATAAAAAAATAACTTAACTGAGAATCTTTTTTACAAAAGATCTTTTTAATTGACTTGTGTATTTTTTTATATTAGAGTTCGATTTATTTTTAAATCTATTTCTTAAAACTGGATACATAAATAGTAGGGATTTCATTAAACTAAAATATGTTGCTGGCCGTGATGTAAAAAAAAAACAAGACTCGTATTTCTATAAAAAAATGACACATATTGGTGTCAATTATTAATAAACAATATATCCATATCTTAGAAAAAAACTTTCACAATTTACAAATAGCAGAATCATAGTCTTAATAATGATTTTTTTGCTTGCTTTTACGAGATTTGTAAAAACTCGGCACCTTTGATTACACATAACACTGGCTGGTTAAAAATGAATTCATAATTTGCTTGAGTGTAGTTTATTTTCAGTGTTAATTTTAACTCTCTGATTGGGCATGTATGTTTTGGATTTTTTTGTATATCAATACCATATACCATACTATATCAGCCGCTGTCCACTACTGAATATAGGCCTCACTCAAAAGAGGTTTGCCAGTAGCTGCCATGCTTACAAGGCATGTTGGCAACACCAGTTAGGCTTTTTTTTAATGGGTGAAAATGGCATGGTAACCCCACCTGCGTTATCGGTATACACTGGCGGGGTACCAGTGAGAGGTGAGGATTAAAAGGCAGGTCAGTTAGCCCATCGTGATGAATTCAACGATAAATTAGACACGAAAGTTTCCAGGGGGAACCACGCGGAGGTCGACCTGATATGGTATATTGATAGCAATGGGGACTGACCTCCCCATTACTAACAAACCCCCGACACTAATTAGGCTTTGGTGGTGTTTTACGTCTCTTTTATTTCCAGTTCTTTTAGTGGCCTCTTACGACACCCACGGGTGGTCCATTTAATGCCAGGAACACACGGACGATATATTATTGTGTATCAATAGTTTGTAATTTTATCGTAAATAACATACGCTACCTGTATTACTTAATATCTGAAGTATTACCAATAGTATAAAAATGGTGTGGTGAATTGATTAAGCACTCGCGTAAGAGGAGAAACCTGTACGTTGACTGGCCTACATACACACAGAAACGCAATATTATTGACATATTTTAAGGCTGTCCAAAGGTAACTTTCTACTATTCCACGTTATGAGACAATCAAGGACAAATTATAACATGTAACATTTTGTATTATTGCATCAGTCAATAGTTTTTTGTGAAATTAAAACAGTAATTTTTTTTTTAATTGATTAATCCAAATGTAAATTATTCAATAAATTAAGATACTGGTTTGTGCCCAAATTGCTCACAATCCTTTTAAGGATTAATCTATATAACAGTATAATAATCAACATTGTAAGTGGCCGATTTAATTTTGTGCGGAAACAAAGTAAATCAATGCAAACGTCCACAAAAAGTATCATATCTTTAAAATGTCTTGAAAGGCGACTCCGGTCAGGTATTTATCGTGACAAATTGTGGAAGAATACAAATGTTTTTTAAGTAAAATTAGTCTTAACATGTTCTTTTTTTTTCAAAATAGTCAAATAAAAATTAGATGGATGAAATATATTGTACTTCTAACATACATTTAATTAATTTATTAAATTATTGTTAAATATATTACTCCCTGCATTATTTGTTATTAAATATTATATAATAATAAAATTTCAGTACCGCCAAGTTTATCTTGATATTTAGACATTATAAAACTCCACGTGTTTCATTTCTTTCTTTTACATAATTAATAATAAGGATTAAGAGGTTTATACAATTTTCCATTAAAAGTGAGCACCTACTTAAATAAATTTTATTACATATAATTTATTGATAAATATTAAATAACTTATGCAGGCAGAACCTTGACGACCGCAATAAATTTAATAAAAAAAAAATACATATTTATTACATGTATTCATATTTTATGACACGTATGTTTCATTTATAAAAGCAAAAAGGTAGTAGATACCTATTAAAGCTATCAATTGGTTGAATGCCACTAGAGCGTCGCGAGTCCGTGAACTGTGCGCAAGAGCATTCAATAGTAAAGTGTGACATTTTACTGACATTGCGCTTCTATTGCGCATCTGACATTTGTAACGGACTCGAAGTTTGTACGTATATCCTTTTAGGGACTACTTAATAAACTCAATTCTAAACTTAATAAACTCAATTCTAGCGAATTCAGATACACGACACTATAATTTTTATGTTATAGTCTACAAACAATAAATATTATTGACTTAAGTGATATTATTTTGTAATTTAGGTAGATAGTTTAATATTCATTTTATTCTCATGTCTATAAGCGACAGTCACCACTTTCCATCAGGTGGGTCGCCAGCTTGTTTGCCATTCTAAGTTGTATAAAAAATAAAATTAATCATTTAAATTTTAGAAATTAAAAGTAAAGAGAATATAAACTAATTAGCTTTTGCCCACGTCTTCGTACATGTGGATTTTGGAAGTAAAACTTTCCTTTTAGGGGTCAAATTTTCAAAACTTCTTTCCTACGCTATATGAAGTACTTATTACAAAATTTATTGACTACAAATTTCCAAATGCTAGAATCAATGGTTTTGGCCGTTGATATATGGATCAAACAGTCAATCCTCTTTATATATATAGATAATTTTTTTTATTTTTATTTTATTTTTATTTTATCTTTATTTGGTCTCCTAGTAATTGTTACACTGATAAGATTTAATATTTAATTTACCGTCTATTTATACTTAGTGTACAATCATTTTAAAGGAAACACAGCATGCTAATTAACAAAAACAATAATATAGTATAACAATCTCTTGAAGTATTTGACATTGGTATAGTTTTTTCGATTCAGTAGATGATTGCTTCACATAAGTTTTTTAGCTATTTAAATTAACTGTAATGCTTTCCTATAGAAATCCCCTTCTGTATCGAAGTGAATATCCAAGTGTTGCTTGCAATAATTCAACAGCTTGCAAAGACGTGGTACAGTGGAGTTGGCACCAAGAACAGTTCTACGGAACGGCACGGACATTAGACTGATGTAACTACGGGGATAGTGTACGGGCAATCGAAAATTAAATTTGGCAAGAAGCTGAGAACAGTCAATTCTGTTCCTAAACAACTTATATAAGAACATTAAATCTATTAATGTTTTACGCTTATCAAGTGATACCATATTGAAATAGATAAGTCTGTCCCCGTAGGCCACCAAGGTCTTAGATTGTTGAGCTGAAAAAGCCAAATGCCAGAGAAACCTTTTTTGTATACGCTCTAATCTTAAAATATGGGTCGAATAATGTGGTCGCCAAACTATCGAACCATATTCCAAGACGCTTCGAACTAATGAATAATATAATTTTATTTTAGTTTTTGGATTTACAAATTCCTTGGCATTGCGAATTACAAAACCTAAAGCTCTTGATGCCTTTGCTATTACAGACTCTATTTGAGGTAAATATGTTAATTTACTGTCTAGAAGTATACCCAGATCTCTTATAGTGCTCACTTCACTTAAAGTTTCACCATAGATGTGATAATCAAAGGCAATTTTATTGTGTTTTCTAGTGAATTTTATATGAAGACATTTCCTAAAATTCAGAGACATGCCATTATATTCACACCACATAATTAGTCTATCCAGATCGCGTTGCAAAAGCACACAATCATAGACAGATCTTATAATTCTTGCAAGTTTCAAATCATCTGCAAACAAATATGCTAAGGACGACTCAAAACCCGAAACAACATCATTTATAAATATGTTGAAAAGAATCGGACCAATATTAGAGCCTTGAGGGATACCTGATGTAATCATTTTATTGAGCGATTTAAATCCATTAATAACAACGTAAAATGATCGACTGGTTAGGTACGATCTCAGCCATGATAGCAAAGGATCTGCAAAACCATATAAAGATAGTTTTTGCAGCAGAATATTATGGGGTACTGAATCAAAAGCTTTGCTAAAGTCTGTATAAATAGCGTCAACTTGCAAGTTAGTATCTACAGCTTCAGTAATAAAATCAGCAAATGTTACTAAATTTGTATTCACTGATCTAGCCTTGACAAAACCATGCTGAAAGTCCGTGATTAATGGTTTTATGAAATTTTGAATCAATGGACATATCAAGGATTCGAAAACCTTTGCAATTGTACAGAGTAGGGAAATAGGTCGGTAACTGGACACCAAAGCTTCGTCATCGCATTTATAAATAGGGATTACTTTTGCTAATTTCCATTGTGAGGGAAATATACCAGTTTTTAGTGATAAGTTAAATATGAGATGTATTGGAATAGCCAAATTCTCTGCACATGCCCTTATGAATAGAGGTGGAATTCCATCAGATAATGACCAATCACCTTACATACTTTAGTAGATATGTAACAAAATCAATTGAATGACTGTCACTAGAGCGACGCGAGTCCGTGAACTGTGCGCAAGAGCATTCAATCGTAAAGTGTGACATTTTACCGACATTGCGCTTCTATTGCGCGCCTGACATTTGTGACGGACCCGAACCTTGCACGTATCGCCTTGTAGGGACTGCTTAATAAACTCAAATGATTATTACACGACTATGTAATTTCAATATTATACTCTACAAATATTTAATATCAGATTAGGGACTTGGTGTAAACTCGTCTTATGAATATAACTGTGTTTCCAATTAGGGCGAGACAAGTTTGAAATGTACATAGATACTTTTATATAACTTTTGTATTTCATTTTAATCTCTAGAGCCCTAAGGTAAGAAAATATAGTTAAAAAATATATGTTTATAATTGAAACTTAAAAAAAATACTTATCCTACTTTCTTCGGCAGTTGGCTATTTGGATAAAGTTGTCTATTCTTTAAGAAAATTAGCGATTGGTTGGTCAGAAAAACTTATCAGGGGTAAATACCTTCAAAAAATAAATTAAAAGACTAAGGATAATAATATTTATATGTCGTTATTGGCCATATTATTTTTTGTAGCACCCCTAAGGTCGCCAATCAGAAACTGCGTTTAAAAGAAAGAATTATGTAATAGTTAGGTATTACATTTTGTATAGTATGTTATTTGATGGAATTCCGTCAGATTGGCTGAATAATTCAAATGGTATTTACTGAACTTATATTAGTAATTTTAAGAAAAACTTCCAATAAAAATAATTAATATGTTATTTATCATTACCTTGCAACCTCCAATTAACCCTACCGTGTCAGAGTACCCTTGATGGATATATATATATATGACCGGTTTTTGACCTATTTTACATCGTACATTCACCGTTCTCTTCTTTTAATCTAGGGTTGTCATTTCTTTTCTATGTAAAAATTAATATATGTAGATACACTAATAATTTATTTTAAAATAAATCATGAAATAGCAAATATTGGGTTGATCCATACAGTTTTGTTTATTCTAAAATGAAAACACATATTACAATACAAGTTTCATTAATAAAATGGTACGTTAATTATTATAAACGGCCAATAAAAATCTAACAAATTAAAATTATATATTACGATATATAATATGTAATTAAATAAAAATAATAAAATAAATCTTGTATCTATTAGAAAAAAATACAATCTACAATCGTGACGAAATTAATATAAGATTAATGCGAATATAAATCCTATCAATGACAAAAATAATTATAAAAATTTGCTTAGGATTACGCAACACGCATCAAAAATATGAATTAATTGACAATCTCCATGTTTTGAAATCGCTTACAATTCGATGGGAAACAAATTAAATTATTTCTTATTGGTTGTAATTTAAACTAGATAAAAACAGGCGTTACAAATTTAATATTGCAGTATATTCAAAGTATTTCTATGTAGTTTCATACTCGTATTCGATTTGCATGTATTATGGCCAATAATATAACTAAAATACAAGAGTTAAGCTAATGATCTTATATCGTAGGGTTGTCATTATATTACATATATTATCCAATTAATTTTTTTCTTAAATTAAAATTAGCTGTAGTTAACTAGTTTTTAAAATGTAGATACTTTATGTATTCTTATAATTTATTCGTATATGTTCTAGGAAAACATTGTGATATATAATCAAAGAAATAGTATATTAGAAATTAAAATTTAGTAATATTTTTATTAATAAAATATTTTATTTTTATTAATCGTACTAATATTATGATAGATTTTCAATAAATTTAATATTAGAAGTTACACAGCTTCATTTACTAGAGCAGCGGTAGAACCTGTTCTCGTCCGCTCCCATGAATTTTCGTAAATTATTATAGTTTGCTTACATTATGAAATGATAGCATACTGACGACTACTTATATTACGATTTAGTACGTAAGATTTATATTTTATAACCAAAACGATGTAGGCTATATATTGATAGATTAATCAGTTTGTCAGTTAGTCGAGCAAACCTTTAAGTCTTTTCACATAAATAGATAAGGCATCGAAATTGCATCTTAGTTGTAGTCAGAATCTGCTCAGACTCGACGGCATCCTCACTCTACGTCTCAGTATTGTTCTCAATAAATTTGACAGCCCTAATAGTGAGCAATAGCACAGATGCGGTTATCGCGCGTTTATTTTCTCGCTTTGCACTTTATAAAGAGCTAGCTGACGCACTCGCAAGGAGAGGTTGTTGAACTGCACAGCCGCAAGCGAGTGTTGCGCGGACGCTGACTTTGTGACGAATGCAACCTTGCGCGGCCAACGGGGCGGAGCGCCTTTTTATCTTTAACCTAGCCAATTAAGCGATAAAGATAGAAAAAAACTATTAATTTGGAAGTTTTTTTTTTTATTTTATTAACTGGTTCAGATTTATATACCGTAGCTATAACTTGAGACATTGTCACATAAATTAGAATAAAATGTGTTTAATATTTTATCGGATATGGTGCATCTTATTCAATTTAATTAAAATTCGCTTAAGCGTTAAAGAGTAATTAGGAAATAAATGTATTAACCTCCAAATATTATTGCACTTTTTACATTTAAAATATCAGGTATATTCGTGGTTTTACGTATTTACTGTTTCTGAATACTAAAGTGAAATAAAATAATTTATCTTAACAATGGATAAGTTTTTGGTCTTTATTATTTATTGTTTTTCCATTTTAACATTTCTTTTTTAATCAACTGAGAAATCAATCTTTTTTTTATTTATTTACTTAGATTTAGTTAGATTAAGATTACGATTTAATACATTGAATACGTAATTTATAATATATATATATATATATATATATATATATATATATATATATATATATATATATATATATATATATATATATATATAATCTACATATAAATTTATTTAAAGTTTTAAAAACATTATCAACGTTTATGTACATCTTTTGGTATTAATTGTATTATATTATTACCCTATCTATGAAGGGCACAACATTCAACCGATACAAATACCCGCAAGTTCACACGTCAGGTGATCGCGGCGCTTGTTTTCCCACACCCCCGAGTTCCCCGAGCTCCCCCGGGCTCCCCTGGGTGCTCAATGCCTGTAGCCCGTACCACCACGTGGACGCAACAAGTGACGGGAGCACGCATGCGCTTTCGGGTGTACCCCTCCCGTGACCGCTGAAAACCAACTTGCTGCTGTACTTTTCCACTGCGTGAACGTAACGCAGGAACTGCTAGGTGTTCTTTTTTTATTTATCTAGATATTATAATTGTATTATTTATACTGTATAATCTTATAGTAATGACGTAAAATGTGGAAATTTGTTTGAAGGTTTAGGTTAGATTAAGTAATAAACAATTATAAACTATAAAAGAAAAAAAAGAATAATATTTATTCGCTCAAGAAACTCTTACTTATTTTTTTATTCTACCTTTTAATTTGATTAAATTGATTTTTATGAAATTTAATACTATTATTCATTTATATATACTTATTTACGAGATATATATTTGGTATACTAGTAGCGAGTGTAATCACGTCAGAGGAATATCAATGATGTACGTTGTATCTATCTTTAAGAGGTGTGGTAGTGAATATAACATTTAGTTTCCTTTTTTTATTATTATTCGATTATAAATGGCAGGATATATCGATGCTAGGTTTGTTAGTGATATTTACAATCACCAGAGAGCTATCTTACTAATATAATAAAATTGTAACTAGACAATGAGAGATGTTTAAGAAAAAATAAATCCACATAGACGAAAATTTATTTAGAATATGACATTGACGAAGTTTGTCAAATCCTAAAATTACTTGACGTGAAGAGTATAGAGACACATCTGCACCTTTATTGCATACATCGGTTCCATTTCCTATAATGCGAGCCATTTACAGTAGCAGCTAAATAAGCTAATGGTTAAACTTTATAATACTTATAATAATATATATAAAATAATTAATAAATACTTCAAGATCTTATATAAAATATAAATCATAAAGAACACAAACAATAAGAAAGAACGCAACAAATTTATTGTTGTCCTTAATCTAATACCGGTGATCCAAATAAAAAGGGATCATTTTAATCGTGATCAAAAACATTGAAAGCTCAGCGAATGTCGCAGATCGGGCCCCGCAGCAATTACTAGACGATTATAGGACGATTACGCAGTGGTGCGTAAACGGTACGTAATTAAGCAGTTCAAACCGCCACCCAACCCAAATTACGCGAAAATTAAGACGCATTCACATGGGACGTATATATATATAATTTCAGCCGTTATCTATCCACTGAATATAGGCCTCTCCTATAGACTGTTGTTTAATATATTGTAGTTCATCATGGGGGGGATTTTATCACTAGTTACCAAGTTTGGCAGGCAGATAGATAGATTTTAAAATATATATATATATATATATATATATATATATATATATATATATATATATATATATATATATATATATATATATATATATATATATTATATATATACTATATTTTAAAACATCACTATATATATTATTTTTTTGGAACGTGATATTTCTGTCACGAGATAGTATCACTTTAATAATTCGTGTAATGTTATTGGCTAGGTCAGTGATGACCGCGGTTCGTGATTGCTGTTGATCGCTGATGATAACAACGACTCGTTACGTAATAAAAATAATACTTTGTTTAAAAAATTTTTGTTTCGTTTTTCTTGATTTTGATTTCAATTCATCAAATTAGACTATTGTATACACATTATTTTTGTTCTTATGAGTATGTGATGCATATTTTTTATTTGTATTCCATTTAATAATTATGAATTCAAATTGAGACTATCTTGGAAAGTAGGTATATTAACATTATAGTGTTACGGTAAAGATTTTTCTTTTGATATATAATACTGTACTGTAATAAGAATATCTATTTACTAAATTAATTTGTTTATTCAAGAGGCTATTGGTGTTGAGATGTATTTGTTAATCGACTTCAAAAAAGGAGAAATTCTATGTTCGACTACAATATATTTTTTGTTGTGTGACTCAGGTAGTCCAATTATTTATATTTTATATCCGGGTTTTATCTAAAAATATAAAAAGCAACTTATATTTGATAATGTAACACGGCGTCACATCGCGTGAATTTAACCTTACAAAACATGATACGCGGAATAGTGATTGCGCCGCGCCACGTACCTCGTCTCGCCCAGTCTTCGTACCATCGTCTGTTATAAAATCGATTCTATGTCACCGCATTTCACTTGCGTGGATCGCTTCCGATAATTCCGTGTTTTACTTTTTTTTGCTTTCTGTTGCTTATAATTTGTACAGTAGTAGGTGGGCGGCTCAATGGCGCCTTGAGCCGTTGCCATAGCAACGATATCACGGTACGACGCTCAAGATATTGGGAGCGTATTGGAAAGTTGTAATGTATTTTTACTAGCGATAAATTGCGATTGGTGAAGTTACTTGATCTATTACTATAGTAATAAGATCATTAAAAAGTATAGTAAAACATTTTGCCAAATCTGCCAAAAAATGGTTGCAATCTGATAGCTTTTCAACCATGTTAGTAGTTTTATTTAAGTAAAATTAATAAATCTATGGGCAAACAAGAAGGATTACCAAATACATGTCAATCTCATTAAATTCAAACTGTGTCCAAAGAAACCATAAAGCGCTTTTAGTAAAGCGCTTCCGAAAATCGTACTTACATTAACAACTTTGTTCGAATAAAAACAATAACGATTCAATACAATACGACTGAACTAATTATAATTAAAATTTAGAATTTCATTAGTTCAAGCTGTCGCACTGGTCACCTGCAAATGTTTCTAATATTATGTTTAAAAATAATTAGAGATCCGTTCGAACAATGGTCTAGATCTCTTTGCCTGGTACCTATTATGATCCGATATAATACAAACAGCACTAATCACATACCTGTATTCTGTAAATAGAAGCGTACTCATTTCTTTCAGCTGTTTTTCCTCTAGCGGGTTAACATACGATAATACAGCAACGTAAACAGGTTCTATGTCAGTAGCTAAATAGATTATCATTAAATAATCTACTTTAGTTAACTTAGAAGCCCAGAATAACAGTTCAAATGCCCCATTTAATCGCTGGATTGGAATCCTGATTTCAGCAATGATTAAAACACACTACGTAACCTATTAGTAAATTTCCATGTATATTTTACGATCATATCATTGTGAAACTGATAGCTTTGCGTATTTATCTTCTAATCTAAATCACAACTTAGAACATACAAATTACATATATAAACTACATATCTAAATATCTAATACATATCTAAAAAACACTAACTGTTTACAAAAGCATTTCACAAATATTGTTTTTCTCTATGAAAGTATTAATACTGCGTCTCTTTTGAAGAAAATTGTCGATTCACTTATGTTGTATAAAAATTACACCTACTTATAACGCCTTCTTACACAAAATAATGATTAATTATTCACAAATGCGTAATAAATTCACAATTGTATATATCACAATTAAATTATGAAAATTGAAATTTGGAAATCGTCTTAATTACGGGGCTTTACTTCTTATACTCGTATAAAGTATAATATATACGCAATACAATATCATATACAAGTTTAATATTCGTTTGATGTTTTGTGACGATATTTGTCAAGTTTTTTTTTTTCAGTTACTCTAGTCACCTTATCTTTATTCTTTATTAGATATCTAATCTACTCTGCGTATTTGTCTTTAGCTGACTTAAGTATATACGCAATAATATCCTCATATACGCATAATGTATCGACAACAAATTATATAACTTGTATAAAATGCTATTTTTATCTATACCTACAGTGATTGTATACCAAAAGAATTATTTCTAGCATAACACGAAGTAGCCCGGTCACACCCACACGTTCAACGATGTTTTGTATTTCGCGATAGGATGACCGTGGAAGTTCTACGAACATGCCTGTATGTTTGTAAACAATATTTGGATAATGGGGCGTTAACCAGATAAACAAAGCTCGTATCACTGGCATTATAATATTGTGAAGAATATAGGTTACCTTAGTAAAGACTATTGTTTCCTAATACGGCTTAGTTGTTTGCTACATTCTTGCATGGGAGGAATTGACTAGTTTTTAGATTAAGTTACTGGTTAATGACATGTTGTTAGTAAGTTATAGTTGTTTCGGGCTTATTTATTTTTTAAAGAATGATAATGGAACGTTAACCTCGCCTGCGCTATCGGTATACGCTGGCGGGATACCAGTAAGGGATGATAGATGAGGATGAATGCAGGTCAGTTAGCCCATCGTGACGAATTCCATAAGATATAAACTAGGTGGTTTTCAGAAGGAACTGCGTGGAGGTCGTGATAGAAGTATATTAATAGCGATGGAGCTATTAGATCCGTATTACTGAGAATCTTTTCCCTCTATTTCGGATTTAGTATGAATGATACTTTGTGAGGAGTGGTCAGCAGTCTACCTCATGAGGGTTTAATGCATGTGCCTGTACTTATGGAGAAATAATTAAACAACACTAATGCTGTATTGTGTTGATATGAACTTTAGGAAAATTATTTTGCATCTTAGAATTAAATGATTAGAAGGTGAGAGAATTAGGCGTAATTATCGTATAAACTCGCTCGGGTGAAAATCAGCGTAAAACGCTTTAATTCCAATATCGATCATCGATAAATATTTGATCGAGTAAAAAAATATTACATTCGGCTGTTGCGTCGATTTTTCCTTTTTCTTTAAATTTGGCTGGACACGCTGCTGCGTGTCTAGATATACTACATATACTTTCGTTATATGTAAAGTCGATTGTGTGGCAATTATCCATAGACGTTTGACAGACGTCTTCATAATATCTCAGACATCACTCATCGTAGCATAATTTGATGTATACGGAAATTGTAAAGGCCCTACAGTGGACTATGAGATATTAGGTAGAACTATGTATAGTTCACGGTACGAACTTTAAGTCTATTTATAACATTAACTATTAGTAATAATCTGGGTAGTTTTAAACATTACAACGTTATTAGAATAATTTCCTATTGATTTCAAGGTACTATATATTTTGTTACTATTTCCTAGTGGTTTGATCTACGTTATACATTCTTTTGCCATTACGATCCGTCCTTACTAAATAGTGGTTAACAAGCTCAATCGGCCCAAAAATGATAGAATGAGCAGAAGTCAGATTTTTCGTAGAAATTGGGTAAATATCAATGTAATTAGTTTGAGAGTCAAGCTATACGTTGGTCTTTATTATAGATATTTATAGACATAGGAAATTGTATAGCCATGGTTGAATAGAATTTAATTAATATATAAGAAGCCGCAGAGAGAATGGAATTTGGAACTGTAAAAATTTAAAAAGGTAGCCGAAAATAAATTAGTAATAAAAAAGTATGTAGCTGCTCACATATCGTATTGGATGCATTGGAAAATTATGGAAAAGTGTAGTTACAAAAAACCGTAAATGGGAAAAGGTGGACAAAGTAGAATAATTAGATGTCTTCTAAATTTTTGTATAATATTTTATTGCAAACATAATCTAAGATTATATACAATTATTTTTTCAAGTAACCAATATATAAAAATATTTCTCACTATTGAAGTATCGCGTTCGTAAATTACTGTTCATGTCAAAGGTTGACTGGTTGAAAATGCTACTAGCATTAAGTCTGCCTTTTTTACCATTGTTTTCTTTTGGCCAATATTTAAAAAAAAATCTGTGAATTAAATTCTCCATAAGTCGTTATCAATTTATCGCATTATAAAAACCTTAATTATGACAGTTTTATCAAAGCTGCGCGTCAATATGATGCAGGGATCGCGTGATTGGCCACTATCAACAAAAATATCGATAGATATCGTAAAACACAGTTCATGCCGGTAATTGGCCGCTAATGTCCACACAAAATTAACTTTGTAAATATAGAGTTGTGTAGTAGATAATCGATGCAATTGTACAAACGATTTACAAAATACACAAAGATTTCCAGGGCGACAGTGCACGATTGAATCGTCAAATGTCTTAATGGCTTTGAAACATTATCTACTTATTGCTTTGGTGAGATTATAAATAATATGGAGAATTATATAATTGATGTAAAATAACTATACAAACGATTTTGAACTTATATAAAATGAAAGACCCGTTTTTGTAGTATAGAACAGGTCTTGCAGATTCCAATGGTCACTGGGAATAACGCTGCTATGGCCTTACTTCGATACATGTTGACAGAAAACTAGACACCTGTCTAACAACATTATCTGCTATAGTGCGTATGATAGTAAAGCATGCCACCAAAGTCGTTGAAATAGGATAATATTAAATCAAATTTATTTAAATATTAATTTTAGTAATTATATAATCTAAACTGCTCTTTAATAAAATTATTGTATAAACTAATAATAAAAAAATATTAAAAAAAAATGTAACCTTAGCCATATTTCTCTAGTTTAGCTTGCATGTTCAGATTAAAGATCGTTTATCTTATCTACGTATTATATATATATATATATATATATATATATATATATATATATATATATATATATATATATATATATATATATATATAGGTTATAAAAGCCTATAGATAATTATTTCATCATCATCATCATAATATCAGCTGTCATCTTTTTTTTTCTTCCTTTTATTTATCTTTCCTCATAAGTTCCCTTAGTCGCCTCTTACGACACTCACGGGAAAAGAAGAGGTAGCTGATTGTGTACTGTGACCACACGGTATAGAATACATAATTACTTACTAACATTATATTGATTTTTTTTTTCTTATTAATTAATCAAAGGAATTTGCATCTCTACTCACATTCTCATAGGATTCGGGATATAAATGTATCTAAACGATTAGACTTTTTGTTTGTAATGAAGAAACTCATAAAATATTTAACCAATTTTACAAAATTAACTTTAGAAAGCTACTTTATCAGTAAAAAATATGGAGTCTATATTACTATTAAAAAACATGCAAAGCCGGGGCGGGTCGTTTGTAATTAATACAAAACAAGAAAATAGGTTTGCCGTTTCGTCCACGAGAACAAGAACTTTCTTATGCTCTGAAGTCATTGGCCGTGTTCGCATCACAGATTATAAACCGACAAGTAAAAAACTTTCCCCCAAGCGTCAATATAATTTATTATCATTCGTGATCATTAACGGTTGACCGACTCGAACAAGAAATGGCATTTGAAGGATATTTATAATTTACTTACGTCACGGAATGTTTATAAACAGTCGGACGCTGCGAAATATCTTATTTTTAGCATGAGCACTTGACATATCGTGGGCAAATCCTAGTTGTCTCGTATAGGAATCGTTTCATCTCATTCCTACATACTTATGAGTAGGTAACTATGTACTCTTATAATTGTTATCGTTTTACGACGATTACTATTGCCCTCTGAGCTCTGAAAGCAAAGATAAACACAGAGGACCTTTGTCGTATGATCGATCATTTATCGATAGCATTGTAATCTCAAATGGAAATTTTGCAATACATTGCTTTAATACGTGACACTTGGTTTTAATGTTATATTAATTTTGGCTCATTTTAATCATGTAACTAATTTTCTCCTTGCCGACAATTATTTTTATTCCAACGTATGGTGCAAAATAGAATATTCTCTCATACTCAGACATATAATAAAAGATATTTTTTGTGATAATATTTAATTAATACGAAATTGTGAAGTACATGACTACCTCCTTTCACGATATTTCTTTAGGAAATATCCAAATATCATTTATTAAATAAAATATATTGTAATACGTATGCATTCTATTAAAAAAAATTATACAGTGAATGTAATATAAGGTACCTAATGTTCATAATGTTATGGTAACCTGTACATTTCAATGAAATTGTAGTAATGAAAAGTTACGTTTTGAAGGCAATAAACTAGATTACATTAAAAATAGTCACTGCTTTATTTAAAATTATCATCCGTCATCATCAAAATAAAAAACCGAGGAATTTTTCAAGGTGGTAACAGGACCTAGCCTAACGTATAATCATAGAGTAATCATGACCATTACTCATAAAGATAATATAACAATTATTCACGATTGGTTGAATAACAGTATTTCTATCTACATAGACAGCCTCTTGCCGCTTGCTCATATCTCGACATGCTTTCTTAGCTTTTCATTTACAAGCACAAATCTTTATATATGCTCGTTAATTTTTTTTTTTTTATTTTAATTAGGATTATTGTTATTATCATGGTATACCTATCTACAGAATATCTCTGAGTTGGTCGATGAACTTTCTTCAATGATAATTTTGATCAACTTAACTAAGCAGTTATTTATTTCGTTAACTAACACAAATATCGATAACCAGCGTGCATGATGACAACAGTTTGTTTATTAATAAGTTTTTTTTTTAATTGATCGTAATGGAATTGTTACTCCACCTGTGCTAACGGTATCCACTGGCGGGGCACTAGTGAAGGGTGATAGGTGAGAATGAAAAGGCAGGTCAGTTAGCCCATCATGCTGAAATCACCAGGAACTCAGCACGATTATTTCCAGGGGGGACTACGTGGAGGTCGATTTTAAGAGGCATATTGCTAACAATGGGACTGATAGTCCGGGGGGAAGGGATTACTAACAATCCCTTCCCCCCTTAATAAGTAATTTATAAATGTAAATTTTATTAGGTTAAATTGATTTAACACTAAATACGTCTTATTTATAAAGTAGGTAAGTATAGTATACTTTATCTTAAGCATTTCTAAGTTATATAAATTGTTTCGTGCATTAACACTTACTTATACTATCTACTAATTTAATCTATTAAGATTAAGTTAGTAGATAGTACATTGATAAAATAATATAATGCTATCATGCAGATTTATCAATAACAGTTTTATTATACCTTGACTTGAAGTAGACACGTATTGAGTTCATCGACCATTTTAGTACCATTATCAATCACCGCGTGTCAACCGACATCACATCTTTCAACTGCCATTCCATGCATTTCATCAATATTGTTTTAATGCCGACTATATTTTCAGTTGTATTGAAATAAACATATAAGATTATGTACATATTAATATAAGCACAGATTAATATTGTTTTTGTTGATTTAAATGTTCTTTTTAACTTAGGTAGTTAAGAATAATAGGTGCAAAATCACGGCCGGCTATTTTCGATACAAAATTTAGCATGTAACATTAATTCACGTCTACTCGCCGTTATGATTGGTCTCCATCGAAATTATAGAATAGCCAAATCACATGCCAGCGAGCGTACTAGTCGGAACGGCAACGTCGCAATGGTTGGGGGGGTTTGGAGGGGGGGCGAGTAGCAACAGGCGTCTAAGCCACGTGCTCTGCGGCCTTGCCACTGCCGCCGCGGTGGAAGCTTCGCGCCTTTTTTTTTAGATAACAACCTATAATCTAATATAATTTACTCTAAACCAAGTCATTTGTCTAGGTAACAATCGATATTCAATGCTGTAACTCATGCTTACACCGCTTTTCTTGCAGTAATTAATTATATATTATCATATACTTTATCATATCTGATAACTATTACCTATTATGATGAAACATTGCTGGTATCACTACATTTATTGATCTTTTAATGTGTTATTTGATTTTTAAGTTCCTCTGTTTTTGTTGTACCATTTCCTTTATTTATGTTAATCTTAATTTCACATGTATTTGTTTATTCCATTAACGTATTTATAATTCAATGGATTATTATATTAAAAATACTTGGTTTAAGTTTAAACCAATATAGTCAATTAAGTATTGTGTGATAATTTGGTATAAACTCTATTACGTCATCAGGGAAATAGGTCGACTGTAACACCAACTCGGTCCCGCAGCGACCGAAGGTCACAAAACGTTAATGACTTCCGTATGGAATCCTATCAACATATGAATAGGTACAAGTGTGCACGTATGACAGCACATATTAAACACATAATTATACCACTGGATTATAATATAACACCTTACGATACTAAAACTGATTGACTGACTGATGAAATAATGACAATTATTTCATGACTACTAAATAACAACATTAACTGTAGGTACGTTAATGAAAAGTAATTAATATTTTTATTAAGCACTTATCTTTATATTTTGGACTGACTCTTTGGTAACTGTAAAGCTGCTGTAAGTTTTCATAACAGTTGATAGCGTTGATAACAGTTTCAATTATCATGATAATAAACTATATGATTCGGATCTTGGGCAAACTTTATCTTCTTGCTTATAATGGGCACTTATCTTTGATAACGAACGTCTTCAAGGTATACGTATATTTTACTTAGTAGGTTTGGGTAAATTCCGAATCATAACATAAATACATAGATTCTTTTCTTTTTGTAGCATAGGGAGAAAACGAGTATGTGAATCACTTGATAATGAATAATTACCGCTGCCTATAGGTGCAACATAAGGGAAATTGCAGCTGTGTTGCCTGCCTTTTAAACAGTAATATGCTCTTTTCTTGAAGGTTTCACTGTCGTATCTGTTCGAAAATATAGCTGTTGGAAGTTGATTTTATAATTTTGTTATGCGTTACAAAATATCTACAAAAACGCATGGTGGAGGAACACCGAACCCCTAAACATCTGAATAAGTGATTCAGATGTTCGGGGTGGAACTTCAGCTTATAGCGGGTTGTGCTTTTTGTAATATTATTAAAAATGTACTAATGTGTCAACTCATAACACCTTTAACTGATACAAGAGTAATAACTTCTAACTTAAATGAAAACAATTCTTTTAGTTAATAATCTAAGACCTCTAATATCTAACACCCATTTAACCTAACTCAGGTTACCATTGTCATGCTGTGTGCTTTTCATCGTAGTCTTAAAGTTCTTCATAAATTCCAAATCACGCTAAAAATTACACACGTTCTTCCATGTTAATAGAAATGAACTATATAACTTAAGTAATAACTGCTATAAGTAATAATTAGACAAAGCAATTTTGTTTTAGTCTAAAAGCTGTAGTGTCTTATAACTTTCTAACCCGTCTTATATCATCCTCAGCATAGTTTTTCTAACCTTTTCCAGTTTCGTCTCCTTTAACTTTATATATATCATATCCGATAGGGTATTTTACTGTTATGCAAAGAATTTCTATTTGTATATATTAGTAATAGTCTTTTTAGTATGTAAAATTAATGCATAATTTGCTGTTTTGGTATAGACAGCCCTAAACTTTAAATATCCAAAACTCTAAAATATCACCTAAATATACAGAATTCTATGGCACATTTATGTATATATATATATATATAATGTATTAACATATAAGACATTTTGAAATCTTAATCAGTATGCTCTTTATTTTTAAGAATTTTGGTTTTTTTCAAGACCCAGAATATGCAACTCGTGTCAGGTTATGAGCCCACGTTTCGTACGCCGTTATTTTACAGTAGATACAGCACTGATAGTAAGATTCATAGATTTATTCATTTGTTAATGTCAAATGTATCTTTATACGCCTTGATTGACACTTTGTAACTACAGTTAATTCATTAGCAACTTTGTGTCGAGGTCAATTACGTAAATAATCTTACATATCTTATCCTATGCAAAAAGTTGCAGAAACATTTGTTGGAGAAATATAGTTGTGTACTTTATAATACATCTATATCACTGATATTTTATGAGTGTATCAATATAAAATGGGTATTATTATTTATAATATTTAATATATATATATATATATATAATATGATATATGAGGTACTACGTAATACTAACTTTACAAGTATATGATATATTCTTTAGCAATATAAAGGTTGTAAACCTCTTGGTAATAAATAGAAATGAAGTACAAGTTCTCACAGTTCATTTATTTTTGATATACTATTAAATTATATATTTTACTTTGTATATGACATATAACAAATAATATAACATAAATACCCAACTTCTGTTAATCCATTCACACTTATTTAACTATAGCTTCTTTAGGACTTTCCATCAACAATAATTGTGATATATTTTATATAATGACCACATGGTTTACTATACTTGTTCACTCTTGATACGGTAGGGAGCTCCCCTCTATTCAACGGTTGGACCAGAAGTGTCTCCCCACCCAAATAACAATCTTTTAAAATATTTAATCTACAGGGCCGAGTTCGAGTGAACAAGTCAGCGACACCACGTGTTCTAACAATTTCATTACTTTTTATTCAAGTATCATGACAATAAATAATTATAAAATTAATTAAAATATAAATTAGTGTTTTATATACATTACGAGAATAATTTATTACCAAATTTGGTATAATAACAATTTTAACGTTTTATTATATTTAAAATAGTCTGATTTTTATTAATAAATATAGGTACACATTTTAACACAAGATGTTTAAGAAAATTAATATAATTTAAAATAAATATCTAACAACTGCATGTTAAATTTGTATGGAATTAGGAAGAATTAGAACTTACTATGATACAAATATGTGAGTCAGTCTCGTTGTCATGTACAAACATGTACAAGCAGACCGACATGCTTTGATTGGATCAATTTAAATTGTCAAGCTATTGGATACAGTAGACGAATACAATACAGTGTCGTTGCATTGCATGCAGGTGGTGAACCTTGTAAGTATATGGGAAGTCATGAATCTTATTAGATTTACAACGGTTGCAATTCAGTTGGACAAAGTTTAACTTGGTTTAAATCTAACACCAAACTCATGTATAGATTATTGAAAAATGTTTTTTACCTCGTCATTGGTAAACCACATCAGAGATATTCTTGATATTAAAGAGGTTTACTATGGTATCAGTAGTCATAATAGTAATAAATTCTGTAATAAATAATGAAATGATGATGTACAAATATAATTCTAATAAGTTATCTTAAAAAATTGTTAGAAAACAAGTGGTGCTCTTCTAATTCATACAACTACTATATTAACTGTTAGTTAATATATTAACTTGCGTTATAATTATTCAAGTCTTATCTATCAATAGATCAAGTACCAATTTACCGCATACCACTTTACCAGCCGTCAATTTACGGTCGAAGCGAAAGTAGCCATAACAAAAATAAGTTTTCAAAACCACATTTTCTGCCTTTGAAATGTAGTTACCAAGTTGGCAGACGTTGGCGTGGTTTCAACTGTATCCACTTCCAATCTATAAATATACATTGCACCAATAAATTTCATTTAAAAAAATGCATTCGGAACTCCACAGGACTCCGGGTTATTCATAAAATACTTTTGGAGTTAAGTTTTATGCAAAACTTGTGAGAACGTCTGCATTTGTCACTTGGCTATTGTCCAACGAAGACGGACCTGATTGAAAGTCTTTAGCTTTTAAATTATTTTTATTTAATATTGAACTTTTTTGTTACAGGTAATTATTTGCTGACTTTTCATAATGGTTCTCTAAGTATTATACAGGTTGGGTAAGTGGAAGAAAATTTTCGTTCATCAAAAATTTCAACGAATATATTGTTATTAAATAATAATGATACTATTAAATTATAAATATTATGTCCATGGTACTGTTTCATGTCTATAGGCGACGGGCACTACTTTCCATCAGGTGGGTCGTCTGCTTGTTTGTCATTCTAAGTAGCATAAAAAAAAAAGAAAAAGAAATGAAAATTATGACATTTAGGAATAATGATAATTAGTATTTTGCAAAATGTTTATCTGATACAAATATTTTTATTATTCTTTTACTGCCTCTTGCATTATGCATTTTATTTATACTTTCCTGAGAATAGAATATATATAGCTTTTTATTACAGTAAATAATTATAATTAAATGAGGGCTATGGCTCAGTACTACAACACTGACTTAATACCGCAAAGATCATGAGTTCAAATTTGGCTAACAAAAAAAACTTTCTATGTCAATTTAAATTTTTGATTATCTGGTGGTGGAAAGTGACATGTAGATTCGCTCTCTGCTATGTTTGATTCTAATATGCTCTATGAAATGTCGGCTTCTCAAGTGTTACAATTATCACAAAAACAATATAAAATATGTGCTTCTTACACGCATTAGGGATTATAATTGTGAGTATTATATACTTTTTTTATTATTTTTTTATTTAAATTATTTTTTTATTAATTACTAAACATTTATACAAAGTGTAACAACACAAAAAGAAACAGTTGAAATTGCATTCTGAACTAGGCAAAAAATGACTAGTAGAAAATTTTAAAAATTTGAAAGTTATTATTTTTTTCAAGTAATTTTAAGTTTATTTGAAAAAAAATACTCAAACTAATAACAGTATTCATCAATAGGGACTCAATTTTTACTAATAAAACTAGACTGCGAATATATACTTGAATATATATTCATATCTTCTTTGCCACATTTAAATCATATAAATTAATTTTGGTATCCAAGAATAACGGCGGTACAGATAAATCGACGCCAAAGCAATAGGACGGTGCTCGATTTTTATTACAAACTCAGTAGGAATAATAAATCTAAGTTAATACCTCTGCATAAGTTTATTGACAGAAATCTATGAACTGAAAAACGTGAGACTCAACAGGTGGTCTAACCATTATTATGGAATTATACTTCAGCTATCAAGAGATAGGGATGTTATTGTTACATACGTTATTAACATTGATTAGACCCCAACTGTATGTGTTATCTTCTCTCAATAACTTGATAAAAATCCGCGAACATAGAGACAAATCGAATGTTTGAACATACGAGTTATTTACTTTCATACATATACAATGTTGGTATTATTGAACAATTGTGAACAAACTGACGTAAATCACCTTGTCTTTCTTCTGTAATCTGTTTCAATAAAACTTATTAAAAATGTAAACAAAGAAATAACTGACCCGGCTATAAGACAATCTGCTGATATCCAATAGCAGTACAAAACAAAAGAAAAATGTTTAACTATTATAATATTACAATAATAATATTCGTTTACACTCGGACAAGCCGTATGCTTGTTTGCCATCATAGCAGTATAACAAAAATTGTTGCTAATTTAATCTGATTTCATTGGGAGTGTTTTTTGTAATAATCTAATAAAACTTATAAAAACATAAATTTTATTGAAGTCAACCAATTACAATATACATTAAAGGTAATATTCGTTTCAGAAGAATTTTAAAGGATTTGATATCTCCTAAATATATATATATATATATATATATATATATATATATATATATATATATATATATATATATATATATTTCAAGTATATAAATATTTTCTATACAGTATATCCTTAATTTGATGACGACCTCGTACAAGCAAAAGCCGTGTGGGACTATATGTCACTCATTAGATGAAGCAACGATATTCAAAAGTGGACAATTATCACTTGAAATGAGATAGCAGTGGTATTCTTCATAAAAATATAAATTCACTTTGTTCCGTACATTATCTGTCACTAGTTTCCTGTTACGGTTTCACATAAAACCTCCCTACATTTTAAAAACGCATAAGTACGTCGTTACAAAGACAAAATCGTAGAGAACGGTACACATCTCGCTCACAGTAACAGTAAAAACCATTACAATAGGTACTAAAGTTTAAAAATAGTATATAATTTATATGCACAACATGATAGATTCTCTTTCACGACGTAATTTTCCATCTGTTGTTTGAATTCTTATATTAGCAACAAGTTGAAGCACTAAATTCTGTTTATAATTTTCATTATCCTTGATTAAATTTGTTGCTACAATTTTTGTCAGAATTTTATACAGTTAAAAAGTTAATTTAAACATTGATATACCAATAACTCTAGATTAATAATTCCTATTAAAAAACTGTTCCAAATTAAAACTTAAAATAAATTATCATATGGCTTGAGTACAGTTAAATGCTTACTATAAATATGGAAATACTAAGGTGTTATTAATACCATTTATATAAAATTTATTACAATATTACTGCACCATTGGTTATAGACGTCACTAAATACTTAAAAGTAAGCGCATAATTTAAACAAATTCGCTGTATTTTGCATTAATTTAGATATAACAAATGACTAAGGTGATCTAGCTGATGGTTCGCTTACCATGCGATGGGGAGCGGAGCGAGCTTTTAGGAAGACCTAACTCACTATTCCCCACTAGTACTCATTGCCTCTTATTTCACAACTTTTGTTAGTTTGAAAATATATTTGGTTAATAAAAGAAATTATACATCTATGTACTAGGTTAGGTTGCGTTGTAATACCGTTCATAGATAAAACTTATACCAGAATACTTTCATTCTTATAATTTAAACTTTGTTCAGATTTAAGAATTATAATGAACTAGTTTAAATTATAATGGACTACTTTATAAAGCCGACGGCAGCACATCTACAATTTCTTGTGTATTGCGGGAGGTCATGGCGCGGCGCTAGTCACCTACCACCAGGTGAGCCGCATGCTCGTGAGTTATATAAAATAGAAAATTTCACCGACCGGAATAAAAAGTAGTCTACATAGTACATATATACTAAGGATAGGTAATATATAGTAATAACTATATTATATTTTAGTTATAATACCTAATTGGTCTAATAACGAATATAAGTCTGTTATCCATAAAATAATATTGGATAACAGGCTTAAAATATTCGAAAATAGATATTCGACCGATATGGATGATATCGAAATGAGTGATGGGCTTTTTTCTGCAAGCAATATCCAGAGGAATTCAATATATAGATATCGAATCGGTATACCAAATTAAAGTGGATTGGTTAAGCCATTAAGATGCGTAAAGGTAACAGTAAATACGAGTTTACTTTCACATTTATATTATTAGGATAAGGATTTTATATTATTTTATAAAGCGATTTCTAGAAAGAAAGAGGGAGTAGATATTGAATTTGCCCGTATATTTTTAAAGTAAATGTTAGTTGATAACATTAACCCTGAATTGATTTTGACAATTGTTTCTACAATGGATTGCAACAATTAAAGTCGCTGTTATGTTTCCAAGGACGTCGACTTGTTTGCATTTAGATTGATATTTATGTTATGCTGTTCATATGAAAAGTATTTGCGAGCCTTTACAATTATCGTGTACAACATTACGGACTATTGTCTGTGGATTTCACCAAATGTAACTTTATGAATTTTAGTTTCTTTCGCTTCAAAACAAACTGACACGGTAACTTACACTACACTATTCAAATTGTAGTGTAATCCAATAAAAATATAATAAAAATCTAAAGAAATGAATAAATGACTCGACCATAATCCATTTCGTTGATGCCCAATATTAGTACTAGCCATTCAGGAAGGAAATGCGGCAAGCCTCCTTGATATCCTACCTTCAATTATTTTTTTTTCCTTTAATTGATGTTTTAAGGTTTATATTTTCACTTCCATATTTAGGTAAGTATGTACATATCAAAAACCAGTAAAGTAAGTATATATCAAAAATTGTTTAATTAATTGAATATTTTTATTTATTACTAATTAGTGAAAGCCGTGTAGGTACCGGCATAGAATAGGCTATCGCTTCCTTTTCCGTGAGTGTCGTAAGAGGCGACTAAGGAAGCTTATGATGGAGGAATAAGCAGCATTGTCCTTCTTAAAACATCACCAAAAGCCAAATTGCGATTGCCAATCCGTCTGCCAAGTGTGGCAACTACTGGAAAAATCCCCCTTATGGGGAAAACTATGTTCAACAGTGGACAATTAACGACTGATACAACAACGTTTAGTGATAATTTCAATAAAATTTATTTGTTACCTTTACATTAAGTTCTAATAAACTAGGCTGTATATTTAGCAAGAACTCTGATTGTAAGTGGTGACTATTTTCCATAGACATAACTAATATTATAGACAAATTAATTAGTATTACAAATATTTTAAAATTACTTCCTTTTTCCTTGTCAATGTTATCAAATAGGACACGCATGAGTTATAACAATCCGATGTTCCCGAATTCATTCGATCCCGTAATTTTATTATCGAACCAGTGCAGTCTGGGGATAAGATTCGTAAATTAATCGAGTAACTCGTTGCTGTTCGATTTACGCACGCTTACCCGCATACAAGTAGAACGTGCATCCGACTAAATGCATTAGTCAAATTACTCCGCTGAAGCATAGCAAAAAATTCAATTTTGCCTTCAGCGTTATAGTACGAGTACGTCCGAGAAAAAAATGAGGCTGCTGCTAAAAATTATATTCGTTTTTTCTGAAAGAACCGCCCTGAACATAATAGGGTTCGGACGTACACTAAATCGGATTAAATCGTTCTTACAACCGATCGTTAATAACTTATGTTCTTCACGTTGCAAATTATATGCCCGATGATTTATTTTCAACGACTTTTTTTATTATGTTGTTTGTACACTGTGAATTTTAATACTGGCTGTGTGGTCAACGATTCCGACCGCGTAACCGCGATGAAAAGTAGCCCGTGCCCTTCTATTTGCTAAATATTAGTAGCATTACATATGTGCAAAATTTCATGATAATCGATTAAGACATTGAGACGATAAGAGCTAACAAGTAAACTCAGTAACATATTTACAATACCTTTTTAACCTGCTACTTCACCCGCGTAACCAGGATACATTGATTGACTGTGATAAAAAGTGGCCTTCTCTATCACATATACAACTTTTATGACGATTGGTTGGGCCGTTATGGGGTTCATGACCCCTTAACAACTCAATCATACAAAAGTTAGATGTATACCCGTCTGTGTATCAAATATCATTCAAATTTGTATAAATGTGAATAAGAAACATTTAGACATCTTTACAAACTTTCATATTTTTTAATATTTGTAGAATATATAGTTAATGGAATGAAATATTATAAAATTGATATGTACTTGAAATATTACAATGATTTATGGACAGAATATCATGCTAACGGAAGTCAGTCACGGTCATACGTTTTTGTATCGATGCCCTTTAATGATTTTATCATCCACGGGTTTATCATTACCAATTAAAATAGTACAAAAACTGATCGTAACCTGCCCGTAACAAATGTCTTCGTACCTATATACTGGTCACACGGAAATATTTTTTGAGGTAGGTAAGTTTACACCAAGGTTATACGGTTTTGGAGGGCTTACAAACCGGTAATTCTGTATAAATCACCGTTGAAATTATGTAATAAATGCATAATTATATCTTATTTTAGTAACAAGGAAGGCATAAATGTTCGATGACAAAAAATATTCATGTTACTTGACAGATAGGTAATATATTATAATAGTTGAAGTTATCTATTTTTAACTTAAGTAATAGTGTATAAAACTATAAAGAAGCTACCTGTATTATATGTTCACTTATTTTATAAAAAAAATACGAATAAAATAAAAACAAAATTCAGATTAATTAAAAATAATAATATATATATATTTAATTTGATAAAAAGTATAAAATTATTTTACATAAAAATTTCTAAAAAGTTTTTATTATAAGGATTTATATATTTATACTTTTGCACACATTAAAATATGTCTACAGCGTAAACTAAATACCTGACGGCATTCTCTAATTGTCAACTGTTACGCTAAACAGAGGGAGTAAATGAGCATTGATCTAACAAAATCAATTAGTAAATGAAATAAACATTTATCTAAATGTTTTGATCCAGAATAATATCGAATAAAATCATAATTTAAAATTAACCATATAAATATAACACCAACAGTAAGATATAAATATACCTATGTCATGTATCCAGTTATTTTAAAAGACAAAAGTCATAGATGGTCCATATTTTACGGGTTAGATCCTTCAAATCCGTTAGCGTGGCATTTAACATTAGCCTCAAATATTATGCAGTTGAAGCTATAAAATGAATCCTTTGATGTTCCCTGGATTTTTACCATCGTTTCCTGATCTCTAACCGGGTAAACCAGGACAGTTTCTCACTAAAACGATTTTACCTCGCATTACATCAATTTATGATAATTCTGCCTTCGTAAGTCGGATTCCAACTTTTTCTGCATTCTTACCCAAAATTGTAAAAATAAATAGAAAGCAAAATTAGATTATATGCAAAAACAAAATAATGTATAAATTCGTTTTTTTTTTATTTATTGCTTATAATTTATATGTAGGCAAATTAAATTAAATGGGCGCCATTGTATGTTATACGCAGTGTAAGCTATAAACTATAAATGTAGCAATAAAATTGTATTTACATAAATTACGCTACACTTGTTTATTGCGTAAAATTTATTTAACGGAAAGATATTTTACGTTACCCATATTGTTGTAATATGAAAAAAGGATTATCTTGAAATACTTTTTCCATCTAGTATTAGTAGAAAAGACTAGGACAGAACGACACTAATAAATATTATAATTTAATTTAGTCGATAAAGTAAGTGAATACTTTGTTTTTAGTATCTATATTTTAGACCTTCGACTATTTGTACTATCTTTTTATGTATAAACAGCAATATTATTGTTCGGAAATATTTAATAATAAATCGTTAAAATAATATACATGTATATAACCACTCCTTAGCCCATTTGAGAGAATTATTCAACGTTGTTTGTTCAAAATCGATAATTTAAAATTGTTTCTCAAAAAAAATCTACTACAAATGTGGCAAAACCAATTATTTTCATTCCTAAACCGGTTTTTATAAAATTTCTATGGGACCAATCGTATATATCCTTTAAAAAAAGAATTTTCAAAATCAGTTTACAATGGACGGAGTTATGAGGTAACAAACAAAAAAATTAACCGAATTGAGAAGCTCCTTTTTTTGAAGTCTGTTGAAAATCTTGCATATTTTATTTATTTTAATGTACACGTGACACATTTGTATAAATCGAATCAAGGTTGAATTCCAGTCGGTATTTCCAATTTTCCTTGTATCTGTTGAACTTGTCCTACAAATTAAATCTAATAATAGTTCTGAAATCATTGCGATCAAAATAATTTCAAACCTTATCGAAAATTATGTAAGTGGCGATGTAAGTTCTATAGTCGTGTACGTCGATAAGAGAAGTAACACACATGCTAAATTCATACGTTATCGATTTATTACTGTGTGAGTAGAGTAAGATCACCGCCTGCGCAATATTGGCTGCAATGTCACCTCAGCAACCTTGACGCGCAGAATTGATTTTGAGGACATTGACCAAAATGATCTACGAAGGTCCTTGTGAAATTATGTTAAAAATACATATATTTCAAAAATATTAACGTGAAAGAAAATATCAAGGGAGTACTTTTTTAAATAAAGAAATGATACCTAAAAAGTTTTTATATAATACACAAGGAGATATGTAGCAAGGAATATATAATTAAGTATTACATAATGCAATAAAATGTAGTTTAGCTAGAATAGTTTGCGATGAAATTTAGTACATATTATAGAAACAAAATGTAATTAATTATAGTAATATGTAGTGGAATGCAGTGTTCATGAAGCAGATAACTCTTTTTTTGTATTTTAAATAGTATCAGTCGTAAAAAATCGATTCTAGTTCCAACCGCATCTTTTGTACTACAAAGAACAATGGCAGCTTCAACTATCACAACATTAATATGGGATTAACACGGGCGTTATAACCCTATCGATTGTAATATAATTTTTAACCTCTACATCGACTTAACTCGACCTAGCCCGAAGGATAAGCAAGCCGAAGTGGCACTAAAATGGCAATGGGCTGGTCACATAGCTGGAACAACCGACAACCGATGGGGTCAGTCGTAAAAAAAAGATGGATTCTAGTTCCAACTAGATTGACCATAAACCGAGCAATATGTATTATAGTAAAAATATTAATAAGATCCTACTTTTGGGGTTCCGTAGCTTAATAATAACAATGAAGTCTCTGCTCGTTAAGTCTGTCTGTCTGGACGTAGAATAGTTACACTTGTAAAAACATTGAGACATTCGAAAAAAACAAAACATTACAGAACATGCCACACGTCAAATGCTTTGATAAAAACTAATTTTTCATCCACACCATACAAAAGTTCCTAAAATGCCAATAGCCGACGGCTCTCCTGCCCGCCTCGCCCTCCTCCCCCACTCCCCTCTCTGCCATCAAGTTTAACACTGAATTATTCAGATAAAAAATAGAGTTGCCGCGAGAAGCCGTGGCAAAAACAAGAAACATACTACGGAGTCCTAATAATAAGAGTCGGTTACGCTCATGACTGGTTTTTTTTTTCGTTGTAGGTACCATGACTTTGTACTGTTAATTTTTATAATGGTAAGACTCCGTGACTATAATTTTGACAAAGCTCGTTGTACCATATTATAATTCATACTTACACTTTATTGCTTAAACAGTAAAGTTGAATATTGAACGTTAATGCATTGCGAGTGTGTTCTATTTAAATTGGTAATGAGTTTTAGGAATGCTACAATCTTGAGACGTTTTTGCTCCGCCGCCGCATACGTTCGTGGAGTCAAGGCCGTTCGTTCGTAGCTTGATCCGCCTCGAATGTTGCTAACTGCTACCGTATTGAATTCCTATCATGAAAATAATACTCTTTTTATCATTTTATTTTACTTTTAACAGCTCGATTTTTTACTTACACATTTCGTCGGCATTAAAATAACATACATAACAAAATCATATATATATATATATATATATATATATATATATATATATATATATATATATATATATATATATATATATATATATATATATATATATATATATATATATATATATATATATATATATACTGCACTAAAACATACAGTAATAACAACAAATTAACAACTAAGTAAGCAAAGGCGAATTTATCTCTAAAAGAGATAAAATAAAATGTATGAACGAATTTCCTTTTCCTATATTTTACTGTACTGTACTATAAATACTGCTAAATATATAAACGAATCATCAACTGATCAGATCGACTGTCAAAATAAAAATATAATAATGGATAGAATGTTAATTGATTAGGAATCCTTGCTTAAAACCATTAAAAAACTTAGGACAAATAATATTAATATAATATTATACTAGTCCAAAATATACATGTTGGATTGTACGTATTTTTTAATTTACTCAATAAGTTTTTAGAACTAAAGACGTGTCTCATATTATAATTATTATCATAAAAAATCGTCGCAAAAGTATTTAGTCGACAAGACGTGTGTTAGCCTAAAAATTTGCAGAATATAATTACTAGCTAACGGCAAATGTTCTCCTCACTACCGCCATCTAACAAATCTACTTTTTTTTTTCTTATCGGCATAAAAACTATCCTATCTCTCTAGTTGGAACAAAAAATACGCATAAAATTTTATTAAAAGTGGTTGGCGGTTTCGTAGATTAGCGTGAACGAACATCATGACACAGGGTTTTTGTATACTAAGTTGGAGAGGTCAAGGAGGTTCGTCTTAGACGCGTTAAACCGCTTTTAAAAGCTAGAATTGCGCTACTAGATATTTTGAATTAATTTACACAAAATTCGTATAATTCGCATTTTAAAACACTACATTTAGATAAGTAGTAGTAATTAGGAGATTTTATAATCCAATAAATCGGTACTAAAGTGAAAAAGGTAATATATTTTATATTAGTTTAATAATAATACGTTAATATATTTTTTTTATAAATATAATAATAATTTAGCTATATAGGTCTGTATTATTATCATATCATAGCAACCATGGCGTTACAGTAAAATTTGCATAATATTATAATCACTAAGTAACGGGTAACCTTCTTTTACTCCTTACCGCCATCTACCAAATATTTTTTTTTTCCGTACAAAAAATATTCTATCTCTCCAGTTGGAGCAAAAAATACGCATTTATAAAATTTTATTAAAATCGGTTAAGCGGTTTCGTAGATTAGCGTGAACGAACATCATGACACGGGGTTTTTGTATATTGAGTTGGAGAGGTCAAGGAGGTTCGTCTCGGACGTGTTAAACCACTTTTAGACGCTAGAATTGCGCTACTAGACATTTTGAATTAGTTTAAAAAAATTCGCATACTTCATTTAAAACATTACATTTGTTTTAAACTTATGTTACGGTTGTTTACAATTTTACACACATACCTACACAAACGACATTTTTTTTTTTGTATTATAATCACTATCATGTATAAAATTGCGTATATGGATAAAGTGGAACATAATTTTGATTATTTCATCATTATTCATAACATTTCCGACTATGTTTGAGGAAATGCGTAAAACGAAACGCTAAAGAGTAATTTTTATTATTAGTTGACATACATATTACTCACGCCATTTTATTTTCTTTGCTTCCGAGTTTATACAAGCGTGGTCCTTTAATTTGATTGTGAATAATTCTTCATCATCAGGTGAAAATAGTGTTTCATTCAATCATTTATTTTATTGATTATAGACTTTTTTTTATTTACTACCAAAAGTTAGTAATAGCTCTGTTTTAAAGAGAGGTAATAAAATGTTTTGATTAATTTACAAAGTGATATTAAAATGATTCGAATTGAAAAGTTATATTTGGTACGACAACTAGTTTAGGGTTGCGATATCAAAGTTCTTGGCTCCCGTTACACAATAGATTTTATCATATCTTATGTATGTTTGATGAAAATCGCTTTAAATTGCTCATTTTTTTTTTATTTTGCATTCATGGTTCCGTGATTACGAGTATAATTTGTATTTTATTCATGACTGTTTGCAAAATTAATATAAAACCTTACAATGTAATGAGCATCTAAGACTACGTTTCTATTTTAACACATTCTGTTCGTATTATTCGTAATATGTATTTTTTACTGACAAAATAACATTATGCGATAATAATAATATATACAGCATATCACTCAAGTTTTTAACGCCTACGTCTTTTTATCTTTTATGTCCACGTAATTATTAGGTAGGTGCCATATATTAACATCCGTATAGTCAATTATGACCACCTATACATGCTACGATAGGGTAATAAAGAGGTACGAGCATATTGACGTCATCTCTTTCTAGATAATTTTTATTAGTTTACTATAAAAGTGCCCTTACTAATATTATAAACGTGAAAGTGGGTTCGTTTTTTTAATATTTATTATAAACTAGCTACTCGCCATATTTTATTATGATTATAGAATTTTTCATTTATGCGCATGATTCTTTAAATTTTTTCTTTCATACAAACCTTGTTCTGACAATTACAGATACAAAAAAAAGAATAAGCCAAAAAGATGTAACTGTTCTGAAATGATTATGGGTGTGTAATATATAGCAATGTCTATATATTTCAGTTACAATATCTATTAAACTGTTCCAATAACGAATATGTTAAAAGTCTGTTACCCAAAAAATAATATTGGATAACAGAGGGAGAACTTGTACAAAAATCGATTGCTTGGGTACCTCTGTTCCATTCGTGTTTCTACCGTGAAGCAGTTGTGTTTGCATGGCTGTGTTTCGGTTTGAAGGGTGGGATATGGCGTGAATTTACAGGGGACAGAGGAATAACATCTGAGTCCTCAGGAATGGCAATGCATGGGGGCTATCATGGGCGAAACAGTATACTCTGTTATGTCCATGGTATTGCTCATGTCTATAGGCGACGGTTACCACTTTCCATCAAGTGGGCCGTCAGCTTGTTTGCCATTCTAAGTTGTATAAAAAAAATGATCGAAAATAGATATTCGACTGATATTGGCGATATCGACTTTTTTTTACCTTTTTCCGCCATCAATGTCCAGAGGAATCCATTATATAGATATGGGATTAGTATCCATACTATCCATACCTAAAAGTGATACGTTTACATAAAATCGTATATACTTAGATAAGATGAAATTAAAAATAATTGGTTTAATATAAATTTTCCACATATTGATGTAAATATTTTTACACTATGTTACTGATATAATAAAATTGTAACTCTACGATATCTGTACATGGGAGATATTTAAAAAAAAATAATATTACGAATCTTAATAAGAACAATAGAAGTCAAAACAATATTTTTTATAATTTTTCTCTGTCTGTTTGTTCTGGTTTTACGCAAAAACTATTATACTAAACTAATTAGCAGTTTTTACAGTTGTGCTCCTGAAGGTCTAATTTGAAAAATGGTGTATGATTCATCTTGCTTTTATACAATATAATTAAGTTTATGTAAATAATTACTTATAAAGATATTTTTATAATCTGTATCATTCTTTGAAAGGAACAATAAAATTTTTATTCATGTATTAAAAAAACTAGTATAATATAGAAAAGGAAATAGGTTACTAGAGACGAGAGAGAGAGATTTTAGAAAAATTATTGGTGGTCAAACGATTTTCATCAGTATTAAAAGTATTCCATTGACGTCAAGACCTTAATTTGATACCTACTCAGTTAAAAAGTAATTTTCTAGTTTCACGACATTCCGTTTTATGTTTAATTATTCATTATACCCTTGCAGGGGCTGAAGGTTTACGCGAAATGACCGCTAACTGCATATAATGTGCACAATTAGCATGGAACGGTTACTAAGTATTAGACTAACATACTTGTATTAGTACAGACAGTAGTAGATACTCATGCAATATTGAGTAAGCGAGTTTATACAGTTTAGATTTGCACTGGTCCTGAATGTTACATATATTTTACAAAAAATAAAAACCTAATCTATAAAGATTATATCGCATGCAAAATTTGCTGTTTTTCCATAAAATTGTCAGGAAAAGAATGCTATTTGCCATCAAATCTATCTTTTGTACCATGTATTTGTAAGTGATCGATTAGTTTTTTTTGACATAAATACAGACAATCATGAAAGCAGACCATTTAGTAAAAAAAAATATATACAGTTTTGTAGTAAATTGTCTAAACATGTATTTAAGGATTGTATGCGATGTGATATGTAGGATATTAATTAAAATTGTGGATAAATTTAATATAAGATCATTTATACTTTTAACTTCTATTATTTTTTATTGCTTTTGGAGTTATACTTGCAATAACTTTTACATTATATTCAATTTAATTGACAAATTCCACCTACGTAGGTAAGTCTTCTATCATAAACGTCTTTCGCACTTTTGGAAATGATCCAAAATATGATAAATGACTGCAAAAAATACGAGTGTGTTTTCTTTAAATACATAATTCCGAATACAAAAATCGTTTTATTATTTATTTATAAACTTGTTAATTTGATATTGCCAACAGATCGCTGAACATTTGAATTCAAAAAGGAGGCCAATCTCAATTCGCCTGAACATTTTCACGATTAGTCTCATATATTTTTTTAATCAAATCTAATCAAAATCTTAAATCTTTATAATCAAAAGTTACGTGTTTTCATTTTCTCAATAAAATCATTCTACATGCAGAAATTTAGACAAATATTCTGTTATATCGCATTTTCAAATACCACAATTTTTCATCGTGGTCATAGTCATAAAGTGTTGCCAGCTTTTTTAATTATAGATATCAAGTAACCATATTTTATATATTTTTTAATTTAAATAATATTTATTAATTATCACTTCATTTATTTATTCAAATCATTACATTATAGGTTTATTCTTAGATTATATTAAAATATAGTGTAACACAAATCCTTCATTCAAATACCCGTATACGTATGTACATGAATAAAACGAAAAGATTTAGATAGTTGTGTTATAGATACAAAATCAACAAGCAAAATCTCTTTTTCGAAACGATTTACTCAACTCTATTTTTATCAGCACTAAATCCTTATTAGTTTCAGTGAATTATCTATTTCTAATTGCAGTTAGTCACACTCGGGACCACCGGAGATGTGATAGGTGAATCTAATTGATAAGTCGATTTTACTTAAAATAATTTTGAATTTGTCTTCAAATATACAGATATCAATCGTGACAATACAAGTATAGTATGTTCAAGTCGACATGGAAACAAAGAATCTCTATAAAAATAGATTAACTATTGAAAACTTTTTTGTGCAACGACAAGTATTCCTAAATCCATACTACAGTGAATGTAGAAAGAGAATGCATAAATACTACAAATACAGTGAATTAAAGACTTATTAATATATTTTACAATTATATATATATATATATATATATATATATATATATATATATATATATATATATATATTTTTTTATATATGGGAGGGCACCTGATTTCTATGAACCTGATGGTAAGTACGCGCGCATCACTGTTGCCCACAAACACTAACGATATCAAAAGAGTCGCCAATTCGTTGCCGGTATTTAAAGGTTATTGAGTGGCGACCTCGTACAGACAAACGTAGTAGTAGGACGGCCCCCCACTAGATACGAGTAGTCACGACCTAAAATGCATTGCAGGCAGTTAGCAGGTGCTGATGGCTTGGAAGCGTACTTTATGACAGTCTATAGAAGCCTATGTTCAGCAGTGGGCAGTTAACAGCTGATATAATGAATAATATGATATGGAGTCATTACTTAACTGCGGTTGCTAATCCGCCTACCAACTGTAACAACTACTGGCAAAATTCATCAAGGCTGATGATGATGATGATGATGATATGGAATCATTAATAGATTAAATATGAAAAATATGTGCAGTAACTATCACAATATACCTACTACTGAAATTTGTAAATAAATTAAAGACTCGACCGATCAAGGCGATTAGGTACAATGTATGCAAATGACATGTTACTAAAGAAATCTTTAAGTGGCCTGCAATGTTAAGTAATGGGATATTGTATATATGAATGGCTATGTCTACTTTTGCATAGGAAGATAAATATTACTAGAATATATATGAATGAATCTATCTACATTTCCATAATAGGCAATATTCCTTGCAATAAATATTAGATACTATTTATAGGTTTTTGTATCTTCTTATAAATCTTTTTTAGCAACACCTCTCTTTTCATTTATGATTTTTTTTTTCTTTTCGGTGCAACTAATTCATGCATCTTCTTCCAGCTTATTCTATCCCAGGCCATATCCTTGACCTCCGTATACGACATGACATCTAAAGTTTCTTTTATCTGTCCCATGTAGTTATTCCTCGGTTAGTTAGCAACACCATGACCTCTAAATAATCGTGTATTCATGTTAAAACTTGATTTTTTTTTATAAATAAATTCTCCAAACAATATTTCTGTTATAAAGCAATTGAGTTTGCATGGCTGTGTTGAGATATGGCAGTAAAATTACAGTATACAGTGGCATAACACCTTAGTCCGAAATAAGAGGTGTCATGGGCGACAGACTGTATTCTGTTTTTATATACTTTCGTTGTTTATATATATATATCGTAAATTCACAATCAGGATTTAACGTAATACGACTACATTAATACATATACATATTTAAATTTCTGCCAGCAATTTAATTAAAATTTATATGTAAAAGTCGAACTTTTATATGAGTATACGACAGTGGTATAAAATCGTACTGGCGTAAGAATTTACACGGTAGAAATATAAAATCGTGCACACATCCGCGTCAGGTTGAGCACAATAAAAAGAGTTGCCATATTTTGTTCAAGTTTCAAACTTGTTATGATCAGCAGGTAGAGCGTGATCCGAACACTGAAAATGCTCTGATTGCGTAAACTTTTAAATCGTAGTCCCATAACGTCGCTGTGAATCCTCGTCAATAAAATCAGACAAACATGATAAGTTTGAATTCAATTTTCGAATCGATTCGTTCAAAATCACTGTGACAATGCAAGAATTCAGCCATATACCTCTGGGGTATATATGTTACTGTAAAAGCCCGTACATTGGTAAATCTTAGGGGTTACCAGTAAATCTTAGGTTTCACCAGTAAATCTTAAGATACCAACATAAGATGGTAAATGTAAGGATTTTGTAAAAGATCATTTTCGGGCCTTTCACCAAATTATAACCTAACCTACCTTTCTGACCACGAGTACGAACTCCACACATTGAACATGTCTAAATAAACGTTTTCTATATTTACATAAGAGCCGTAGTGAATATCAAAAATAGACATAAAATCTAGACATGTTAGTGCGCAGTGCTCGTATTCGTATTCAGAAAGGTAGGTTAGGTTTGCTTTGCTGAAAAGTCTAAGAATTATATTTTATTTTATAAAATTATTACATTTATCAAATCATGTTGGTAGATTTTAAGATTTACCAATGTACGGATTTTTACTGTAACATATACATTTTGTATTTAGAATCGTACCCAACTAATCGATGCAATAACGCATAGGTTAGTGGTGCGTCAATCGAACTTTGTGTGAATGTACTTTGCTAAGTACAGATCGCATTTAGCGTTCTCTCTTTTTAAACTTTTCGTTTCTTTTTACAGTTTGTCGAAGTTCTCGTTCCTGTAACATTTTATCGCGGAGTAGTTTCCAGGGGGCGATCGCATCGAGTTAATAAGTTTCCGATTCGATGGCCCCTGCGTTTTAAACTTTTAGGATATGAGATAACAAGCTAAGAAAGGGAGACGCCGATTTGGCTAAGTCCACTTTAAGATCTGGGATTACGTTGTTTCCATGAAGTCGGAGTACGTTTCTTTGTAATATGGCGTAATGTTATTTAAAATATTTTTGTTCACTAATTTGTTAGTAAATCTCTATACAATACAAATTTAATTCAGTTTCAAATAACAAACGCTACGTCTGATTATCTGAAGTAAATATATAATATATGTAGGTATTGTTCGTTAAGAACAATAAATTATTATGTATTTTTAGTTCTATTGTTCAACTGCACAAAAAATAAATATATTCTTATTTCCTCGTTGCATTTGCGTTGGATAATAAATTCAATTTTTGAAATTAAACAAGGTGGTTATTTTTAATAAAAATGTCAGATAAGTCGAATCCATAAGTCGTATTACGTAAGTAAGATAAAGCAGTAAATCAGAAGAGAAAACTTTAAATCTATCGTTGAAAGACAGTCCGTCCAGTAATATTTCACAATGCGAGTTGTCGAACATTCTCGAAGTTTCTACGGAAAATTCCTAAGAACTAGTTCGTTCTGAACGACCGCCCCCGACGGCGTGCGTCGAGTGAATGAGTGAAGAACCGCGACGCCCAGTGCCATTGCGATAACTCCGTCCAATTTAATTAGACCCCTTTCATTTCAACTGAATTGTATTAATTCGATCGACACACAAAGCTCAAGTTACCTGGATGCTTATATAATTGGAAAAGTAACAAGAGATCATAAGTGGATCAGATTGATCTTAATTCAGCTTTGGGAAATCTAGTGAGGGATTAATTACTTTACTTTCAATTGCAATAAGATTGATGTAAATTATAATGAAATTTGTCTTATGGATTTTTATAATTTAACAAGATGTTATTTATTTATTATATTTAGAAACAATCGTAAATATCATAAGAATAAATAGACTGGATATAATTTAATATTTTTTTCTATAAAAAAACATCGACCTCGGTCGTGGCAAAATCAATTATTTTGACTAAAAAACTAAACTACGGAGCTGATTTTGATAAAATTTCTAGGGTACCGACCTGAAAGGATATACTTCTGCAAAAAAAGAATTTTCCAAACCGGTTATAATAAACTTAAAAAAAAAAATGTTATTGAATTGAGAATCTCCTACTTTTTGAATTATCCGACTGATCTGATTATCTGATTCTATATATTATTTATTGAGTTCTCCGTTGGGTCTATTTTACCTAAATTGTTATGGATTTTCCTAAAACTGTCACATTCATAAGATATTTTTAAGATAGCGTCGGTTTCACTCTCTTATAAAAATGTTCATTTTAAAACTTGTCCGTACTAAGAAAGAGATCTTTACTCTTATCTGAATTTAGTTAGTTTGTTATTTGGTTTTAACGGATAGACCAATCGTCATAAAATTCTGTATCCTCCTTGTAAGCGACGCGCCCTGATATTTGAAATGAAGAAGGACATATGCTGCTTTTTAACCGGCCATGCGAACGAATTTGCAGTTAGAAACCAGTTAATAATAACAAATTTAATTAATAAACTGCTTTTTTTATTAAACTTAAAATAGCAAACAAGCTGACTGCCTACCTGATGGAAAGTGGTAACAGTCGCCTATAGACATGAGCAGTACTATGGACATAACAGAGTATACTATTTCGCCCATGATACCCCCCATGCATTGCCATTCTGAGGACTCAGGTGTTATTCCTCTGTACCCTGTAAATTCACGCCATATCCCACCCTTCAAACCGAAACACAGCCATGCAAACACAACTGCTTCACGCTAGAAACACGACTGGGACAGAGGTACCCAACAATCGATTTTGTACAGTCTCCCTCTGGTAAAATTGAGATACGAAACAATATCAAATATTATTAACTCATCCGGGTCAAATTCATTTCCTGGATTCCTATCTACATTCTATTAGACAAGTAAATGTTATCCACAATGGTTTCCTGAATCCTTTATCTTGAAATTTGACATCTTGGTTTTCATGATATCTTAGTATACGTTGATCGGTTCCGTATCATCATCAATCAATACATTATAATAAAATCGTAACTGGTCGCTGTCTGTACATGGAAGATATATAAGAGAAATTATTATAGAGGGGCTTTATGAACGCAGTAGAACCCAAAACAACGATTATTAAAACTTTTGTTTGTCTGTACGTTTGTGTACGCTTAGAAATGGCTTAACCGATTTATATCCGGTTATCACTAATGCGTTGCGGTTTGCTCCACTTAACATTTAGTTTGTTTTATTTTAATCAGTTCATAAATAAAAATGTTATATCAATCTAAAGAATCACATATAAAATGTTATAAAAAGCATATAGGATACTTTATATACTGACTGTGTAGCCCACGAGTGAAGCCGCGGGATACTGCTAGTAGATAATAAATTCCTTTTTACTAACATAAAGAATTATATCAATAAGTATTATAAGGGTAACGAAAGCTATGTATAAACAGAGAAATGACTTCTTCTTGACTCAAAAAGACTAAGTCCAATGTTATTTTTTTACAAAAAGATATCAGCTAAAAAGACTATAGAAACACGTAATAGAATCCAACTAAGTAATTTTTAGAACTTATGTCTGTCTCAATATTTTTTTTTAATTGTATTTAAAATATTATCATCCAAAAAGTAATCAAACCAGCCGAACTTAATAACTGATACAACTTGAATCTTGCATTTAAATAAATATTTATTTTAAATTATTTATTTTCTTTCGTTAATTCTGTCTTTACAGGAAATTATTAAAAATTAATGAAAATATTAAAATTACGTGAAAATTATTGTTAATTATATACTGAATAGTCATATCAACGAAAAATCCTTTAATTGGTATTTACATCAAATAAATCATCATCATCTCAGCCATTTTCTGTTCAGTGCTAACCATAGGCCTCCCCCATAGGTTGCTATAAGAAACGGTTCTGAGTCACTTGTATCCACTGACTCCCTGTAATGTATTTGAGGCCGTCATTGCATCTAGTGAAGGGTCGTCCAACATTACGTTTGTCCGTACGGGATCGTCACTAAAAAATCTTTCTTACCTATCGATTGTCAGTTCTTGGAGCTATGTGACCAGCCTATTGCCACTTCAGCTTGCTTATCCTTCTTATCTTATCAAATAACTATATACTTTTATATATAAAAATCCCGTATTACGATATTAGTTTATGCTGATCTTTAATATGAATGTAAAATTTAATGTGTATTATTGAAATTTGAAGGTATGATGTTTTTTTTTTATCTCAATAAGAAAAAACAGACCCGCTAAGTAAAAAGCAAAACAACGTTTGCCAGGTCAGCTAATGATAATATATTTTTTCCAATCAAAGATGAAATCGCAGGCACGGATAGTTGTATACAAAAATAATAATAGAAACATAATTTATTGATCGTTAGTTGGTTATATATTTCCCCGATGATTTACAACGAAATTAAACGAGTTGAAATTAGCAAGCCAGGCCTGTTCCTGGCGCCAGTCGGCGTTCATATTTTTTCCGCGCACCACCTAAATTATCCTTGGACCTAATAGTTTTCACCTATTACGGTGAGCGACCGAAATTTATAGCTTTGGATTGTTGATTTATTCGCGAACCAACCGGATTAAGTACCGCTAACTTGGCGATAGTTAAGACTGCTATCTCTGGTGTTTCAGGGCGAAAGCTCTTTCCTTTTATCTAAATTGGTCCGCTACCAATAAAGATTCGTCGACGACTGTCGTAAACCATTCGCCCCATACGCTTCATTATGGGACAAAGTTTCAGATATGATGGAACCATTTTATTGTCCACCGATGTGGCGAGATTCGTATCGGTAATGGGATTTGGTGGCGTGTTCAGGTTGGACGCATCGTACACACTCGAGGTAAGCTGATTGACAATTGCTTAATCAGCAAAAGTAAATGTTTTTTCATTGGATTGATAATGTATCAATATTATAAGTTCAATAATGTTTTTTTTAAATAAGTCACACACCAGGAGTTGTCGATGTAATTCCAGTGACTACACCATTATAGTCGTAAATATATTATCAGCATAGAAATAGGTACACAGTGTAATTAATGAATTTGTAAAATTATTGTCAGTTTTTTTCAAGTCAGTAGCTAATAATTATTTTAAGGTGGGTAGATGATGTCATAATGAATTTTGGGTTATAGAATAAAATTTATTTCCAAGTTCTGATAATACAATTAAAAGAAAAAGACATCAACTTGACAGTGAAACTTTGTTTATAGTAATTTATAAAATTTAACATTCAAAATAACACATAATATTAATATAACAAGTATTTCTTACTTATTAGGCATGATTGATATCTTTAAATAGTTTTGAATTATTTATTACAATAAAGTACAATCACAATAATAATTTACGAATCAGTAGGTTTTAAGTATTAATCATGTATGAAGATTCATAATTTCAATCCTGCACGAAAAAGTTCAGTCCATTACAGTAGAAATACTAATGCTTCTAATCTACAAATTACGTCCATTATAAATGACAAAAATATAAAACTAATATCTCTTTAGTCGTACAAAATGCATTTGGAAATTACAAGCTAAACTTAGCTATCAAAGGCTTAACTCGGAGGGCCATAACGTCTCACTCACACCAAGAGAAATGGTTTTATCGTGCGATAGAGACGCATAAATCTTTTCCTAATTGAATTTGTCATAAAAATTGAAAGTTTCTTCGCTTCCAGGGCCGCACTTCACGAACTAGTTTTAATCCATTCTCCTTTGAAGGGAACTGGTAATTTATTGTAAGTGCTAAGTTTGGAGCAACTACTCTAGATACAGAACTTTATCCTTGTTTCACCTACGCTGATGTAATCGTTCCAACTGAAATTAAATCGATGTCTTGCTGGGTAGAGAGTAGCCAGAATCTTTGTTTTATTGTTGCAAGTCAGCAGCTATCTATTTATAGATACCTACGCAAGAGTATTCCTCTATCTCAAATGAAATTAATTTTAAATCGTTAATTATCGTAATCATTAAGTTTTTATAATTAGAAAATTCTGTGCCTTTATTAATTTAGCAGTTTGAATACTTACCTGTTTGAAATCTCTAGAATCTAGGTTCGATTATTTTAATTTTCAACAAAAGTAAATCTGTTAAATAATAAATCTAGTAAATTATAAATTTTATCCGAGATACAACAATTACGAAACAATTATAAAATTGTCTCGTTCTATTACGTAAAATATAAGACATTGAAAACATATTCCCAAGTCGCAGATATCATTTTCATAAAGGAGAGTAAAGAACGGAGCACCAAACTTCATGGAGGCTACAATTTCACTAAAATTGCCAACAAAATTTTAAGGTACTGAGGTAAGGTATCTATCGACCTATAAAAAGTTTCGCTATTCGGATTTTACGTATTTCGTCCCAATTACTAGTTGAAAGAGTGCCAGGCTCAATAAATCAGTACATATATTCATGGACTGACATTGTAACTTGCTACACAGTTTTATGCGAAACTATGTCAATCTAACTTTTAAGATTATCACTTCCGCGTCCGCCTACTGGCTTACCTGCTTATTTATAGGGTTGTAACTTACAGGAAATTAAACATTGATATGGTTTTACACGTATATTTGGATAAAAGCGAAACCGAGGAAATCTCTGAGATACGCAGAAATGTGATGTTTTTCATGCTGCATTATACTTTATCGAGAAAACTTGTTAAGTTTCGCTGTCATATGGAAAAAAATGTTTATTGTGTTGATTGTATGTATTATATTGAACGAGTACTTTCTTTTGATCTATTATGAAAGGATTTCCTGAGATTATTACGGGAACATTACACGCAAGTAAAGTCGCAGTAAACATTTAGTAAATATCTTGAGTTCTCCACAAACGTCTTCATATTTAAAAAGGATAATAGGTAAGTCGAAGAAGATTCGTGGCCAAAATTTAAAGATACTGATAATAATAAATTAAAACTAGCTAACAAAGTTATTAAAAGCAAACAAGTTCCTTGCTCAAATAAAAAAAATACTCCAACAGCCTTATCGATACATTATCTGTACGTAATAATCACTATACACCCTTAAAAATAAACAAGGAAATATTATATATGCCCCTTTAATTAATCATATTTAATTTCATGTTACTTACATTTGTCAATCAAGCAAAAAATCTTGTAAATGAAATGAATAATAATCTTACCACCCTCGAGCTATATTCTTATTGCAGTTTGGTCTAACAATCGCAATTGACAGCCCTGCGTAAGGGTACACTTTCATCGTAATATGCCTTGAAGTACTAAATGCTATGCTATACGCAAATCAAAATTTTGCTGTTATTTTTTTTAGCTTTTCAAATTAAAAATATATATATAAAATATTATGTAACCAATAAGTAGACCAGCTGATTTGGACTCACTGCTGTATTCTAGAATTATTGAAATTTAAAAGTGTCATTTATGTTTAGAATTTAGTCTCTAGTTTACACCAAACAGACCAATTAACTTTATGAAATTGGAATAATGTTTATATGTACAAAATTATTGTTTTATACTACTCGAAGTGCAGTCGAATTAGAAACAACAGCATTGAATAATATTGTTCTTTTCAGATACTTCAAATGTTTTAAAATAGTGCTTTTAATAAAAATTATGTATTTTAATAGACTTCCTCGATATATGAAATGAAGATAAATTTAACTGTCAATTAGTTCCTCGAGTTAATATTAACATGTCAATACTATTGTCTGATACGATTACTGTCCATTGAGATCGTTTCATTGTGTCTTATCTATTCCTTTTTCAATTATTTACACCTAATAATTAAATGTTTTTATATAAATCTTTAACTTATCTATTTCATTTTATAGGTACATATGCAGTTGATAAAATTTTATTATGCACAACTCACTTGAGTTGTTTTACGTTATAAGTTAGAAGAAATAACAAAATTACAATAAAAACCCTGATTTAGTTATACAATCGGATTAGTTTTGTATATTTTAAATTTTTAAATAATAATTAAACCAAAAATATCAATTAAACTCACGCATATTTTGTGTCTTTTTAATTTAGAAACTTAATTTTTCTTATGCATTGGAGTGACGTATCTTTTACACATCTTTATAGCGTAGTAAATTCAGTGGATTCTAGTACTTATAAGAGTGGCGTCGCGGTGGCGCTCACTCCCTCGCTACCGAAAAAAGTTGCAAGTTGCCGGGCGGCGCCGGGGAACATTCAAATTTATCGATTGTCCCGCGCGCCTCATTACAACATCCCTCAAAACTTACCCACTCACCAAGTTAGCCCTTTCCGAGTACCACTATTGCCACATTACTTTTTATCCCCACCAGCGAAGGCCGTATCTCCTTTTTTCATCGCCAGTTATTATTGTCTGTTAAACTTTAAGTGCTCGCACAACTTTCGATGTCTCTGATTTACGAGGAGCCGTTCCGAAGTGTTTTATCGAGCATAAATGTAGTTCGGTACTTGTTGACATTGAAGGTCGACAGATCAGGTCACTTTTATGTATTTTTTTTTTTATTATGAAAGGGTTTTCTCTAGTGTTAATTGTTGAAAAGCGATGGCTATATATCTCGCGAAGGAAGGAGCGATGTCGTCGAACAGTAGTTTCGCATCTGCGGGGGTGGCAGCGTGTGGGGAGGTGGGGGGGCAATGATCCATTAATCTGGTAGAAGCCCATGTGGCGCCACCGATGTACCTGGCGACGCGACGCGCGGACGCCTATCTAACGACACAGATCGTACATTTTCAACATGTGCAAACCTTACTTAGGTATTATAATTGGACTGCGATCCTTCGTTCCAATGCGATCATAGTACGAGAGTAAGTAGGTGTACACAAGAGCAAGAAAGTAAAGAATAATAATATTTAATTCATGAGTTAATGAATTCGTTTGATGTGTCGCGCATGTTATAATATGAAGTATTAATATTGAAGTAAGTAGATTATAAAAATGCAATTTTCATTTTATCACACTCTCTTTAATATACTAAATATATTATTTTATATCAGTCAAAGATACCACATTTTCAGTAAATAGTTTCTATAAATAATACAATAATAAAAATCTATATGATAAAATCAGTAGTAAGTACTACGTACGTACGTAATTTGGACGTATCTCCCGGTTCACTAAAGCGAGTAGAGAGCGCCCTAACTACGGTCACTTTTCCGAGCGAGCTGGTCCGTTCTACTGTAATACAGGAAATAATTCCCTGTAAGGTTTTCCGTCTATTTATGGGTCATACGTAGTAGATGCTTTGAATGCGATAGTCTCTATACTGGGTTAATGAAACAAAATACTGTTACTGTAGATCAGCTTCTGTTTTATAGTTGTATATTTTGTTTGAAATAGTGGACATACTAGTATGTCTGCATTTGTTTGATAAAAAGCTACTTTCGGACTTAATAATACTTAAACTTAATAGTATAAGTAATTGCACTGTTCAAGAAAAAAAGGCTTTAATTGTGGCAAAACAAGTTATTTTTATTTAAAACTCAAACAACTGAACCAATTTTGATCACAATTGGTAAGTATATACTTTTAGATCAAAAAGGATTTGTCAAATCAGTTTATAACTGACGGAGTTATGATGTAGCAAACATAAAAAAGTACAACCGAAATAATAAATTGACAATTAAATTAATTTGAATTGACACACAGCTAAAACTACTAAGTCTAGAAAGTTGAAATTTGGTTTAATTCATAACATAAGTATCTACTGAGAAACATTTTTTTTTTAATTTCAACTTAAAGGGAAAACACGACACCACGCATGCAAAGCCGCGTGCAACAGCTAGTCGGAGTTATTATACAGATTTTGTTAGTAGGTAGAACCATTAGATCCCCTTTTTATTAAATTTTTATTTAGTGTCAATGTGTTATGAGCATTTTACGAGAGCTTTCTATCGTTAGCCGACTACTTTCACGAACAGTTTTATACGTTTTCTTTTTTTTTTAACTAAAAACGTCCGGTTCTACGTTCTAGTCCTTGATTTGATTCTACTCTGTACTTCTTTTATATTAATATAAATTTAGGTTGTTCTTTTAGAACAATATTAATTCTTTTTATTAATAATAAATTGAAAATGTTCCATATTCATACAAGTACTCAAGGAAAGTTCTTTTGTATTGTACAAAATCTTCATTCGTTTTTCCTCTGCCAAGTAGTTGTGCTTTAGTTTGAAGAGGTGTGATAATGAAATTACAGGATACACAATACACCTTAACCATCAGAAATGAAATGGCAATACGTAGTCTATCATGGGCATTACATTATAATTCTGTGATGTCGATTATACTGCTCATGTTACCACTTTTCATCAGGTAAGCTGTCAGCTTGTTTGTCATTTCCATTTGCGTAAAATGTCTTTAATTGCCTTTAGTACCAACCTGTCAATTTTCAAATTGATATAAAATTCCGGTGGTGTACTCATAGCGCCGGTAAAACGGTATGATAATTGTGGCAATTTACGTAGCAATTCGCTAAGTGGAATATTTTACTTATCCTCATATCGTTCCACAAGGCACGGCTGTCTACCCACTTTATATATTGAGATATATCGTCCGCATTCATTACGTTACGCACCTCGTTAATAAAGTTTATTGAGACGAAATCGATGTATGGCGTTTTGTTTTGAACGTGTCGACTCCGTGTGCTATTTAAGCAAACGATACGAATTATATTAGAAACGATTCTTGAAAGATCACGAATAACAAAATAAAAAATATGCGTTCGAAAATCGGTTTATTGGGAGTCAACTCCTACTAATTCGTTACGGTAAAAACTGATAAGTAACCCGTTAGTTAATAGACACGCAAAGTCGGCTTTTAGTAATAATTTACGCGTAGAAAGGATCGGGTGAATGTCCGGTAATCGCGATGCAAGACAGTTATCTGTCAAGTTGCCAGATTTCGGTAACGTTAACCAGATAAAAATTGTTTAACGAGCGCTCTCAAAGGCGAAGTTAATTTTGATGTTTAAAATGTAATCACTTTTAGAGAATAAAATCATAGATTAGTATATGGTTTTTGTAATATAAGCACTGGTTATAGCTTCACATCATGCTGTATAATACGCCATCAACGAAGTCGCCGAAAAAGCAGCGTCGCGCCATCGAACCACGGCAACACCAACACTATATTTCAATCCAAGAATTGACACATTGCGCACTCAAATCATAAACTTTCGCGCCAAAACTTTAACCTGCCATATTTACTTAAGACATTCTTTTCGAAACACCGATAGCTTGACGAGTGAAAAGTTTTATTGCCATAGATAGGTCATGCTCTAACCGGTGGAAGTTTTCACATAAATTGGCGGTCATTCGACGCGAATATGCTGACTGAGGGAGTAACAAATATGCCAAGTTAGGTTGTTATAACAGCGATATGTAAGTTCTGTGATACTTCGCCATTAAGTTTATGGAAACGACGGCCGAGATTACATCACACTTTCTGAAAGCTTTATGTAATTCTTCTTTCTTCGTCGTCTCACACAATAGGTAGTAGAATAAAATTCTCCATTCGAGGGTTTTCGTGTGCTCAGCAATTAATCAAGAAGACGGATTTTATGGCAGTTGTAAAAATTCGTTTTTATGTCGAAAAATCTTCTAGTGAAAATTCGAACGTAATCTGTCAAATGGTCCCCTAATTCTAATTTAATTAGCGGAGGAAGTTTTTCACGCGTGGGAGGCGGCCGAACGACAATGACGCGTTAAAATGATAAATTTTTGCCAAAGCACTGAGTATGCCGTTCACGAGTGCGTCTTACCGAACGATTAATCTTTTTCTTTGCACCATTGTAACGGTGATCCCGGTATTTTTTCTGTCTTACAATACCATTAAAAAACTGCCATCACTAGTTGGTATTTCACGGCTCTTCCCACCGCCTCATCGTTAGATCCATTGAAGGATTGAAAAGGTGTTTGCGTTCCGCTGTGGGGAAAAATAGGTCTCCCCTCGATTTTTTAAAGAAATTCTCGGGATCACTTAGGCTTCGATAGTTATTATTCGACGAGCATGAAATGTTTTAATCTTCCACCGTCATTGGCTGACAAAAGATTTCACTAAAGCAAATTTTATACAGTCATTCCTCGTTCGCTGAACTGAAAGAAACACTCATTGTAACATTTTCTTGGTGGTGCATTTTGTTGCAGGTCTGTTTTATAATGGAACTTCTAGGCGAAATAATTATACATTTAATAACAGCATGTTTCAAAAAGCAATTCATGACTTTTATATTCTGAATAATATGTCTAGCAATTCATAAAGAAGGCACGTTTAGTTAATTATGAATAGGAACAAAAAATAGGTATTCTTTTATTAATTGCACACTGAGGAACGTCTTAGACGGGGTCAAGACCAAAGATTCGGATTTAGATCTGGGTGCGGGCCAAGTTCCTGATCCCCACAAGCTTGTTGCATAAATTGTTTCTCTTTTATTATTAAATGCAATTAGATTTTAAATAGATTGTAAAAAATATTGCAGTGGCAAAAAAGTTTTTATCTTCTCATATTACTTACAGCTGATACCGTTGGCATTGGCACTATATGATGCTTGTTGTAGAAGGTCGTGGTTACATTAATCGAGAAAGACACGTGTTCTGTATTTCGATATTTAAATAAAGTTGTCGTTGGAGCAGCGATATTTTATAGTTTACATTTAAATAATCAATATCGAGCATTCTCGAATAAAACACACGTAAGTCAATTCAGTTATTCCTATATTAAAATATAAAATGCACTTATAAAACTTTTAACAATAAAATCAATAAGATGTTTATCTCGATAATAAATTAATAAATAGTTTACCTTAGATTAAGAATTAAAAGTTTGTACATTATTTCTCTTTAATTCGCGCAAACTAAAAAGGATTAGTAAGAAAAAAATACTATGCAATGTTATGCGATATTGCAACATAAATAGATAACAATTATCTTTATTACTATTATATTATTGTTTTCACTAAGTCCATGTTCCTACAAGAAGTATCAGAAGCCTACATAGGTGGCTATTTACTATTATTTTTACAAAGATACTCAGTAATGGTTTTGTCATGAAAATATATATATATATATATATATATATATATATATATATATATATATATATATATATATATATATATATATGTATAAATAATAAGTGTATGTGTAAATAAATAAATAAATATAAAAAAACATAGTCTCTATCTTTATATATGCCAGTAAAACGATCACCATTATAATATAAATAAATAAGCAATTATCTGAAGACTTTAATCACCGGCTTGATTAATTAATACTTTAAAAATATACCTATTTGTAAATTATATCATTTATTAAGTGACTTAAAAATTAATGGATTTAATCTATCACCGCCTGTTAGATTGTGTCTTATACCTAAATGTATATATAACACTATTGTATAGTTATTATTTAAGTAATTTTGTGTATTGTGAATAAAATTATAGAGTGAAGTCATTGGAGTTAATCATAGCTTGATAATAATATCAACATGGCCCGACTTGAGCGAGGCCATATGACTGATAAATGGATGACTTTTTTAATAAAAAAACTCATTAATAATAATATGGATTCTATGTCTCTAATATTAAAACCGAATTTAATAACAATTTTGTAATAGTTCATCATTTTAATATATAAATATTAAAATTGCGGGTATCTATAAAAGTAACATTTTTGGAGAAGAACGAGGGTTAGTTAGAGTGTGATTAGCCACAGATATATATTTAAATAATAATAATAAAAAAGTTTAAATATTGTTAGGCACGTAAAGTGTTTTCTATCATAGCAAGGACTTTAATAATGACACGATTAAGTTTAATAAGTTTGAGGTACTTTTTGCATAGTTTGTCTCTGTCTATGATGACAGATAATATTTTCGAAGTAAGTTAATGCGAAAAAGAATATTTTTTTTATTTATTTATTAGTACATGTTTACAAGGCGGACTTGATGCTAAAAGCATTCTCTCCCAGTCAACCTGTTAGAAATAAATAGTTTTTATAAGTTCACATCAATAAAAAAAATATAACATACTTTTAACGTAATCATATGATAACATCGCCTATGACTATTTATGTTATTTCAGAAAGATACTTATGAACTTTTTATAGTAAACATAAATACTTGGGGTGGAAAAGAGCATAGGCTACTTTATGTTACGCGGATGGCGTCGCGGTCATGAATTCATAACATTCGTGCCCTTGTTCTATATCTATTGGGGTCAGCATAATATATGTTTGTCTCTTCCATTCATCTCTATTTACAAACATCTCAATACGCACTTCCTCTCTAACCATATCATCTTCCACACAGTCCATCCATCTCTTACGTCTCCGTCTACACTAGTACAATATCCATCCTTACTAATATTATAAATGTGAAAGTGAGTTTGTTTATTACCTTACAATGCCTCAAAGGTTTAACCAATCATCACAAAACTTACACGAAATATATGGAATAGAGAAGGATGATCGTACAAGACAAAATATTGCTTTTGAGTCAGTCTATTCTATACGTTAAATTCCATTTTTTATAATACTTAAAATGACAAACAGGCCTATTTGATGAAAACTGTTAATCGTCAAAATGAACAACACCATGGTATATTAAAGAAGACAATAGTATTACCATGGTACCCCTTATGCGTTGCCATTCCTGAGGATCAGGATGTTTCATTTAGTATACTTTATACTTATTATAAATCTTATTCATTGTAATTGGGCAAAATGACTGTATGTTAACAAAATAATAAAACTATTTTACATTACATTATTCCTTATCTACAATTTGTCCTTAGGAACATCCCAGATCAAACCGTGACCTTTAGTAACTTAGGATTTAGGGTTATCACTTGGCATTTAAACGGCCAATCTTAATTAATTTTATATGTATCTGATTGCATTAATGATAATGTCACGGAAAGAGCTGGTTCGTCTATCATACTTGGATTATAATAAAGGAAGTCATAATAATTAGTATGGTAATTAAATAACTCTTTTTTTTTAAATGACGCACCTTTGTAGACCAATTTAAACTTAATCACATTTATATATAACTGTTGTGGTTTATATATAATAAAATGAGTATGAAAAATAGTGACTTTTTTGCTACTTATATAAGTTTATTTATAATTATAGCAAAAAAAAAAAAAGAAAACGTAATGAGCACTTGTACGGAGTAGTTATAAATTTGAGAGTATGTAAAAATTGTTTGAATATTTGGTACTTTAAGTTTGAGATTAAATAACATATCAGTCTTTAACTGTCCACTGTTGAACATGAGCCTCCTCCTAAGACGGTTTTGCCAATAGTTGCCACGCTTGGCGGGCCGATTAGCAAGTTAGGCTTTGGACATCTTTTAAGAGGGATGCTGCTGCCCAACTTCCGCCCTCCCTTAGTCACGGAAAAGGAAGAAGTGGTCAATTCTACTTTGGGACCACACAACAATGTATATTTATTGTAATATATATTAATATAAAATATTTATTTTGAATTAACTGTATTTTACGGCTTTGAATTAGGATTTACCATATAGTACTTGTATCGTATATTTTTACCTAAAATATGGTCATATATCATTGAAGCAAATATCATCCAAACCAGTTCAACTATTTAAGAGTGAAAGTATTAAAACAGTTTTACAAATATTCATATTTTTTTAAATTTTATAGTATATACTATTTATTGCTATAAAATCAAACGCAAATATGGAAATAAATGTTAAATGCTCAGTGGTAGGTGAAGTCATCTGATTTAAATAAATTAACTACTACATAGTTGAGTGTATGAGTTTTTCTAATGTAGATACCTCAAGTAATAACAAGTTACACCTCAGCACAGTACATTATTCGGAACATTAACTTGATTTATACATACGGAACACTATGAATGTGTTAGTTTGGACACGCCTGCCGATTTTTCGCTATCTACTATCTAACACCGCGTTTCCTTTAAACATATATCGTGGAATAAACATGTGTGGCGTTTATACTAAATTTCATGTGTTCTGACCCATATACAATTAAATCTTAAATATTAAAAATCCTTTTAAAACACTCTCTGTAAATAAAACACAGTAACATACCAGTAAATATGATCAATTTTTTCTAAAAAAAAAAAACAATATTTCGTAAAATAATTAAAGTATTCAAACTCCCATATTAATTTCAAAAGTGGATTTGCATCGTATTAGTGTGGGAGACCCAAAATTATATCACCTTCTTCTATCACCGAAATTAATTATTTATTTCCCAAAAAAGAAAATCATATATCGATAAAGAAAAAAACATGTTGACATTACAGCAGGAGTTACATCGTGTTAATATGAAAAGATGGTCTAAGTTTTTGTCCTTTTTCTTCCTCATTTTTCAATAAAAAGAATTATTAGAATCACAGATGGGAACGCTAATAATTTTAATTTTGAACTGTAACTGTCACCTATACATGATATGAACATAATGGGCATTACTGAATACACTGTGACGCCTATTGCAACCCACGTATTGCTTATGTTCGGTTAAATGAGATTTTTTTTGTTTACTTATTATCGCATGCACTCGTGTTTTCACTCGAAAAGAGGTTTGTTTGTGTTTCATAAAAATTAATAGATGATAAGCTCATAACTGCGCATATGTTTTTCTCAGTAAACATATATTGCAGTATTTTTATCCTACGTATACTGCGTATTTAATTAGGAGGCCACTTTCCATAAGGAGATTTTATAATTTGTCATATAAAATTTAATCGATTTTAGTCCTTTATATATTTCTGTATCATTATTAGAAGTATTTAGTATACTTTTCATAAGTAATTCAAGTTCAAGTTCAGTTTCTAGTAAATAACATGACTTGAAATTAACTGATGCTTCAGAAATTGGTTATGAGTAAAAATTACTTTTAAATTTCGAAAGCAAATTATTTGATTTTTGGTCGTGAATTTACAATCAATCAAATTTTATTCCTTATTCAATGAATAATGTTTTAGAGCACAACTGTATTAACAGCGTTCATAAAGAAATATACCGCATGGTCCCGGCATAGAATGAGCCACTTCCTTTATAATAAAGACTGGGGAGTCTTATCACTAAGTTGTTTTAATGTAATTCTTTGATATTATTTATTTATATATGCTAATTTGATAACCAGCGAAGCAATATAAAATCACCTTTCTATAATTTGGATTTTAATTATTATATATGAAAACTTATATAACCCCAAAATACAGCTAATTTGCTTATAGCTGCAGGTTCTTGTATTAAACAGCCACAGCTGCTAAACAACCTTTTATTATGTCTGTCACATCTTTGTGTCAATAACATGATAGAACAATCACGTTAAATTGTAGTCACTCAAAATTCAAAACGGATTTCGAAAGTTAATATACGTACTTACTGAAAATTTCTTGAGTATTCGCCAGGTTAAATTGTGGTATTCAATCGTGCAAAAGTTATTATGATACTGCAAATATAAATTGTAGTATAATTAAATGTTAATTCTCATGAGAAACTTTATTAATATCATTTGAAAGTAGTATCATTCGTACTAAGATGCTAAAATAAATCATGATTTTTGACCGACTCTCATTATCAAAAGAATATTAATTTGATGGCATTTCTTATGTGTATTTTCTCAAACCTATAAGAAATGTTTATTGTGGTTTTTAGTATTTTTATTTGGGGAATGAGTAATATATAAGTAATATATAAGTAAGTAATATTTAAATCTTGTTTAATTTTCTTTATAAAACATTACGAGTAATACCTTATTCACCAATTCCTTTCACTGATTCTTCAGATTCTAGAATGATCTGTCTGCCAGAATTTCATACTGACATCACAAATCATTAATATTTCGACAAGTGTATCAGAAAATAGTCTTGTATCATTATTATCTGGATCTTTTATGTATGTAGATGGAGTATTCATTGGCAAAAAAACACCAAAAAATGGTCTTCCAATAATAAATTTTAGATGAAGCGATGTGGATATTTTTTTTCAAGACAAATAAAATTCTGACTTTTTGTCATTATATTATAAGCTTACAAGAACCAGTAATTCATTTAAAAAATTCCCAGACCATGTAGGTTTTTTTTAAATATGAACTGATAATTTTTTCATATAATGTAAGTATGTACATATCAATATACTTACACTAACAAAATTGCGGCCATTTTGAAAACGAATACATATTTTAATTCTATTCTACGATATCGATTATATAATTGTAAATTATAATATTTTGTCAACTTCTTTCATTCAAATAAAAAAATTGTATTCTTTTTAATTGGCCAACCAATAATTATATATTTTGATGTCCTTATCAGACAAGACTGAAAAAAATCTGCTGTTTTATATTAAGGCGCTCTATCTAGATAGGATGTAAGGTCATGATGTACCTATTCAAATCAGGTCGACACCGGAATTCGACCTCAGTACAATCGAATTACGAAAATTTTAATGTTTTATTAAGTTAAACTTTGCTTCGGCGGCTCTAAGTGAATTTATTCCTACTTAGTTATCGGCTCGAAGGAAAAGTCATCTTGCTAACGTTTCAGTAAGTTGAATAATTAAATTTGTCACTGGCGGTTGACACGTCGCTGGATTTTCTTCCAAATTTCACGGGCCCATCACGTTCACGTCCCGTGCCCGCCTCCCGCCGCCATTCTATTGTGTAATCGTCATTCCCTAATTGAATTATTTATTATTTGATTTCACTTAAGAGACCTTTTGGATGAACTTATATTTTATTCTCTTTCAATTTACCGATTCAGGTTGGATGAATTTCAAATCTATTTCGAGTCATTTACGTACTTGCCCGCTGTTCATTTAACATTCTTAAATGGGACAAAATTATAACTTCACTAATTGTTATACTCGATTTTATGAATGAATTTAATACGCCAATCAAGACTGCATTTAATTCATTGAACAAAATAAAAGTAGATTAGTTAGCTGTCTTTCTTTATCCCAAATACATAACTCTACAGGTGCACTAAATTTCACATGTGATTGAAAATCAAAAAAGAAATAAACAAAGCTACTTTCATATTTATAATATTCTTAAGGATATAAAAATATTTTAATTTATTACAGCAGACGATAATAAAATGTTAATTTTCAAAACGTCTATCTAATTGTGTGGAATTTAGATTACTTTTGTAACTATCTAAATTATATTTATATTGTAGCTTTATTTAAAAAAAACAAACAAAATTTATGTAGAAAACGTGTTACAAAAAATATGTATTATAACTCTGACATATCAAAAAATAAGTAAATTTAAAATTTAAAAAATATGAATTGAATTTTAATATGATTTTTATTATACAAATTCAATGAAGAACTGTTTATACCAAATATAAATTATTAATGATAATATTATTCATTTATTATATAATGAAAAAATGGAAAACTTATCAGACAAGTAACTAGTATATATTTCTATTTTAAAGTTATAGATAAACAAAGATATTTTTATTATTGTTTTATTTTATTGTTTTTATGAACATAATATACGAGATGAGTGATGATAATAAAATGTACACATTATAATGTCTATATTTCAGAAATACATTTATATCTTATCTTAATAATATAATAAAATTGTAACTAGACGATGTTTGTACAAAAGAGATATTTAAAAAATATATATATATAGGTATGAGGGATCTTAATAAGAGCAATAGAAGGCAAAACAATATATTTTTGTCTGTCTGTATGTTCGTTCCGGCATCATTTAAAAACTGCTATATAAAATTTAATGTGAATTTCATAGTTGCATTTCTGAAGATGTAATTAAAAATTTGGTGTAAGTTTTATTTTGATATCATATTTATGAGGTGTCATATTTAAAATCTAAGCGTATTAAGTTATGCGCAAAAACTAGTTAAGTATGAAATAAAGTTTAAGTTACCTAGTTCAAATAAATAATTGGAATTCACAAATTAAAATAGAATAAATAGTATGGTACCTATAACTTTGTATTTATTTCCACAATTTTATTATAATACAAATACAAGAACTAATAAAACATAGTATTAAACAAACGACGTAGTACGTAAGCGAGACGTAGTTCGGTAAGTTCCATAATTCCATTCATCTAATGTTCACATGAATCGTTCGTATGCGCATTCATTTGTATGTGACGCATTTTCAGAAGGAAGCAATGATACAGGCTGATAATTTTATCTGTATTTTTATACGAATTTACTTCCGCGATTTATGTACGCCTAGTACATTTTTGAATCCTTATTAATATAATAAACATGAAAATGAGTTTATTTGTTTTCTCTTAGTGCTTACACATACATGTGATAGTATCCTTTTTATGAACACACCTCAAATATTAAATGTAGATCAAATCACAAGAAACTCTATTTCATTAATATAGTTGAATATTTTTTTACAGTTTATAGGCACCATAAGTTTATAGTCCTTCAACAATTAAAACGAATCAACAACACCTCATATATTAAAATAATGGCCGAAATTACAATACGAATTACAATTAATTTTATGAAACTATCGTTGAATAATAACTATCGTGAGTCATATTTTGTTGTAATTATTTTTATCGTCTTTACTCACATAGTTAACTTCGGGTTGGCCCAACTAATCTATTCATTATTATTACTAGTTCATGAAACTGGTTTCTATAAACTGTGTAGGTACTCCATCATCCTTTTAGTGGTCGAGTAATAATTTTTTTTTTAATTAATAACTTGTAAATTTATTCATTAATTAACGGTACTGGCTCTTGCCTGGCAAAAATTGACGGTCTAACGCGTTTACGTTTACGCGATTAAAGGAGTCATTAAAAATCTTAATGATAATTAATATTTTTACTTGGCATTCATATTTGATTCATGTTTGCGGTCCCAGCATAGAATGGGTCACCCCTTTCTTTCCGGTGAGAGTCGTAAGAAGCGACTAAAGGAACTTAATGGTTGAGGGATGGGCAGCAGCGTCCCTCTTAAGACATCACCAATTAAAATGATATCTTTGAAGGAGGAACGCTGAGGAACGCTGCTGCCCATCCCTCTCTTCCATAGGTCTCTCCTCACAACAGTAGGATATTAACTTGCAATTACCATACCTGGTCAGACGAATTGGTAAAAGGTTTTATAACGAGTTATTGTTGGATTGGTATATTGGGCTTTATTCCGTTAGCTGCCACTTACGGGGGCCACTCTTGGGAGTAAACTAGAAAATTAAAATAAAAAACTTGCAAACTATACAGTATGACATGTCAAATAGAAAAAAATTGTGAGAATCTCTCTCTTTGAAGTTATTTAAAAAAAATTGTCTCTCTCGTATAACTCTGAACTACTAGGCCTATACCAAAAAAGATGTATAAAGAATAGTTCTTTACCTATAGAGTACAGTAAAAACTATAAAAAGTCTACGGCATTTAAAGTAACATAGAACATTTTTCAATATTTGTAATTCGAATACAAGATAGTCAATGTACGGAGTCTTGTCCACGCGAGTATAACTTGCACTTATCCGATTTTTTACTCTGTCGCCACATGGAATAATAATAATTATGTACACCACCATATACATAGACACAATTTATTAACACCCAATTTGAAAATCCATCAATATATGAACTGAGTGTGTCACCCTATAACAGAATAATTTCACGCTGAATTATTCAACAAGCCTTCTCTTGGCCGTTGCCACGTTTCCATCTCAGTATACGACATTTCGTTATACAGTTTATGTGCGTAAACGATGATGACCTTAAATTGAATTTTAAAATACCTACAGTGAATTATGCCATCAGAATTTCATTGTTTTAATCATAGAACTATTTAAAATGACCTTCATAATATAGGGCATGGCCTTGTGTGGAGTTTCGAGGGTGTTTTTAAAGGATGTAAAAATAATGAACACCCCGCCTGCGTTTTTGATTTACGCTAATGGGATATCAGTTAGTGTAAATTATCTGATCGGGATTCGAATTCGAAATGAAGCAAAACATCGATTTACGATTTGAGTATGGAGAAAATATCTCATTTATAAGTTGTAACACTACATCACGCCACGAGATGTCGCTACCAGCCAGTCGAGCGTGCCAAGCCCATCTCCCCTCCAACCACAGCCACCGCTAAGCTATGCCAGGAGGGGGCACTAAGCCATATATGAAATGCCAATTGTGTTGTCAGTCTATATTTTGACGAGCCTTTGTCTAATAAAAAAAATACTATCATCATTTATGTTTGTTTCCAAATATATTTTGTTATTGTGAATCGTTGTATTTAGTATGTATTATATTTTATAACACTTCGAAAGCGTCATCTAATAGTATTGTAATAAACTTATCATACAATGTAAACACTAAAAATAATTTTATAAAATATTATTATATATTAAATTATTTCCAAACAAATTTTAAATAAACAAATCAGCAAGATTAACAACGAAAGAATACACAATATTGGTTGCTCGCGTTACGCAATGGATTCTATCTCCCTAAGTGAACAACTATTGTTTCCAATCAAACACGCCGTCAACGCTAACACACCCAAGAAACAAGCATTGGCAATAAACTGCGGAAATCATAAGCCATTCAGTTCAGAGATTACGTAACGCGATATAATAGCGGTGGAAATTCGACAAAATTTAAGTCGGTGGAGCATTAAAGGGGACCGTCGACGGCGTAGACGGTTAATTCACCCCCATAAGGGTCGCAGTGGCGCCGGAGATCCTGCCGTAGACAAAATTCTAAGTACGATGTCTTGCCGCCCCGGTTTTACGCGCCACCGTTCCTCGCGAGATGCGTACGTCTTTCATATAATATCGCTGGAAGGGTTCATTTAATATTGGAACATTTAATTCAATTATTATTTTACTCCATATATACTAAAGTCGTAAACATATCAACAAAAAGCAATAATATTAATTGTTGTTTTTTTTTTATTAATTCTAATTCAGGACATAAGATTTTTTTAAATGAATGCCTCGTTTACACTATCGATATACGCTGACAGAGCATTAATAACAGATGATAGGTGAAAATGAAAACATCTCAGTTGTCTTATCTTAACGAATCCAATAAGAAACTATGATAGTTTCCAAGAAAAACCGCATGGATATCGATCTAATAAGTTATTATTAAAAATTAAGACTAAAATCTTCATCACTAATTCCCTTGAACTTCAGTTGTGAGCATATCAACAAAGACTTCTAAGTATAAAAAAATAAATGCTAAGGCTTATATTGTATATATATAATTTTTGATAAGGTATTCAGGCGCATTTCTCGGCTTACTGTTAATAGTTTATTGTAATTCGATATATGCATATTTTATCAATGATATTCTATAGAATTCAAAGCAGTAGAGAGCAAGCATACTTTTAAATGTTATAACATACGCTTATACCAAATAATACTAATGTAAACAATGGCCTCCGTAACTAACCTGTCAGGCTTCTTGCTTCGCATAATAAGGTCAAACGTTTGAATCTTGATCGGACTTATTGACGTAAAAGTAGTTTTATTATAAGTAGGTGTGTAATCTGTAGATTGGGTTTTAATTTAATAAAATCACATAATTTCGACATCTAATAGTTACGTCCATTTAGTAACACATCATTTATTTAGACTAAATATATAGATCATTTAAAATAAATATATTCTAATTTCAATTTGAATCCAATTCGACTGTGTCAAAGGTCGCCCAGCTGTTTTTTTACATTAAGGTGTGTTTTTATCGTACCTACGCGTTATATGTATAATATTGAGAATCAAGAATTGTAAATATATAATAAACTAGCTTTTGCCTGCAGCTTGGTACGCGTAATTTTTGAAGGAAACTCGATGAGATAGACCATTTTTGTATAGTATATCATAATACAACATATGTACATCAGGTTTTAAGTTTCACCTTCGAGAACGAAGATTTGTAAACTGTTTCTTTATTGGTGCAGTAGATATTTGTGATACCTAAGAGAAAGAAACAGACAGACAAACATTTTAAACAATATTATATGGGATTCTATTGTTCTCATTATGATCCCTCATTTTTATTCCCTAATTCCAAATAACAGGCATCGTCTACTTACAATTTTATTACACGTATGAAGATAATAGTTTTCTTATTTTATTTGTCAAAAGTAATAAGCATTAAATTTTTTTTTTTTTTAAACACAATCTTGTTAACACGAGAAATGTGATTCTAGCGCTGTTTTATATCTTTCTATCTTTTTACAAAGCACCGCATTCAGTATTCGTTCAATCTTCACTGGAGCGTAGAGAAATACGACCGTATGAACCATAATATATACGCCCCCGAAAAAAAAAAAAAACAGGTAAATTACGTAACATACGTACGTGATGTCACAGGAGTAGAAGATTCGATTAAGTTTAGTCGCTACTGACTGAGCAAACTAGCTATATGCCTTCGCGTTCACATAAAACACTTCTGAAATTATAGGTGGCTTATACTCTGATTTTGAGGCATAAATATTAATGTAGACATATAAATACGAAGTCTAGACATAGTTTTACGATATGAAGTCGAGGTCTATAGGAAATCCAATTACTTTGCATAATAAAAGTGATGGACTTGTGTCATAGTGTCTACTATCACAATTTACCTCAAACATTATCACAAGTTTTCGCACTTGTCTCGATGACGACAGTCGAATCGATATCGATATATTCAAATCGAATATACTGGTATCCGATTATTGAATTAAATTTTATTTTATTAAATAATTAGAATACCATTTTATTTGTATTCTTTTTTTTATATGAACTCTTATAAATCATATTAATAATTTGTTTTCGGAACAAAATCTAAACTAGTTGCAAATTGTTATTTATGGCTTTCTTTTTTATTGATTTAGTTCGTATTTAAGTAACTCTGTTTTTCTGTATAATTACAAAATAGTGTTGCATAAAGCACTGTAGAATTTCTAAGCGAAAAATTGATCTACATAGATATTTTTTTTTAAAAAATACTTATAATAAATGTCTTAAAAATTTAAACGATAATCGTACTCGACCGCGATGACCATCGTGATCGACCGCGATGTCCTTTGCTAATTATAATACGGTTCGTAGAAGTATAGTTACATTAATAATGATTCACTTGTGCAATATATTTTAGAGTTCTATTCAATATCTTTTACACAGTATCATCGTTATAGGCCTCCACCTTGGCGAATTTTGCCAATAGTTGCTATGCTTCGTAGGCAGTTTAGCAACCGTAATTAGGCTTTAGTGATTAACTTATGCTAGGACAACACGACAATATATATATACATCTCGTATATATAAATTTGTCACACTTCAGATATAATTCATGGTAAGGGCAACT